>NW_006408745.1:4123057-4127470 GCF_000296735.1 Chrysochloris asiatica | reverse complement strand
AGTATGTCCCACTCATCTGTTTTGTCTACTTTTGTTTGTGTCGTTTTCAAAATGTTTGGTAGTCTGTATATTCCCTGAATTAGTGCCCTCACATTTGAACCTATTTTTTTTCATTGATGGCCTTCATAATCCTGGGATTCACATTTCGGTCTTTAATATCCTTTCCCTCTTATATGTTGCGGCACTTCCAGGAGCCCATGTGGGACCACCTAAGGGGGTTCAAGGACATTCTGGCTGACTAAGCCATATGTGAATGTCCTCCAGCTGAATCTAGATTTTTATAAATGTACTTCAACTTTGAGACCCCTACACATCGTCAGATTCCCGACAACACCTCTATCTGTATGGTCTAACTCTCACGAGAGACCACTCAGTCACCTAGGCCAGAGGGAGGAAGTGTCTCTTTTCATCTTCAGACTCCAGAATAGAACTGGTGACTCACAAAAATCCTATTGAAGTGCGAAAGAGCAGGACACAAGAGAGGAAGACAGTTCAGGCAGAGAATCACACATTCTCACATCCACCTTTATGTTGTAGTTAAGCCTTAGGCATCTCTGGCAGGCTCAGAAGTCTTTGGTGGCAGGTCTGTTTCACTTGCTGCACCCAAAAGTCTGGGGGATGAGCTGCACTGACCACAATCAGACAAGACATTGCACAGACTGACCTCAATGTACAAACATTTCAAGCTGCCTTCACAGCACAGACAGCACAAGCAAAGCTAAAATAGCTCTCCAAGTAGAGAATATTTTCCCCTTACCTCACAGGAAGGGAAAAAGGCCAAGAGAGGTTTCCGGTCATGAATCTAAGGAGAAATAGATAGCTTTCTGGGTTTCTGCACCAAGATGTCACAAATTTTACCTGGTCCCTCTCACTCTTGGGGGTCTAAAGAATTAGTCCCACCGAGTCACCACTTTTCAGTCACACATAACAAAAACATTCACTTAGAATCTCTTTATTGCAAAGCAAAAGTACACTTCAGAGTCCAAGACTGGAGTAGACCTGGTAGCAGTAGGGAGCATAGATTAGATTGGATCAAAGAGAAAGTGCACTTCAAAGAGAGAAGCAGGTCTGTCTCCACGAGAGGAGAAGACCTTTTGGGGTTGGGGTGCACTGGCTTATAAAGAAAGGTATGGGGTCTCTTTCTCGTGGGGTGAGCTAATACATATTAATTAGGAGGAGTGGTATGTTGAATATTCTTGGTTTTTAGTAAAGGGGCACAGGCTTCATGGAAATGGGGCGCTTTCTGCAGTTGTCAGCTTTAAGCTGTATCTTTATGGGTCATCTGCCTGCGGCCAGCTACTTCTATCAGGGTTTCAGGTTCCGATATCCTTATCTCTGTCTCCAAGCTATTCTTCTCAATGTTATCCTTCTTGTTGGACTAAAGATGTCCTCCCCTTTTCAGGGGAACCCAGGGGTCCTAACTTGTCCCTGACACTTTCTTTTCCCGTGCTCCTTGAATCCGCTCTCCATGCTGCACTTAAATACATGGAGCCTATCAAACACTTTACCACCTTCTTACCCCAAGGCTTGGATTGTTTTCTTCAAGGCTTTCATAAATGAATTTAAACTTTATTCTCTCAGAGAATAGTGTTACTATGTGGCACAGTTAATGCACTTGGATGCTAACTGAGAAAGTTGGAGGTTCGAGTGCTCCCAGAATCACTTCAAAAGAAAGGCCTTCAAATCTACTTTTGAAAAACCAGCCATTGTAAACCCTGTGGAGCACAATTCTACTTTAACATTCATACCAAGTTCATCATGAGTCAGAATCTACTTGGCAATAAGTTAAAAAAATATAATATTGTTTTCTTTTTTGTGGTTACAAATATACACAGCACAATATACACAAATTTAACAATTTCTACATGTACATTTCAGTGTAATTGATTACATTCTTCATTTGTGCAGCCATTCTCACCCTTCTTTTTTGAATTGTTTCTATTGTCAATTTGATTGTAGTTCTTTAAAAGATTATAATGCTAAAGGCAGACATTCTTTACCAATTAAACTAAAAAATGACACTTACCAACAACAACAACATTGTTTTGTTGAAAGAGAGCTTCAGGGGATATTTTTTGTTTTGTTTAAGGATTAAGGTTTTACTATTATTGCAGAGCAAAAGTTTTGATGGTTCATCCAACTTCATTAGCTTTAGAAAGGCTGGATTTTATGAGCATTTGAAATTCTGCTCCACATCCCCTTTTTTGATCAGGATTCTTCTTTGTAATATTATTATTATTTGTTTATTGTGTTTTGTTTCATCAAGAGAGTAGGGAGCAGGGGAAGTTAAATGGGCATTTCCCAAATGCACTTTCATTTGGTAATGGCATGGGGATGCTAAGAGAAAGAGTGCAAATTCTACATGCAAATTCTTGTCTCATCAGATAAGTAAAATATTCAGTATTCATTACTTAGCAGTTACTGAAAACAGCACTGTTGCTTCTGTGCACCATTGAATAACTTCTGAACCAATCAAACATACAATATGTTAATTCAACTATTTGGAACTTAGACTTGATTGGTTAAATAGATCAAATAGATGATGTCTCATGACAGCTATCAGAACTTAGTCACTAAATTTTATCTATGGTGCATGACTAATAAGAAAATGATAAGGTTATAATCAGATCAGAAATACTATAGATAGAAGGGAGATACCATCACAAAAGGCTATAACCTTGCATTAGATTGTGTAGTCAAATGAAAACAGTCAACTTTGGGAGAATGCAATTTGTTTCATGTATGACTTCCATGTCTTTGACTCTGGAAGGCGAAAGATACAATTTGGGGACCAGTTGCAGTGCAATGAATCACTTTTAAATAGTATTTCTAGCCATGGTCTTCTAACTACCACAAAATGATTGACTGGTACTAAGCAAATTGAGTGACTTACCCAGGTGATTAGTCAGTTAGTAATACTTGTAGGAGGGCCATGTCTTGAAATTGAAAAAGGGTTTGCTGTTTTAAGGGTTCACCCCACAGATGTTCATCAGGAACTTCATTACAATTAAGAGGAGTCTGGAGTGGACTGTGTCCATTGAAACAATGATGCAGGCAGGTTCCTGCACTGAGAATCTCCTAGATCCAGAAGAAAGAGCAAACACTGACGATGGTGCAATATGATGTGAGACAGTGAGAAACCGTGATGGTGTGTTTGCTGGCCACTGGAGTGGGAATTCAACACCTTCAGACAGCTTGCCAGAGGACCTAAAAGAAGTGTTAATAGTTGTCTGAGCAAGGCAGAGGCCTCAATGTGCCCAATCAGGAGTTCTAAATATCATCACACCCGTACCCATACCCCTTGCCCTGGGGCAGCCCTTGGGTGCCCAAGTAGCATGGCAGAAGCTGACAGAAGAGGTCAGAAGAGATGTTCAGTGATAGTTAAAGCCTCTGAAACTGTGTAGGCCCCCTGAGCAGCATTGTGGCAGCCAGAGATAGCAGTGATGTGAAGACAGTATCTAACATCTCACCTAAACCACAGGCAACCTGCTCAGTGGTATAAGATTTGTTGTTGTTATGTGCTGTGGAGTATAAGATAGACATGGACAAATTGGAGAAGGGTAAAGATTCTCTTTTTAAGAATCAATTGTTGTTGTTTACAGTTTGGTTTTTATAAATAATAATAATGGCTTACACTTTGCCAACACTGTGTGTCTTGTGTGTTGATGATCTCATATAGACATAGTACCCACATAATGGTTAATGCCAGTGAGTGTACATGCATGTATGTGTCCCATTTATAGCAGTCTTCTGGCTGCCTTAAAGTTTGAGGCACAGCCTGCTTACATATACAATGCAAACAGACATGTACATACTGTAGTTCTATGACACATTTTCAGAGACAGCTTCTATTACCTTTTTTTTTTTTCTTTTTCTTTTTCTATATTGGCATAAGTGATTAAGTAACTACTACATTGTTTGGTCCATGTGTATAGTGGTCTTTTATGTTGTTTTAAAAAAGTGTTTGCAATGAATAAGTCATTGGTCTTGCAGAATTCTGTCATGCAATCTCCAGCATTGTTTCTATCACCAAGACTGTATTTTCCAATTACTGATATTTCCTCATTGTTTCCAACCTTTGCACTCCAATTGCCAGTGATTGTCAATGTATCATGATTGTATGTTTGATCAATGTCAGACTGAAGAAGTTGGTAGAATTCTCCAACTTCATCATCACTGACTTAAGTGGTTGATGCATAAATTCAAATAATTGTGGTATTAACTGGTTTTCCTTTTAGGTGTTTGGATATTATCCTATTACAGACAGCCTTATACTTTAAGATACATGTTGTTGTTGTTATGTGCCGTGGAGTTGGTTCCGACTCATAAAGACCCTGTACAGGGTTTCCAAGGCTGTAAATCTTTACAGGAGCAGAAAGCCTCATCTTTCTCCCATGGAACAGCTGGTAGTTT
>NW_006408745.1:4122380-4122957 GCF_000296735.1 Chrysochloris asiatica | reverse complement strand
GAATGTGGTCACCAATCAGAGCGTGTATTCCCATTGAGTCTTAGTCTTGGAAGGGAGTTTGCTCTGAGGGGCCCTGACCAGTTGCCTTGATGTCTCCTAGGTGAGCAACTTGCTTGTTATTCTAGTAATCAGTCAGTCTTGTCTATATTGTTTTTGTATTTTTCCTTTTGGTCTTTCTTACAAGAAGTATCTTCTGTTCTTCTAGCTGCTCCAGGCTGGTCTGCTTGCCCTTTCTAGAGGAAATTTCCCACCTCTGAAGATTCTGGATGCTGTTCAGGATTTCACCTATAGTCTTATGTAATGCAGAGGCTCCACAGGAAGCCTCCTTTACCAGGCATGTTGTAGCACCATTTTAGGTATTCCAATTAGTTATAGGCAGAAGACAGACTTACAAGCTTTCTGTGGTGATATTTCTGGCTATTCCTTTCTCTCCTCCTCCAGTATCTATTTTAAAATGGAATGCAAGGTAAACCAAGATTCAAAAGGCAGCCAAGCATCTTAACATAATTTCCCCCCTTTTCCCCATTCCAACCATGTCTCAATCCCTGTTTCCCAGAGCCTTGTTGTTCCAAGGTTG
>NW_006408745.1:4112406-4122051 GCF_000296735.1 Chrysochloris asiatica | reverse complement strand
ATCTTTACAGGAGCAGAAAGCCTCATCTTTCTCCCATGGAACAGCTGGTAGTTTCGAACTGCTGACCTTACAGTTCACAGCCCAATTCGCAACCACTATGCTACCAGAGCTCTATTTATTGAAATGTTATTTCTGATGACTAATGTGACACTATTTGTGATAATTATGGTTTTCAATTAACTACTGCATCAAGATTCTCAGTGGTTTGGCAGTCAAAATATAGCTAGCCCCCATGAGGAGATTTAATGTAATCAACTAAAATATTTTATGGCTTTAGTAGTTGCTGTGTACATTTGAATTATCGCTTATATGTGAGTTCAGGCTGAGACTGAAGAAAATTACAAGTCCATGAGAGCCAAAACTGAAGAAAAAAAATCTTCAGTTGCAACACTGAAAGGACTCCATGAGCAAAATATTGAATGATGCATACAGCATCAAAAGACGATGGAAGAATGTTAAACCATTTCAAGAGGTAGCATATGATCAAAAACTGAAGGAAGAAGTCAAAGCTGCACTGAAGGCAGGCACTAGAGAAAAACAAGACTCCAGGAATTGACATAATACAAATTTTAAACTTTCCACAAACTGGTGCACACTGGATGCACTCACTTGTCTATGCCACAAAATTTGAAAAACAGCTACTTGGTTAACCAATAGGAACAGATCCATATTTGGGCCTATTGCAAATAAAGGCAACCCAGTGGAATGTGAAAATAATTAAATAATATCATTAATATCACATGCAAGTAAAATTTTTCTGAAGGTTATTCAAAAGGATTGCAGCAGTAGGCACCTGCTAGAAATTCAAGTACAAATCAGAAAAGGATGTGGAATGAGGGTCATCATTGTTGATATTACATGTATCTTGGATGCTAACAGAGAATATCAGAAAGATGTTTGTTGTTGCTGTTGTTAGGTGCCATTGAGTTGGTACCAACTCATAGTGACCCTATGTACAACAGAACGAAACACTGCCCGATCCTGGGCCAACCTCACAATTGTTGCCACGCTTGAGCCCATTGATGCTGCCACTTTGACAATCCATACTTGTGCTTTATTGACTATTCAAAGGCTTTAGATTGTTTGGATCATGACTTCTCTAGATAATATTGTGAAGAATGGGTATTCCATAACCCTTAATTATTCTCATGAGGAGCCTGTACATATACCAAGAGACAATCTTTAGAATAGATCAAAAGGATACTGAATGGTTTAAAATCAGGAAAGATGTGCATCAGAGTTGTATCCTTTCTTCATATTTATTCAAACTGTGTGATGAGCAAATAGTCCGAGAAGCTGCATTATATAATGAATAAGGTGGCATCAGGATTAAAGAAAGGCTAATAAACAACATAAAATATGCAAATGAACAACCTTATTGCTGGAAGTGAAGAGGCTTAAAATACTGATGAAGATCAAAGACTACAGACTTCAGTATGGATTGTACCTCAGTGTGAAGACAACAATAATCCTTACAAATGGACTAATGAATAACATCATTGTAAACAGAGAAGTGACTGAAGTTGTCCAAAACTTCATTTTACTTGGATTCACAGTCAACAATCATGGAAGCAGCAGTCAATTAATGCAAAAGATGTATTGCATTTGGCAAATCTGCTGCAAAATTTCTCTTTACAGTATTAGAAAGTAAATATGTTTGAGGACTGAACCCAAGCTATGGTATTTTCAGTCACTTTATATGCAAATGGAAGTTGGACAATGAATAAGGAAGACAGTAGAAGAACTGATGTATTTGAATTATGGTGTTAGTGAAGATTATTGAAGGAACCATAGGCTGCTAGAAGAACAAACACATGTGTCTTAGAAGTAATAAAACAAGAAAGCTCCTTGTAAGTAAGGACGATGTGACTTTGCCTCCTATACTTTGGACATACTATCTGGAAAGACCAGTCCTTGGAGAAGGACATCATGCTTAGAAAAATGGAGGTTCAGTACAAAAGAGGAAGACCCCCCCAACAATATGGAGTGACACTGTGGCAGCAACAATGGGGTCAAACGTAAAACAATTGTGAAGATGGGTCAGGATGGGATACTATTTTGTTCTGTTGTGCATATGGTTGCTATAAGTCAGAATCGACTCCATGGCACATAACAATAACAACAATGACTCCTCATTGTTGTTGTTGTTAAGTACCATGGAGTCAGTTCCGACTTACAGTGGCCCAGCACAGGGTTTCCGAGGCTGTAAATCTTTACGGAAGCATAACACCTTATCTTTCTCCCACAGAACTGCTGGTAGTTCCAAACTGCTGACCTTGAGGTTGGCAGCCCGATTTGTAACCAGAGCTCCTCATTAAGTTGTTGTGATTGTTAGGACCCACAGAATTGATTTCCTACTTATCTCTACCCCATGTGACTGAGTAGAATTGCCCCATAGAGGTTTTTGGCTGTAATCTTTACAGTTGTTCACCACCAAGTCTTTCTTCCATAGAGCTGAAGCCGCTGGGTAGATTTGAACCACTAACCTTTTGGTCAGCACCCCAGAATCACTTAACAATGACACCAGCAGGACTCCTTTCATTGAGATTAGTTACTATGCATTATCTGTTTGTAGGATTTTTTTATGCAATCATTTAATATTATTATTGCTATTATTTTTAGTAGGCCTTGGAGTGGGATACTAAGATGTGTCCAAGAGAAAGATGATGTCAAATTTTAAAAAACAGTTAGTTGCCTTTGTGGCATATGATTCTATGATTCTTTTATTATCACATATCAACTTTTTCCCATTCATTCATGTGATGTTCATATTTGGTTAGCTAGTTGTTTCATACCTCAGCCTGACCCTGGGGTCTAAAGCAAATCAGTCCTTCCTGTATCAGTTCTCTGAATCTATTCCCATGAGGTCATTTCACTGATAGTACTGCCTGCCAGTGACTGCCTCTCAGAAAGATCACAGGACTCCATTACTGACCCAGCATGCCCTGGGACTCTGATCTGCCAAGCCCTGTCCTGCCCAGGCCTGACACTTTATATTCTCTTCTGCAATCACAAGTGTGACTTGGAAATTGGTGTTTTTGCATAATTTTATGTGTGAATGATTTGTACCTTGTAGCCACTAGCACATGTGCAGATAGCAGTTATAGGGCTTGGCTCTGCATTCCTTTTCTCAGAAGCTCGTACGATGTAGATTTTTTTCTGAGAAGCATTTGTATGTAGCAAAATAATGTATTGGCTATTGTCCTTTTTGTTTCCTATCCTTATGCCATGCTATGATGTTGCCCTTCTAGAGAGGCAATGATGCCAGACAGTGGGATGGACAGGCTGAACACAAGGATTGGAAAGAAATGGTTTCCCTAGCAACAATAAACAGGCAAAGGTAGCCATACTACTTATCCACTCTCATGTCTCTTTCCCTCAGGTTTAAATGAAAAAGATAGAGGATCTCCATGCTAAGCATCTGATTCTGAATCATTTCTAGTAGATGGAATGATAGCAAACCAGCACTGTCTAAAAAGCATTTAGAAATTTGATAAGTGTGTAATATAGTTTCATAAGGTAATAGGTGCCTACATAACTAGCTCTTTCCTATTAATGTGTCATTACTTTCACACTTTGTGTGAGATGAACCTGAGAAATAGTAACTTCTTTCAGAGTCAAAGTAGAGAAAGAACTTGTAAAAATCAGAGTAAAAAACTATAATAAACCCCCATTATAATCTTTAATATTTAAAAATTATCCTTTATCTACCACTGACCAAAAAAAAAAAAAAATCTTTATATGAAATGAAATAAGAAAGACAAGAATGTCACTCTAATTTTTAATAACTTTAATCTAGTTCTTTATAGTGCTCTGATTTTAAAGGCTTTAAATAATTTCTACACTTCTTTTACTGGTACCTTGACATCATTAGAGTACTAACATTTTGATGTGATTATTAGATTTATTTTTTCAAAAGGAAGTGTCATGTGGTATATGGTTATATTTTCTATGTTGCTGTTGTTGTTAGGTGCTGTGAATTCAATTCCACTCATACACAACAGAATGAAACACTACCCAGTCCTTCCCATTCCTCACGATTGTTGCTGTTTGAGCCCATTGTTGCTGCCACTGTGCCATCCATCTTGTTGAGGATCTTCATCTTTTCACTGAACCTCCACTTTACCAAGCATGATATCCTTCTCCAGAGACTGGTTGCTCCTGATAATATGTCCAAAGTACAAGAGACAAGTCTTGCCATTCTTACTTCTAAGGAGCATTCTGCCTGTACTTCTTCCAAGACAGATTTGTTTGTTCTTCTGGCAGTCCATGGTACTTTCTCTATTTTGGACATCATAATTCAAATACATTGATTCTTCCTTATTTGTTGTCTTCTCTATTCATTGTCAGTTTTCACATGCATATAAGGCAATTGAATATACCATAGCTTGGGTCAGGCACAACTTAGTCCTCAAACTGACATCTTTTCTCTTAAACATTTTTTTTTTAATTAAAGTTTTTATTATAAATTGAGTGATAGTTTACATGGGAAAACATTGGTTTTGCACTCATCATTTCATTGCAATGATTACAATCCCTTCTGTGTATCATCATTCAAAAGTATTTTCTTCTATTCTCTCTATTTATTTTTTTTTGGGGGGAGGATATACACAAAAACACTCAGGATTATGTAATCATTTAAACAACCAAAGGGCACATTCTGCAAGCCTGCCTCCTGACCACCAGCACACAGTCTTTCTCTTTCCATGAGTATAGAGTTCTCAGCTGCTCTATCTCTCCATGAAATCATCTCTGCCTCCATCTCTGGTGTTGTTGTTTCTCTGGACAGGATCTCACATTCCACTCATACTCTTCTCCCTTGATGGTCATAAGATAGTCCTCTGTTCCTGGACTGGAAGATTAACTACTCCACCATTTTTGTTACAAAACTTCTACCTTTACAGTTGTGACAATTGCAATTAGTCATGATAACAATTGCTCACTATTGAACCGTAATAATCTAATCTCCATCTCCTTTTACCAGACTTGTCTAGACAAGATGAAAACTATTCAGTCAGAGTTTCACACTCTGAAACTAAACTCCCTCTTGAAAACTTGTAAGTCCGTCACTTCATGCCTTTGCTGTTGCTGTTAAGTGCCATCAAGTCAGTTCCAACCTATAGTGACCCTATATAGGGTTTTGGAGGAGTGACTGGTGAACTTCAGCCACTGACCTTGAGGTTCAAATGGCTTTGTAGTCTGGCACATTAACCTATAGCACCACACATTTTAGGTAGCCAATGTCTAAATTGTCCATCCCTATCAACCCTGTATACAGAGGGGATAGGCTTGATACTTGATGTGAAGACTCTTTCTCTCACAGTTGGTATTTTGAGCTACTACATCCATAAATATAGGTCAAGTTCATCAAATTGTAGCAATTCACACTTGTTTACTTTATCAATTTAAAAAAAAATCTTCCTCTAGTTGAGTTCTGATCATCTAGCCATCAAACCTAGGTTGAATAGGTACTATCTGCAAGTTTGAGCATTCTTGTGTGTCTCCCCTCACTTCATATCAGATGAATGTTTCACACTTAGCTCTAGCCCTCTGTGGCTATGTCCTTGTCCATGCACTCAGGAGTCCCCAGGTCTCACCATACCTCAGATCAATCAGCTCTTCCTCTTCTCTCTCTCATCTCCAGGTCAACAGATGTCTTTGGAATGTGGTTGAACTCAGCCTATATCCTCACTTCTACCTTTCCCCCTCTTCCACTCATCAGTAGACCAACATGGTTGCCAGCAAGCTTACATGCCTGCTCATGTGTTCATTTTGAGTTTCAGTCTTAGAGAGGGGTTTGTTCTGAAGGGACTTGATTGCTTGCCTTGATGACTCCCTGAACACTTTAAAGTGGCCTTGTGGAACAGATTTACCTAATGCAGTATGTTGTTTAATTTCTTGACTGCTGCTTTCATGAAGGCTGATTGTGGATACAAGCAAAATTAATTCTTTGACACCAATTATCATGATGCTTTTTATTGGTCCAGTTGTGAGGATTTTAATTTTGAGGTGCAATCCATACTGTAGTCTTTGATTTTCCTCAGTTAGTATTTTCAGTCCTCTTCACTTTCAGCAAGCAAGGTTGTGTCATGTGCATATCGCAGGTTGTTAATGGATCTTTCTTTAATTCTGATGCCAGGCTATTCTTTATATAATCAAGTTTTTTTGTTTTTGTTTTTTTTTCAGATTATTTGCTCAGCATACAGATTGAATAAGTATGGTGATAGAGTAAAACCCTGAAAACACCTTTCTTGGTTTTAAACCATTCACTATCCCCTGATTATTCTACATATTGCCTCTTCTGTGTACAGGTTCCTCATGAGCACAATTAAGTGTCCTAGAGTACCCATTCTTCAAAATGTTCTCCATAGTTTGCCATGATCCATTAGATCCAGTCTAATGCCTTTGACTAGTCAATAAATCACAAGTAAACATCTTTCTGATACTCTTTGCTTTTAGCCATACTTTCTAACTATACAACATTTTTATGTATCTCACACCACATTCATAAAATTGATATCAAAGCATTGCATACAGCCTAATTCAGAAAACTATCATTGTATTTTATACTGTCATTGATCAACAGTTATCTATGAAAGGAAAGATCTCAAACACTGACCCATCTTTAGAAAACCAGTAATTATCTATTGCTTTCTTAAAAATCCTATTTGTAGAATTTGACTTATATATATAATTGTTAAAATCCAGAGTACTGAGTAGATAGTCATTTGTTCTTGAAAAACATAGCTCTAGCATGAACAAAACTAGGTAAATATAGAGAAAATTGCTTTCTAATAGAAGTATAATAATGTGAGTCACAAATTGAGCCATATATGTAATTAGAAATTTTTCTATTAGTTGCATTTATAAAAAGAAACAGGTGAAATTAATTTAAATAACATATCTAATTAATATCCTAATTTATGTACATTTAGCAAATATAACTAAATTCTAGTCATTTAAATATACAACCAAAATAAAATTACTAATTAGATATTTTGTGTTATTTTTTCATATCCAGTCTTCAACATCTTATTTGTGGTTTATAATTACAGCACATCTCAATTCTGACTAAACACATTTCAAATGCTCAGTAGCCACATGTGGCTAGTGGCTCACATGTAGCTGGAGACTACCATACTGAACAGGATAGATCTGTAACATAAAATGTTACTAAAGGTATTTGAGGTTCAGCTCCTTAAAGGTTAAATTCCCTATAAAAATAATTTTTCTTATTAACATAAAAACATTTACTTGTTTTGAGATTTTTTTGAAGAGTTAATAGCTTTGCTGTGCTTTCTGCATTTTATATTAAGTGTTTCTGAAAAAAGTTTATGTATTCATAAAAACTTTTCCAAAGTTGCTCCCAAAGACCATAATGAAATAGTTGATAAGGTGATTATAGAGAGTATAAACCAGTGGAAAACTGAGCTAATTCTCTTCATATTATAAAATATTTTTGGAAAACTTCCATGCATATTTAGCATATCAATATTAGCATAACAGAATCAAGAGTATCTTACACAAATCAGCTTTTTCCTGCATTTTTCTATAACTACTATTTTTGGAATATAAACCAGTGCTGTTTAGACTCAAAGTGACTAAACTAAGGAACTCATCAGTTTTTCTAATGGGGTTTTATTCTAGTCTCCTTGATTATAGCGAGATACTTGCTTTCTCTGAATGACATTACAAAAAAGAAATAGAGAAAGGAAGGATATGAAAGTTTATATCTGCCAACTGGCTGAGTCAAGCACATTCCTTTTTGTCTCCCAATTTCCTGTAATATTTGGAAATCACTTTATAGAAAGACTGACTAGCAAGAATCACAACATGTTTTTAATAATTTCCATGGATGATGATGCCATAATTACAAAGATATCTAGAATAAAGAACTCTTATGTGTGCTCACAAACTAATTTGTAATCTTTTTATTTCTAAAAAGAATTCAAGCAAGTGTTCAATTGGATATTTCACCTCCTGTCATTTATTAATCCTATCATTGGTCCAACTAGAAGCTTTTGAAAATCTATTCTTTTTAGGCAACTTGAATAAGTCAAAATTGTCAATGGTTAACAATAACTAATTTGTGAATTAAAGTGAAAAATTAGCTATTGTAAAATGACCAGATTGATAGAACCAGATTCTTACATGCATAGATATTAAAATGGCTTATAAAGTATAAAGGCAAGCAACAACAAATAATTTGTGGCATGCTATAGGATAAGACCAGTACTGGTGACTATAGGTTAGCAATTCAAGCCCACCTGCTGCTCTGGAAAATTCTATACAAGGTTGCTATTAGTCAGAATCACTCAGCATACACAACAACAGTAACACAGTATCCACAGGAGCCCTGCGGATGCTATAATATGAACACTGGTCTGTTATCCACAGGTCTGTGGTTCAAACTCACCAACAACTCCATGGGAGAAAGATGAGGCTTCCTGTTTTGGAAAGATTTCGAATCTTGGAAACCCTACACAGAGTCATTATGAGTGGGAATCAACTGGATAGTAATATTTTTTATTTTTTTGACAATATATAATCATATGTTTATTCAATTTATTGTGCCAATAATTTTAGAACTCCTATGTATGTGTCCTTGTGTAGTGCTGTAGGATAAGCACTGTATTGCAAGGTCTGTAGTTCGAACTCACTAGCAGCAACTCAGAAACCCTTTACAGGGTCACTATGAATCAGAACGTACTCAACAATACTGAACAACAACAACAAATGTGTGTGTCCACCACCTGTCTATAAGTTTGATGTACTGTGGTGGCTTGTATTTTGCTGTGATTCTAGAAGTGATGCCACTAGTGTTTTAAATACCAGGAGGGTCAACCATGGTGGACAAGTTTCAGCAGTTTCCAGATTTAGGCAGATGACAAAGAAGGAGAGGCAGACTACTTCTGAATGGTTAGCCACTGAAGGTATTATTAATAGCACCAGAACGTTGTCAGATATAGTGCTAGAAGATAAGCCCCTCAGATTGGAAGGTGTTCAAAATAAAACTGGAGAAGAACTGCTTCCTCAAAGAAGAGTTGACCATGATAACACAAATGGAGTAAAGTTTTCGGGACCTTCATGCAGATGGGGCACAACTCAAAATGAGGAGAACCAGCTGCCAACATCTAATAATAATCAGAGTATAGAGTTTATGTAGTATGGATGTTGGAATATTGGAAGTTGTCAAAAATGAAATGGAAAACATAAAGACTGATACCCTAGGCATTGTTGTTGTTGTTGTTAGGTGCCATCGAGTTGGAACTGACTCATAGTGACACTATGCACAGCAGAACGAAACAATGTCTGATCCTGGGCCAACCTCACTACTGTTGCCACACTTGAGTCCATCAATGCTACCACCTGCCCAATCCATCTTGTTGGGGGTCTTCCTCTTTTTCTCTGACCCTCCATCTTACCAAGCATGATATCCTTCTCTAGTGGCTGTTCCCTCCTGACAATATGTCCAAAGTATGAGAGATGAAGTTCGGCCATCTTGGCCTCTAATGAGCACTGTGGCTGCACTTCTTCCAAAAACAGTTCTATTGGTTCTTTTGGCAGCCCATGGCACTTTTAGTATTCTCCTCCAACACCACAACTCAAAGCATCAATTCTTCTATGATCTTCCTTATTCACTGT
>NW_006408745.1:4081494-4083112 GCF_000296735.1 Chrysochloris asiatica | reverse complement strand
GAGCAGAAAGCCTCATCTTTCTCCCACAGAACAGCTGGCAGTTTCAAACTGCTGACCTTGAGGTTCACAGCCCGATTCATAACCACTACACTACCAGAGCTCCTTGGTGTGAATCTTAGTAGTTGTTAAATGCTGTGGAGTTTGTTCTGACTCATAGTGACCCACCTTGTGGTTCGTAATGCACAGCTTACCATTTGGAGCATTTATTAATTATTTTTAAAAGTTTTTATTGTGAATTAAGGAGCTCTAGTAGCATCGTGATTAAGATTCGTGCTGCGAATCACAAGGTCAGCAGTTTGAAACTACCAGCTGTTCCAGGGAGAAAGATGAGGCTTTCTGCTCCTGCAAAAATTACAGCCTTGGAAACCCTGTTCAGGGTCACTATAAGTCGGTACCAACTCCATGACACATAACAACAACAATTGTATATTGAGTGATAGTTTACCTGGGAGAACATCAGCTTTACATTCATCCTATTGTACTTCGTTTCATTGCAATGATTATAATCCCCTCCATGGATCATCATTCAACAGTATTTGCTTCCATTCCCTCTGTTCTGTTTTTGTTTTTTTCCTTTTAGATGTACACTGAAGCGCTCAGGTATATATAACTATTCAAACAACCAAAGGTTATACCCTGCAAGCCTGCCCACTGGCCACCAGCACATTGCCCACCTCTCCCTCCCTGAGTTCAGAGCCCTCAGCTGCTCCATCTCTTCACGTCATCATCTCTGCTTCCATCTCTAGCATTGCTGCTTCTCTGAATAGGTTCTCATACTCCACTCTTCTCCCTTGATGGTCCCAGGGTTCTCTGCTCCTGGACTGCAAGACCAACCACTCCCCTCCTTTTGTTACAAAATGTCTACTTTTACATTTGAAACATTCACAATCAATCCTGATAGCAATTATTCACTATTGAAGCACAAGAGTCTTAGCTCCATCTTCTTTCACCAGCCCATTCAGACAGATTGGAAACCACTTAGTAGAGATTCTACTTTCCCCACATCCTCTGAAACTAGGCTCCCTCTTGAAAGCTTGTAAGCCAGTCACTTCTTGCCTTTTTAGTCCCCCAATTTGGGTAGCCAATGTCCAAGTTGTCCATCCCTATCTACCCTGTGTACTGAGTGGTTGGGAATGATCCTTGCTGTAAAGATTTGTTCCCTCTTTTGAGCGACTACATCTATAAGTGTAGGTAAAGTTCATCAAATTATAGCGGATTGCACTTTTTCCCTTCTTCTTGCTTCCTCTAGTAGAGTTTTGATCGTGCAGCCAGAGAAGCCAGGTCAAATGGGCACTATCAACAAGTACTGGTGTTCTTGTGCATCTCCCTCACTTCGTATCAGCTGCATGCTTCATTCTCCAGACCAGAAGAGCTGTGGGATGACATCAAGAAGATTATGCATGAAGAATGCAAAAAGAAGACAAGAAAGAAGGAAAAGGCCAAAAGGTCAAAAGAGACACCAAAACTTGCTCTCTAGCACAGAGATGCTAAAGCAAATGGAAGAAATAAGGAGGTACAAGAGCTGAACAGAAAATTTCAAAGAACAGCATGAGAAGATAAAGCAAAATATTACAACAAAATGTGCAAAGATCTGGAATCAGAAAACCAAAAGGAAGAA
>NW_006408745.1:4075533-4079533 GCF_000296735.1 Chrysochloris asiatica | reverse complement strand
GTGTCTATTTTACCATAGTAGGCAAGGGAAACCAAGATTCAAAAGACAGCCAAATATCTTAACATTATTTCCCCTCTTACCCATTCAAAGCATGCCTCAATCTCTGTATCTCTGAGCCCTGTTGTTCCAAGTTTGAGTACACATCATTATTTGCCTCTGTCCCACTTAGACCATGCAAACCTGCCTAACTGGTGAAGTTAAAGAGCACAACCTTCAGTATGTATTACATCTCAATATAAAGAAAACAATTACATCCAGCACTTTGTTCTTTCATTCCCCTCCCCCTTCTTGTGTATTGCCCTCTCCACCACCTAAAGTATCCTGTGTTTATTCCCTACCCTGTGTTCCACATTCCTTTCTTCCCATCACCCTATACCCTACACCCTGGCAACCAACAAAGAAATTTTTTTCCTCCCTTTTAGTGTGGGTATTTTTTCTTAAGCTTTTACAATAATGGTCCTATGCAGTATTTCTCCTTTTGTGACTAACTGATTTCACTCAGCATAATGTCCTCATGCTGGGTAAGATGGAGGGACAGAGAAAAAGAGGAAGACCCCCAACGATATGGATCAGCCAGGTGGCATCATTGATGGCGTCAAGTGTGGCAGAGGTTGGCCCAGGATTGGACATTGTTTCGTTCTGCTGTGCATGGGGTCACTATGTGTCAGTTCCAACTCGATGACACCTGACAACAACAACAACAATATCCTCAAGGTTCATCCATGTTATGTGGTGATTTGCAGTTTCCTTGTTATTCTTCAAGATAGCATAATATTCCATTGTATTTATGTACCAAGTTTGTTTATCCATTGCGTTTATTCATTATTAATGTTTGTTTTCTGTTTTTGTTTTATCATTTTCACATTTTGAAAAAAATATTAGTCTTTTTAAAGAATCAAAATTTGACTTTGTTTTGCTCTCATATCTTTGTTTTATATTTTATTAATGTTCATTCTTGTCTTACAGGAGCTCTGATAGCATTGTGGTTACAAGTCAGGCTACCAACCTCAAAGTTGGAAGTTTGAAACTACTAGCGGTTCTGTGGTAGAAAGATGAGGGTTTCTGGTCCCAGAAAGATTTACAGCCTAGGAAACCCTATGCAGGGTCACTATGAGTTGGAACTGACTCCACCATGTTTAACAACAACATTCTTGTGTTATCATCTCCTTTCTCTAATTATTAGGATATATTATATAGTTTATTTTCTAACTGGTTATGCTGGATGCTTAGGTTTGTATTTTCAGCTGTTCTTCTCTTCTGATGAACCATAAGTTTATGTTTTTCCTCTAACTACTAATTTTTCTGTGTCCCACAAGTTTTACTGTATATTATTTATTGGTGACAATTTTCCAGGAATATTTCAATGTTTCTTTATTGTCCATATTTTCTGAGCAAAGAACATTGATAAACTTGGTAATAATTTGAATGTACTTTTTCTCTACTCCATATAGACATTTGCTTACATCCCAGTGTAGTGGTAAGTTCTCTCTCTCTCCAGAGGAGAAAATGGACAAATGTGCCAGTAGTCTGGATGTAAATTTCTAGTCTCATAATTTTAAGTTCTTCTCTGTTTTAACCCCTTTGTATGTATAGAGTAACATCAGACTCATCTCACTCTGTCTTTCTGCAGGAACTGGGGCTCAGAAGATCAGTGTCAAGATGCTTTGTAAGTAATACATGGTCTGCTCTTTAATTCAGATAAGTCAAGTATTTCTATTATAGAGTATATAAAATATGAAATATTTAAAAATATATTTTAGAATGTTTAAGTCTATGGATTTGTTCATGTTTTGATATGATTTCTAATATGATCACATTGTGGTCAGAGAGAATGGTCTATATCATGAACTACTTTTAAATTCCTTGAGACTTACTTTTCTCACCAAATATATTGTCAACCTTTATAAATATTTCATGTGTGTTTAATAACAATCAATATTCTCTTGTTGTAGCACTCATTAGTCTACATATGTGCAAGAAATCAAGCTTGTTACCATATTTACTTTTAAACTATGAGATATTGAAATAATTAAATACTTTTTATAAATGGATATGCACAGTACGATCAACAAAACTTGCCTAATCCTGAACCTAGATCCGATGTTAGAATAAAATCACCACATTGCCAAATATTTCAAATGAAACTAAAACTTTAAGGAGGAAGAAGTATATGTACAGCATACTACATGAAATAAGAGCCTATCAATAAAGTTTTTGTTCTTACTCTTTGAAAAGAATAAGATGCTGGGATTCAAATTAAACAAACAAGCAAAAACAGATATGGGGAAACTAGGTACCAGTAGCCTATCAGCCATTTTGCTTCCTGAACAGACAAACAGTGAAGGCTCTACAGGAGAAAAAAGAAGATATTTTCATTACTGAAATAAGCACTTTTCAATGTTATTTTGAAATTGAAAGAATCACTTAGGCTGACGATAGTGAGATTCATCCTAAAGAGGAATAATTTGTAACATATGAGACATTCACATATGTGAATGTGGAATCAGAAACTATCTCATTTTGGCTTTCAAATCTATACATTTTAAGAAGAATAAAATATAGTAGAACCTTTAACGAATATCTATCATGATTTCTTCATGTTTCCAGACATATATTGAAGGCACAAAAGACACATATGTATATGGTTATAGTTCTGGTTATATTTTCTGGTGAAAATAGTAGACCTATGACCAAATTAAAATGACTAGAACATGTATGTTATTTGCTTTGCCTCATCTGCACGTGAAGGTTGAACAATGAATAAAGAAGACCATTGAAGAATTGATGCACATGAGTCATGGTTTTGGAGAAGAATATTAGAAGTACCATGGTTTGCCAGAAGAACAAACAACTCTCTTTTGGAGGAAGAATAACTAGAATATTCCGTAGAAGCCAAGATGGTCAAACTTTGTCTCTCATACTTTGGGCATATTATCAGGAGGATAACATCATGCTTGGTAAAATGGAAGGACAGTGAAAAAGAGGGAAACCCTCAATGAGCTGGATTGGCACAGTAACAGCAACAATGGGTTCAAGCGTAGCCACAATTGTGATACGGTGCTGGACCGGGCTGTGTTTTGTTATATTGTACATAGTGTTGCTATGGCTTGGAACTGACTTGATGTTGCCTAACAACAGCAACAATAGCTTTAAGACATTTTATACTATTTATTTGAAATGTTGCTTAAAAGTGCATCAAAATGTGAACTCTACTATGTGATGAGAAAATACACTCTGATTCTCTTATTCTTTATGCCTATTCCAAGATGGAAGGTTAGGCTGAAGATAATTTCTTCTATCATATTCCTAGCATGAGCGGATTTCCTCTTATAAAGCTTATCAGTTTGCTTCAGTGTGGAAAACATAAGCAATAAAATATTTCTTTCTTGATAAGCAAGTTGAACTTTCTCACCTCCAGTTAGCATTAATAGTTTTGTTTGGCTACTGACAGATAATAGTTTGAGGATAGCATAAAAGTGTAAACAAAAAATGTACATGCTTAACTTCACTAGACTTCTTTTACAGTTGATAGAATGTTACAAAACTCACGAGCTATGATCCATGTATTTATTACTTCTGGTTCTATAACTTAATTTTCCTTCATGGGGGAAAAGACAATGGTTATAGTAATTTGTCTTAGAGATATGATTCTCATTCCTGCACAGAGATGTTCTTTCTAGTGTGTGGGTTATAACACTGGCTGTCAGGAAATCATTTCTATCTGTAAAAACAACTTTTCCTTTATAAATATGTATCAGTAGCTTCAGACTAGGAAGAAAGTTTCTTTCTCTTTTATTACAAAATTATCCCTAAAACTGACTGGTGATGCTCATGAAAGTATGTTTAGACTGTTTCTTCATTTTTTTGTTTCCCTAAAGCATTAACTTTTTCTTAACATGTTACCAAAGCCATAAAATGAGAGGGAATATTTTCCTGTGGATACAGTGGGCAAGATAAGCCAAAGGAAAAGTTATTAAAATTTAATTTTTAAAAGTATAAT
>NW_006408745.1:4072181-4075433 GCF_000296735.1 Chrysochloris asiatica | reverse complement strand
AAGTTGGTTCCAACTCATAGCAACCCTATGCTCAACAGAACGAAACACTGCCTGGGCGGGCCTACGCCATCCTTACAACTGTTGTTATATTTGAGCCCATTGTTGCTGCCACTATGTCCGTCCATCTAATTGGGTGTCTTCCTTTTTATTGTTGACCCTTAACTGCACCAAGCATGATGTCCTTCTCCAGGACTAGTCCCTCCTGATAGCATATTCAAAGAGCAAGAGACAAAGTCTCACCATCCTCACTTCTAAAGATAATTCTGACTCTACTTATTCCAAGAGAGAGTTCATGGTGCTTTCAATGTTCACCACCACCATAATTCAAATATATCGATTCTTCTATGGTCTTCTTTTTAATTGTCCAACACTAACATGGGTATTAAGTGATTGAAAATACTATGGCTTGGGTCAGGCATACCTTAGTCTTCAAATTTATATCTTTGCTCTTTAACACTTTGAAGATGCTTTTGCAGCAGGTTTGCCAAATGCAAATTTGCCTCATTCAGTACATCTTTTGATTTCTTGACTGCTGCTTCCATGAGTATTGATTTTGGATCCAAGTAAAATGAAGTCTTTGACAACTTCAATTCTTTCTGTTTATCATGATGTTATTTAGTAGTCCTGTTGTGAGGATTTGTTTTCTTAACATTGAGATGAAACCCATGCTGAAGGTTGTGCTGTTTGATCTTCATCAGTAAGTATTTTAAGTTCTCTTTTCTTTCAGCAAGCACGGTTGTATCATCTGCATATTGCAGATTATTAATAATCTTCCTCCATCCTGATGCCAGATTCTTCTTTATATAATCTAGCTCCTCGGATTATTGGCTCTGCATGCAGATTGAATAAATATGATTGTGATAGTTAAGATTTTGTGTCATCTTCACTGGGTCAGGGATTCTCAGTGGTTTGGCATAGAGAAGACATAGTAGCTCCCCCATGATGAAATCTGCTATGAGCAGTTAATCAGTTTAAAGGAAATGTCCTCAGGGGTGTGGCTTGTTTCAAATGATGTGGCACTGTGGATTAATGAGCTGGACTGCTAAGTCACTTTGAACCACAAGTTTGGCAATTCAAGCTTACCAGCTGCTCCTTGAAAACACTATACAATGTCACTATGGGTCAGAACTGATTCGATGGCACTTAACAACAACAACAACAGGGAAAAGCTTGCTTGTTTACTGCTGGGTCTAGATTCTGCATCTGGTTCATCTTCCAACTTTTGGACTTGAGCCAGTGGCCTACTCAATTGCCTACTGATCCTGAAAGTCATCAGCAACTGATCATATTACCTACCTGATCTGCCTTCCTGCCATCTGACCTTCTGATCTTGGTTCACTAGCTCTGCAGCTATGTGAGGAATAATCCTCCAACATGACATTTGAGTAATGGACCTGGAACTTGTCTACCTCTACAACTGTGCAAATCATTTTCCTGACATAAACCTCTCTTTAGATATATGTAAACTCTACTGGTTTTGCTTCACTACACTATGCAGCCTATGACATTTGGTACCAAGAGTGGTTCTAGAGAAACAACACTGTAAGGATGAGTTTTTAAATTGGCTCATAGTCTGACTAAACTATAAAGTCACTGATAACTTTGCTTCTACCTGTAAAGAGGGCTATGGAGTTGCTAATCCATGGCGTGAAGTAGCAATATTAATCAGCAAAATATCATCACTAGTAAGTCATGTATTGGAAAGAAGCAAGGCTTGGATGATTGAGTGTTTGATACTCTTTTGAACGTTTGTCAGGATGATAAGTATAGAGAAGCCAGTTGGTTAGTCCTACATACACTAGAACAAGTGGAAAAGGAAAGATATGAGCTTAGGAGTCACAGTTCAAATACCACATAAGACCTCAAAGTTTCCATATGTGCCTGAAAGAAAGTTTTATTTCTTGTAGCAACAGAGCTGTCAGAAACCAAACCAGAGTCTTATCACAGCAGTAGCTGAATTGCAATGCCAACTGAATTCCCAACATTGAAAGTCATCTGATGTTAAAGTGAAGGCACTGATTGGGAAGAAGTAGGATCCTGAAACTTCAGATGGGGCATATGGTCAAATAATCAGGAATCTCAGGACATTGGGTTCCTAAATTATGTTGAATAATTCTTGCTGACAACACCACCCCTCCCATCTGAAAAGATGCCTCCATCTATGTCTACTGATCCATTATCAGTAAAACTATTATCTCTTTGCTAACACTTGATGAGATTAACCCAACTGTGTCTGTTGAGATGATTCCCGAGTCCTAGTCTGGAGCATTGCCTGAGGTAGATGTTGTACAAGACATTGCTGAATGTCGTACAAGGCATTGTTGCTAGGAAATACCTCCACCAATGATTACTTCTATACTTATAACACAACTTATGGACCATCGAGCCCCAAACTGTGTCTATACAAATAGGACTCATATGTCAGTTTGTTGTAGTGTGGTGACTTGTGTATTTCTGTGATGCTGAAATGAATCTGCTGGTATTTTTAATACCAGCAGAGTTACATGTGGTGGACAGGTTTCAGCTAAACTTACAGACTAGGAAGAAGGAGGGGTGGATGACTTCTGAAAGTTTAGCCACTGAAAACTTTATGAATAGCAAATATCGTGGCAGAAGATGAAAACAAGTATGGCTTTGTTGATAGAAAAGATACTGGAGATTGATTGTTAGAAGTTTGCAAGACCAATGACATCTTCAAACAGATGTATGTATGAAGATGTAAAAGATGTAAAAGTTGACTATACACATGGACCTCACCAGATGGCATACAGAGAAATCAAATTGACTACATCTGTGGAAAGAGATGGTGGAAAAGCTCCATATCAACAATTAAAACTAGGACAGGGGTAAACCGTGGAACAAATCATCAATTGCTCAGAGGCTAGTTCAGACTGAAACTGAAGAAAAAACTTTAAAGTCCACAAGAACCAAAATATGACTTTAAACATATCCCACCTGAATTTAGAGATCATATGAAGAACAGATTTTATGCATTAGACACTAATGACCAAAGACCAAAAATGTTGTAGGACCACATCAAGAACGTCATATAGGAAGAAAGAAAAAGTTTATCAAGAAAGAAGGAAAATTCCAAAATGGATGTTAGAAGAGACTTTGAAACTGGCTCACCAGCATAGAGATGCTAAAGCAAATGGAAGAAATGAGGAGGCAAAGAGCTTAATAAAAAATTTCAAAGGTCAACTTGATAAGGCAAAATAAAATAATATAATGAAATGTGTATAGACCTGAAGT
>NW_006408745.1:4069419-4071751 GCF_000296735.1 Chrysochloris asiatica | reverse complement strand
TAATTGGAATAAATTCATATGTGTGCCATTCCAAAGCAAGGTGACCTAAAGAAATATCATTAGTAATGCATGCAAGTAAAATTTTTCTAACGATAATTTAAAAATGGCTGCAACAGTCTAGTGACAGAGAATTGCTGAATCTGTTCAGCTGCTGAATTCATTGTATCTGTTCAAGACAGATTCAGAAGACATGGAATATGGGATATAATTGCTGACATCAGATGGATCCTGACTGAAAGCAGAGAATACCATAAAAATGTTTTCTTGTGCCTTATTGACTATGCAAAGGTTTTCGATTTTGTGGATCCTAACAAGCTATGATTTCCGCATTCCATTGGGTCACCTCTCTTTGGAATGGGCACAAATATGGATCTCTTCCAATCAGTCGGCCAGATAGTTGACTTCTAAATTTCTTGGCAGAGATGAGTGAGAGCCTCCTGTGCCACCTCACTTTCTTGAAAGATTTCAACTTTTATTCCATCAATTCCTTGTGCCTTGTTCTTTGCCAGTTTCTTCAATGTACTTTGGACTTCCTCCCTGAATATTATTGGCTCTTGATCATATGGTACCTCTTGAAATGGTTGAACATTAACCATTTCCTTTTGCTACAGAGTCATTGTACCAAAAGGAAAAACCCTCCATTTAGGATCGTCTATTTAATCCTGTAATCTACCTGACCTTCCCACCACCTGGATCTCTGTTCCTCTGTGTTTACCTTCTTTTACATTGTAATTGTTTTGGTCATAGACTGACCTCCCAGATCCTCTGTTCTTATAATTTTATTCTGTTCTTGACTCTTTCATTTGTTGATTGAGTTCAGGGTGATGCTGCCACATATGTCATTCTGTAGTTGTTGTCTGTTCTTGTTGGTTCTCAGTTCACAGAACTTCCTTTAGGATGTTTTTCATAGCAGGGTTGGCTTTGACAAAACCCCTTAGCTTCTGCTTATCCTGGAATGTTTTGATTACACCATCATATTTGATTGACAGCTTTGCTGGGTAGAGGATTCTTGGGTGGCAGTTTTTTTTTTCTTTCAGGGCTTTATATTTGTCTCCCTATTGCCTTCTTGGCTGTATGGTTTCTGTTAAGAGATCTGAGCTTAATCTGATTTGCTTGCTTTGTATGTTATATTTCTATTTTCCCTAGCTGCTTTCAAGATGTTATCTTTATCTTTGATTTTGGAGAGCTTGATTATTATATGTCTTGGTGATTGTCTTTTAGTGTCTATCCATTTTGGGATTCGTTGAGCTTCTTGAATGCGTATCTTTTTGCTTTTCAGGATGTTAGGAAAATTTTCTTCCAGAAGCTCTTCAACTATCTCCTCTGTGAATTTGTGTGATTGTCCCTGTTCCAGAATGCCAATAATTCTGAAGTTATTCCTCTTCATGTTGTCCAACATGAATCTTAGACCTTCTTCAGATTTTTTTTATCCTTTTTTGTGTTTGCTTTCATATCTTAGTGGTGTTGAGAGATTTATTTTCTAGCTCACTAGCTCTGGTATCTATCTCTTCAATTCTGTTCCTTTGCCCTTTCAATGTATTGTCCATTTCTGATATTCTATTATTAATCCTTTGGACCTCTTTATGTAGGTTTTGAATTGTTTACAATGCTGTATCTATTTTATTTCATTGTTCCTGTAGAGTTTTCCTGACTTCCTTATTTTTCTCAACTCCATTATATAGTGTTTTGATACATTTTATATTCATTTTTCTGAATTTCTTCTCAGGCATTTCCAAAGCCTGCCCATCTTCCAATATGGAGTGTAGGTCTACTTGCAGCTCATTTGCCTCAGCCACTTTATCTAGTTTCTGGACATGTGCAGATATGGTCATCTTCTTCTGTTTTTTGGGCATATTCAGGAGTTATTTGTGGTCTTAATATTTAGATGGGTGTGTATTTGGGTATTTTTTATGCTTTCTGATTGTATTCAGGTAGATGTGATCAGGAAATGGGATTCCCTTTTCACTCTTCTTCTTGAGAAATATCAAGATGTCACTGTTGGTTGTTGTGACGTAACTTAGGATTTAGTTTTCAGCCTATTTCCTTTTTAGTCTGCCTGTCCTGCTCCACAATCCCGTTCAGGCCTTTTTTTCTACTTATAAACAGTTCAGGGCCAGCTGTGGCTGTTTGATTTTAAGTGGAAACTGTCTCTTTATATTTCGAGGAGATCTGTGTGCATGCATAGTAGAACCCTCCGAGGGTGGGACTGGGATGTCCACTAGCTCAGGCATCCCTATAGTCACCAGAATGGAGGTGCACAGACAGCAAGGGACCAATGAACAGATACCAAAAGAAAAGAATGTCCACACCTTTATCTCTGCAGTTCTGTCAG
>NW_006408745.1:4047068-4068994 GCF_000296735.1 Chrysochloris asiatica | reverse complement strand
TGACCCAAGCCATGATATTTTCAATAACTTCATATGCATGTGAAGGTTGGAAGACCATAGAAGAATTGATGCATTTGAGTTATGGTGTTAAAAGAGGATATTGAGAGAACAAAAGAACAAATCAGTCTGTGTTGGAAAAAATACAGCCAGAGTGCTCCTTGGAAACCAGGATGTCCAGAGTTGGTCTCTTATACTTCGAGCATATTATCAGGAGGAACTAGTCCCTGGAGAAGGATATCATGTTTGGTAAAGTGGAGGATAGGAGAAGAAGAAGAATAGCCCCAATGAAATGGATTGGCACAGTGGCAGTAGCAATGGGCTCAAACATAGTAAAGTTTATGAGGTTGGCACAAGACTGGGCAGTGCTTCATTCTGTTATGCATAGGGTCAGAATGAGTTGGTATTGACTTGATGGCACCTAACAACAACAACAGCACAATCAGAATGCTCCTTGAAAGCCAGAATGAAGAGACTTTGTATCTCATGCTTCAGACATATTGCCAGGTGGGACCAGTCCCTGGAGAATGATATCATGCTATATAAAGTGGAAAGGCAGCGAAAAAGAGGAAGACCTCCAATGAGATGAATTGGCACATTGGTAGTAGTAATAGGCTGAAGCTTAATAATAATTGTGAGGATAGCACAGATTCAGGCAGTGTTCCCTTCTGTTGTGCCTAAGGTTTCTATGAATTGGAATTTACTTAATGACACCTAACAACAACAACTTGCAATATTGAAGGATTCTTTGTGCAAAAGATTGAAAGATGTAGATAGCATCAAAAGAAGATGGAAGGTATATATAAAAAAAGTGGTTGATGTTCAAACATTTCAAGATGTCAAGAACCAACATCACTGAAGGAAGCAGTCTAGGACACACTAAAGGTATTGACCAAAAACAAGGTTCTAGGAATTGATGGAGTACAAATTGAAATCTTTCAACAAACTGATGCAGCATGGAAGCACTCACTCTTCTACCCAAAATCTGGAGCACAGTTACCTGGCCAATTGATTAGAAGAGATCCATGTTTTTGCCCATTCCAAAGAGAGACAACCTAGTGGAATTCAGAAATCATAGTACAATATCAATATCATATGCAAGTAAAATTTTGCTTATGAAGACAGAGCAAGCAAAGACCAGTGGCAAGATATTGTACTAGGCAGTAAGGCTATACAGACTCTTTACAACAAGATAAGGAAAACCAAATGAAACAGGTGCAAATGATAGTCCTGGAACCCTGAGCTTCAGATAAAGGGATAGAGAAGTGGACTGAATGCTTCTTGTTGTTAGGTGCTATGGAGTCTAGTCTATCTCAGAGTCCATTGCTACTGCCTTGGAATCAATCCATCTCATTGGGTGTCCTACATCACCATGTCTGTTCCCACAGATGTAGTCAATTTGATTCCTGTGTATTTTATCTGATGAGGTCCACATGGACATTTTATAGTGTTGAAAAAAAGTATTTGAAATTAACATGTCATTGTTCTTGGGAAAATTCTATCATGCGATACCTACCGTCATGTGTGTCTCCAACTGATCTTTCCTCTTTTTTTCCAACTTTTGAATTTCAATCACCAGTAATAATCATACATCTTAATTGCATGTTTTATCAATTTCAGACTGAAGAAACTGGTAGAATTCTTCAATTTCTTCATTACTGGCTTTAGTGATTGGTGCACAAATTTGATTAATAGTGGTATTAGCTCACCTACCTTGTATGCAAATGGATATTATCTTATTACAGACAGCATTGTATTTCAAGATAGATCTTGAAATCTTGTTTTTGATAATGAATGTGACACAATTCCTCTCCAATGTTGCCATAGTAAACTATATGAATACCTGATTCACAATGGCCAATACCAGTCAATTTCAGCTCACTAATAAAGTATTGAAGAGCAGAGATGTCAGCTTGAGGACTAGGGTGCACTTGACCCAGGCCATTGTGTTTTCAATAGCCTCATATGGATGCGAAAGCTGGACAGTGAATAAAGAGGATCGTAGAAGAATTGATGCCTTTGAGTTGTGGTGTTGGAGGAGAATACTGAGGGTGCCATGGACTGCCAAAAGAACCAATAGATCTGTTTTGGAAGAAGTGCAGCCAGAGTGCTCCTTGGAGGCCAGGATGGCTAAGCTTCGTCTCTCCTACTTTGGACATGTAGTCCGGAGGAAACAATCGTTGGAGAAGGATGTCATGCTGGGTAGGGTGGAGGGTCAGAGAAAAAGAGGAAGACCTCCAACGAGATGGATCGGCCAGGTGGCATCATTGATGGACTCGGGGGTGGCAGCGGTGGTGAGGTTGGCCCAGGATCGAGCATTGTTTCGTTCTGCTGTGCATGGGGTCGCTATGAGTCGGTTCCGACTCGATGGCACCTGACAACAACAACAACAATGCCTAGGATATCTATCTATATGACTACCAGTTTATTTTTGACAGCTTCCAATTTTCTTACATTTGAGGTACCAATTATAAATGGATGTTTGTTCCCATTTTGAATTGTGATTCATCTGCAAATGAAGATTGTGAATGCTTCCTGTTTTGAATAGTGCCCCATCTGCAAATGAAAATTGTGAATGCTTCAGTCCATTTATATCATTAGGGTCAACTCACAAGTGATATTTTCCACCCTGAGGGACTCATCTTCTTGTACTATATCAGACAGTGTTCTGTTGCCATGTATTAGGTTTTCAGTAACTAACCCTTCAGAAGTGGTCCACTTCTTCTTCCTAGTGTATGTTAGTCTGGAAGCTCTACTGAAACCTGTCCACGATTGGTGACCTGTTGATATTTAAAATACTGGTGACACAGCTATCAGCATCACAGAAATATATAAGCCACCACAGTAGGACAAACTGATAGATGAGTGATGGTGTTCCAAATTTACAGAAGTATGGTTTACATACAATAAATGAATCTGTTTAAAATGAACATTTAGATGAGTTCTGACAAATGTGTATATCCACGTGACCAATATACAATCAAAATATAAAACATTTTCAATATCCCAAAATATCCCTTTGCTCTCTTTCCTAAGCAGTCTACTCCCTGCCTTCTGGTCCTAGGCAACCAGTAATTTTTCTACTATAGAAATGTGGAACAAGGGATATCATTGCTGATATTTGATGGCTCTTGGCTGAGAGCAGAGAATACCAGAAAGATGGTTACCTGTATTTTATTGGCTATGCAAAGGCTTTCTATTGTGTGGATCATGACGAGCTATGGACAACATTGTGAAGTATGAGTATTTCTGAACACTTAATTGTGTTCATGAGGAATCTGTACGTGGACCAAGAAGCAGTTGTTTGAATAGAACATAGGAATACTGAATGGTTTAAAACTAAGAAAGGTGTGAGACAGGGTTGTATTCTTTCACCATACTTATTCAACCTGTTTGCTGAGCAAATAATCTGAGAAGCTGGGTTCTATGAAGAAAAACGTGGCATCAGGATTGGAGGAAGACTCATTAACAACTTGTGATATGCAATGATATAACCTTGCTTGTTGAAAGTAAAGAGGACTTAAAATATTTACTGATGAAGATCAAAGAGCACAGCCTTCAGTATGTATTGCATCTCAATTTAAAGAAAACAAAAATCCTCACCACTGGAACAATAAACAACACTCTTATCAATAGAGAAATGATTGAAATTATCAAGGACTTCATTCTTCATGGATCAACCATCAACACTCATGGAAGCAGCAGTCAAGAAATCAAATGACATATTGCATTAGGCAAATCTTCTGCACAAGACCTTTTTAAAGTGTTGAAGAGCAAATATGTTAACTTGAGGACTAAGGTACACCTGACCCAAGCCATGGTATTTTCAATAACCTCACATGCATGCAAAAGCTGGACAGTGAATAAGGAAGACCCTAGAAGAATTTGAATTATTGTGTGGAAGAGAATATTGAAAGTACCATGAGCTGCCAAAAGAATAAACACATCTGTGTTGGAAGAAGTGCAGCCAGAGTGCTCCTTGGAGGCTAAGATAGCCAAACTTCATCTCTCACACTTTGGACATATTGTCAGGAGGGACTAGTCGCTGGAGAAGGATATCATGTTTGGTAAGGTGGAGGGTCACAGAAACAGAGGAAGATTCGCCAGAGAGATGGATTGGCAAAATGGTAGCATCAATGGGCTCAAGTGTGGCAACAATTGTGAGGATGGCTCAGCACTGGGCAATGTTCCATTCTGTTGTGCATAGGGTTGCTATGAGTCAGTACTGACCTGATGGCACTTAACAGCAACTACAACATTATTTAGATTTACTTTCTTCTAATATTGACTCTTTTTTATCTGAATTATTTCACTCACGTAATATTTTCTATAGTAATCCATGTAGTTCAATATATTAAAAATTCATTCCTTTTGCCTGGTGGGACCAAAGTGATGCGCAGAGCCAGGACTGGCTACTTAGGTGACAACCATGGTGTACAGTGGCCTTAAGGTGTCTCTCATTGTTATGATCATGTTCTGGGGCTTTGAGAACTTTTTAGTGCCCTGGTTCCATCCTAAAGGTCCTAACGAAGGAGTCATCATCACTATGTTGGTGACCTACTCAGTTTGCTGCTACTTTTTTTGTCTGGTTGCTATTCTGGCTCAACTCAACCTTCTCTTTGAACCACAATTGGAAAATGAAACCACCTGGTATCTTAAGTACCCTGGCCCTGAAGAAGGTGTACTCTACAGTGCCTGGTACTGAGGTCACAAAGAGAATTATTCTAGATGCAGAAATCACCTCCAAACTCAGAGCACCTTCCTTGATGCACCTGTTTGGGCATCAACTGCCTTAAACATTCACATCACATATGAATGCATTATTCTAAAAGACAGTATTTTTCCTGCTACATTTTTTACACTTTGATGGATTTTGTGCTTACTTAAGTTTACCTAAACTGTTATGACTGTGCAAAATGATTATACACGCTTCTGAAATGGAAGGTGCTATAATTCGGAGAATACATTACTCTCTCTTTGGAAGCTTGGAACATTTGAATACAGTCCCTGCCTGTTCATGACAAGAGAATCAGCAAAGCAATGTAAGGCTTGCCCAGAAATGGCTTCACAGCAGAAACAACTCAGTGGGGCAGACAACAGGAGACCACGTTCAGAGAGAAGATCTGTCCCAATGTGATAGAATTATACCAAACTATATTTTTAGGATGAATTTCTTATTTCTGCTGTCTTTTGGAACAAATTATTTTTCTGTACTCTAAAAAAAAAAAGTTAATTCCTTTTAATTGCTAAATTTATTCAGTTATATGAATATACCATAAATGTCTTTATCAGGTTACCTGCACATGGGCAGGGTGTTGTTTCAGTCTGGTACTACTTTAGAAAAAGCTACTATAAATATTCATGAATAAGTATTTAAGTTTTCTTTTCTCTTGGTTAAATTCCTAACAGTGGAATTGCTAGGTCATGTGATAAATCCAAGGTCCCTGGGTGAAACAAATGTTTAAGCACTCAAAACATTAAAAAGATTGGCAGTTCAAAACCATCCTAGAAGTGTCTAGGAAGAAAAGGCTGCCAATCTGCTTTTGAAAGGATTGAAAACCCTGTGGAGTGCAGTTCTGTTCTGCATACATTCGTCACCATGAGTATAATATATCAAATTGATGGCAACTGGTGGTTTTGATAAGTATAATATTTAGGAGTAAAATATTTAGGAGTCCCTGTGTGGTATAAATAGTTAAGCATTCTACTGTTAGCTAAAAAGTTGGTGGTTAGAACTCAGCCATAGTTTCCTCAGAAGATAGACCTCGTGGTTTGCTTCAGAAAGAGCAAAGCCTTGAAAAACTATGAAACAGTTGTACTCTGCACACAAGGATTGATTATAAATCAGAATATACTCAGGGCAACCAAGAACAACAACACGTGCATATTTAGCCTTCTGTGTTGTTAGGTACTATGGAATTGGTTTCAACTCATAGTGACCCTATATAGCGTTTTCAAGGCTGTAAACCTTTCTGTGATCAGAAAGCTGTAGTCCAGTACTTATCCTACATTGTCACCAGCACTCCCTTTCCAGCCTTATAAAAAACTGTAAAGCTGTTTTCTGCAGTTGAACTATTGAACAGTCTCACCGGTAATTAATGAGAATTCCAGGGCTCCACATCCTTGCTAATACTTGATATTACCAGTTTTTATAATGAGGCTTTCTGTTCTCACAAAGATTTAAAGGCTCAGAAACCCTATATAGGGTCCCTATGAGTCAGAAACAACCTGATGGCACTTAACAACAGTGGGCTTGTGATGGTATCTCATTGTGAGCTTAATCTGAATTTAACTAATTACTAAAATATTGAACATCTCATTTTCTTATTTGTTGTATATTTTCTTTTGTGAAATCTTTGTCCAACTTTAATTGGATTATTTATCTTATTATTGACTTGAATTTGTATTTTCTGGAGTCCTGGTGTGACGCTCTACAATAAGCATTAGATTGCTAACTGAAAAGTCAGTGGTTCAAACCCACCAGCAGCTTTTGGGAACCCTATACAAGGTTGCTATGAGTTGGAACTGACTGGATTGGATGGCACTTCAAAGAGCAGTCTTTTGTCAGAAATACATACTATGAATATTTTCTCTCAGTTTGTGGCTTTATTTCCTTCCTTCTTTCTTCCCTTTCTTTCTTCTTACCACTTAACCGTTTTACCATTTTACTCTAGTGCTCTTCTTAACAATTCACATAGCAAATCAGTTTTCTTGGAGTTGAATTCAACTTATGGTGACCTCATATGTTTCAAAGTACAACTGTGTTCCATAGGATTTTTAATGACTTATCTTTTGGAATTAGGTTGCCAGGCCTTTCTTCTGAGGATTTCATTTTTTAATAGTGTTTCCTTCAGAACAGAAGTCACAGATTTTGATAAAGTCTATTTTTTCACATTGTTTTTAAAATTTTTAATTCACATTTGTTCATTGTCAATGTACAAGGGTTAGTAAAAAAATTATCTGAACTCTGGCTGTTGAATTTATTTTAATCAAATTTCTGAAAAGACAAATACATCATTTTTTGACAAAATCTCCTTGCTTTTCAATACACTTAGTTCATCTGTCAACAAGCTCTTGTATTTCCTTATTTAAAATGTTTTAGGCTGAGTTTTAGGGCACAAATACACTGATGTTTTTACTTCTTCATGAGAGGTGAATCTTCCTCCTTGAATGGCTGCTATCAGGGGACCAAACAGGTGAAAGTCCAATGGAGCAAGATCAGTACTATAGGCAGAGTGTCAACAGTGTAGGCATGTGTGTGCAGTCATGCATTATCTTGCAAGATCACAATGCTCTTAGATAACAATCCTCTGCATTTAATCCAAAGTTTAAGCTTCAGGTCTTCTGTGAGCATTTCACTGTAATGAACACTGTTGAATATTGTTGAACCTTTCCCCTGACAGTGTCCCAATACTGGTCCTTCAGAATCCTAGAAGACTCTAAGCATCAATTTTCCCAGATGATGATTGACTTTTGAACTTTTTCTTGGTTGGGGATTGAGGATGTTTCCATTCCATACTTTGCTGTTTACTCTAAGACTCATAGTGATAAATCCATGTCTTGTCTCCAGTAATGATTCTTTTAAGAAATTTTTACCTTCCTTCAAGAATCAGTCCAAATTTTGTTTGCAGCTGTCTAAACGCTTGTGCTCATGCTCTTCTGAAAGATGTTTCAGTACCCATCTCGCACAAACTTTTTGAAACCCAAATCTGTCCTGGATTATTTCATAGGCAGAGTTATGGCTGATCTGTAAATATTAGCTAACTAATTTACTGTCGCTCATGTAGTTGACAGAATCATTTCACATGCATGCTCAACGTTGTCATCAGCCATGGATGTGGACAGACATTGTAATATGACCAGAACACATAATTTTTGACTCACGCTTGAAGAATTAAATTTTTATTTTTTATTTTTATGATTTTTAAAAAATACAAATTCAGTTTATTATTTGGATTCCTGGAGTGGCACTGCAGGATCAGGACTGGACTGTGAATCAAAAGGTTGTCAGTTCAAACCCACAGCTGCTGCTGCCCAGAAACCCTATACAGGGTTGCTGTGAATCAGAACTGACTTGACAGCACTTAATGATAAAAAACAATATATCCTTGAGTAAATTTTAGTATCACCAGTTTGTTGTGCTGTGGTGGTTGTGTGTGGCAGTGATTCTGGGAGCTATTTTAAATGCCAGCAGGGTCACTCATAATGGACAGGTTTCAGCTGAGCTTCTAGTTGAACACAGGCAAGAAAGAAGGAGAGACAGACTACTTCTGAATATTTAGTCACTGAAAACCTTATGAATAGTAGTGGAACACTGTCAGCACCAGAATATTGTCTGATATAGTGCTGGAAAATGAGGCCCTCAGGTTGGAAGGCACTCAAAATACAACTGAGGATGAGCTGTTTCCTCAAAGTAGTGACCTTGATGATATGAATGGTATAAAACTTTCCGGACCTTTATTTGATGATGGGACACAACTCAAAATGAGGAGAAACTGCTGTAAACATCCATAATAATCAAAACATGGAATGTATAAAGTATGAATCTATGAAAACTTGAAATTGTCAAAATGAACTGGAACACATAAGTATCATAAGCATTAGTGAGCTGAAATGAACTGGTATTGGCCATTTTGAATCTAACAGTCCATAGATTATTATGCCAGCAATGACAAATTGAAGAGGAATGACATTGTATTCATCATCAAAAAGAACATATCAAGATTTGTCTTGAAGTACAATGATGTCTGTGCTAGGATAATACCCATACGCTTAGAAGGAAGACCAGTTATAGTCACTATTATTCAACTTATGCGCCAACCACTAAAGCCAGTGATGATGAAATAGAAGACTTCTTCAGACTGCAGGTGAATAGACATGCAATCAAGATGTATTGATAATTATTGGCAATTGGAATGCAAAGGTTGGAAACAGAAAAAGGATCAATATTTGGAAAATATGAGCTAGGTGATAGAAACTATGCTGGAGATCCTATGATAGAATTTTGCAAGACCAATAACTTCTTTTTTTTAATTTAAGGTTTTTATTGTGGATTGAGTGAAAGTTTACAGGACATATCATCAGTTTTACATTCAACAAATCATATACCTTGTTTCATTACATTGATTATAATCCCCTCCATGTACCATAAGTTAACAGTATTTCTCTCTATCAACTTCAGCTTTTTTAAAAACACACAAACCAAACAAAACAAAACACTCAGGCATATATAATAATTTACATCTCCAAAGGGCACATTCTGCAAGTTGGCTCCTGGACACCAGCTCTTAGTCCTTTTCTTCTTAGTCCATGAATCTAGAGTCCCAGGCTGCTCCACCTCTCCATGCCCCCATCTCTGTCTCCATCGCTGGGGCTGCTGCATCTCTAGATAAGGTCCTGCATTCTGCTTGTGAGTTCCTCTCTTGATGGTCTTAGGGTCCTCTGTTTCTGGACTGTAAGATTAGCTACTCCCGTTTCCAATCCTTCCCCCACTTGGTTTTACCCAAGATGGCAGCTCCTGGAGCAGCTGAGTGTCCTGGACTAGAAAGCAATGGATTTCTTGCTTCTGCCACAAATTTCCCCAGTTGTAAGCCTTCCAACCATTTAAATATTCCTTTAAATGTGGTTCAGAGTTCTGGGACCATCCCCTGAGCCTGCTTGGTCAGGTATTCTGTGTTGTTGCTGGTGGAGCTCTTTACTGCACTTCCACCCGATTTGCCATCTTATTTGTTCTCCCTCAAGACCAATAACTTTTTCATTGCAAATAACTTTTTTAAACAATATGAATGACTACCATACACACAACGCACGTGAATATCACCATATGGAAGAAACAGAAATTAAACTGACTACATTTGTGGAATGACATAGTGGAAGAGCTCCATATCATCAGCCAAAACAAGACCAGGGCAGACTGTGGGACATGTTATCATGGCTCGTATGCAAGTTCAAGCTGAAGCTGAAGAAAATTTAAAAAAGTCCATGAGAACCAACATATCAACTTGCATATATCCCAGCATGATTTTCGGATCATCTGAAGAACAGATTTAATGCTTTATACACTAAAGACTGAAGATCAGAAGAGTTGTGGAAGGACATCAAAAACACCATACAGGAAGAAAACAAAAGGTCATTAAGAAGACAAGAAAGAAAGAAAAGACCAAAATGGATGTTAGAAGAGACTTTGAAACTTGATCTCCAGCATGGAGATGCTAAGGTATAAGGAAGAAATGAGGAGATACACGAGCTGAACAGGAAATTTCAAAGGTCAACTTGTGAAGACAGAGTCAAATATTATAACAAAATGTACAAAGACCTGGAGTCAGAAAACCAGAAGTGAAATGTTCAGCGTTTCTCAGCTGAGAGAATTTAGGAAAAAATTCAAGCCTAGACTTGCAATGTTGAAGGAGTCTATGGGCAAAATATTGAATGATGCAGCAGAGCATTAAAAGAAAATGAAAGAAGTACACAGAGTCACTGTACCAAAAAGAAATGGTCAATGTTCAACCATTTCAAGAGGTAGCATACCATCAAGAGCCAATGATACTGAAGGAAGAAGTCCAGAGTGAATTGAAGGCACTGGCAAAGAACAAGGCACCAGGAATTGATGGAATACAAATTGAATCTTTGAACAAACTGATCAGCACTGGAGGCACTCACTCATATTTGCCAAGAAATTTGGAAGACAACTACCTGGCCAAATGACAGGAATAGATCCATATATGTGCCAATTCCAAAGAAAGGTGACTCAATGGAATGCGAAAATCATCGGACAATATCATTAACATTGCATGCAAATAAAATTTGCTAAATATAAAATAAAAATGGCTGAAGCCATACATTGACAGAAAACTTCCACAGGTTCAAGCCAGATTCAGCAGAGGATGAGGAGCAAGGGATAACATTGCTGACATGAAACGGACCTTGGCTGAAAGCAGAGAATACCAGAAAGGAGTTTGTGCTTTATTGACTACACAAAAGCTTTAATTTGTGTGGATCATGACAAGTTATGGACAACACTACAGAGAGTGAGTATTCTGGAATATTTCACTGTGCTTATGAGGGCTTGTACATAGATCAAGAGACAGTTGTTCAAACAGAACAAGGGGCACCAAATGGGTTTAAATTAGGAGAGGTGTGTGCCAGGGTTGTATTGTTTAACCATACTTATTCATTCTGCATAATGAGCTAATAATCTGAGAAGCTGGATTATATAAAGAAAAACATGGCATCAAGACTGGAGAAAGACTTATTAACAGCCTGCAATAAGCAGAAGAGACAACCTTGTTTGCTGAAAGTGAAGAGGACTTAAAATACTTACTGATGAAAGTAAAAGACCACAGTCATAGGTATGGTTTGCACCTCATTATAAAGAAAACAAAGATCCTCACCACTGGACCAATATATAACATCAAGATAATTGGAGAAAAGATTGAATTTGTCAGACTTCATTTTGCTCAGATCAATCATCAACACTCATGGAAGCAGCAATCAAGAAATCAAAGGACGTTTTGCATTAGGCAAATCTGATGCACAAGAAGTATGTTTAATGTGTTCAAGTTCAAAGACGTCAGTTTGAGGACTAAGGTGAGCTTTACCCAAGCCAAGGTATCTCATATTGTTGTTACATGCTGTCGAGTGAGTTGCAACTCATAGTAATCCTGTATCGGCTTTCTGAGGAGCGGCTGCTGAACTGAACCTCTTGTCTTGCTGTTCTAACCAACTTTGCAGTCCACAGCATTAACTGACAGTGCCACACCAGGACTCCTTTGATTATATGTGTTGTTGTTAAGTGTTGTCAAGTTGGTTCTGACCATGGCAACCCTGTATAGGGTTGAACCACCAATCTTGCAGTTCAAACTGACTTTGCAGTGCAGCACCTTAACTCATAGCGCTATACCAGGACTTCATTGATTATACAGAAATGTGTTATTAATTTCCAAAAATTTGGTGTTTTCCAGGTATCCTTGCCAATTTTTAATAGAACTTCATTTTAGATAAAGAACATATTCTGTAATATTTCATTAAAAAATTGATCCACTATATGCTGGATCTGAATAAATGTTCCATGCATACTTTAAAAGAATGTGCATTTGACAGTCATTTGGTGTTGATTTATACTTATTTTTATTAAAATAATGAAGTAACATTGTGGATTTGTCTAGTTCTCCTTATAGATTTATCAGTATCTGTTTCATATGTTTTGAAGTTATTTTATTAGGTATATATACTCATTTAGAATTTTATGTCATCTTGATTATTTTTGCTTTTAAAGTGTTCATGGCAATAACACGCACATACATATAATACATGTAGTACTCATATACTCACACGTGAGGGGATTGCATGGTTTGACAAAAGCATAATATTTTTTATTCAGGCAAAAATATGGTAACATTATGAACTGTCACTCTTTAGCACTGGTAAAATTTCTTGTTCTAAATTTACCTATAGTCACTTCAACATTCTATGCTTACTTTTTGTGTGATAAATTTTTTACATCCTTTAACTTTTAGAGTCCCTTTATCTTTACATTTAAAATGAATTTCTTGTAGACAGCATACAATTTGGTTTTGACAAACTAGTCATTTAATTAGCATGTTTAGAATATATATACTCAATATAATCATCAGTATGTTTGGGTGTTTATTTTCATATTGCTTATTTTCTATTTTCTTGATTCATTTCCCCCTATTTTTCTGTCTCTTTTGGAGCAGATAATTTTAGTTTGACAGTTTTCCTCTTATTTTTCAGTATTTTAAGACCTCATTCTTTTGTTTTCTGGGTTTCATAGTTTCCAATTGAAAGGCTGTGGTACTGAGTTCAGAGGGGACTCACAAGAGTTTTCATAGGCAACTCTAGCTACATGAATTTCCAAACACAGTCATCTTATTATTTTACATCATGTGCTAGAACACCAATAAGTTTCACACTCTTTGATATTCCACAGAATGTGTTTATTTATCTTTCCTATCACACTCTGAGGAGTCCTATAGCACTGACTGCTAACTGAATGTTGGTGGCTTGAACCCATGAGCTGCATTATGTAGCAGTCTGCTTCTGTATAAAGATGTACAACATTGGAAATTCTATGGGGCAAGTCTTTTCTGTCCTATAGCATCTCTATGAGTTGTGAGTTGTGATCAAGCATTTGGTTTTGGAGATATCATACTGTAACCTCTATAAAATTTTTTTCTAAGTTTTTTATTTGTAAAGAATAGATCCTCAGTAAATCTTATTAAATTAATACATATCTTCATACTTATCGTGACACAGAAGATATTTGATTAAGGTGCTTTAGTTCTATCTGCAATAGGTGCCTATATTAGTGTTTGCCATTGTTTTTAGGTGTCATAGGGTCGGTATGTACTCTTAGTGACCCTAAGCATGACACTGCCTGGTACTGTGCCCAACCTCACATTCGCTGCTATGTATGAGCACATTGCTGCTGCCACTGTGCCAATCCATCTTATTGGGGTTCTTCCTGTTTTTCTCCTACCTCCACTTTACCAAACATGATATCCTACTTCAGGGACTGGTCCCTCCTGATGGTATGTCCAAAGTATGAGAGATCAACTCTGGCCACTCTAGCTTCAAAGGAGGGCTCTGGCAGTACTTCATCCAAAACAGATCTGTTTTGTTTGCAGTCCATGGCACTTTCAATATTCTCTTTTAATACCACAACTCAAAGGAATCAATTCTATGGTCTTCCTTACTCACTAACCAACTTTCACATGCATATGAGATTGAAAATACCATGGTTTGAATAAGGCACACCTTAGTGCTTGAACTGATATCTTTGCTCTCTAACACTTTAAAGAAGTCTTGTGCAGGATATTTGCCTAATGCAATATGTTGTTTGATTTCTTGACTGATGCTTCCATGAGTGTTGATGACTGATTCAAGTGAAGTCTTTGATGATTTCAGTGTTTTCTCCATTCATATGGCTGCTGTTTATTGTTCCAATGGTGAGGATTTTTGTTTTCTTTATATTGAGATGCAACCCATACTGAAGGTTGTGATCTTTGATCTTCATCAGTTAGTATTTTAAGTTCTCTTTACTTTCAGCAAGCAAGGTTGTCTCTTCTGCATATCACAGGTTGTTAATGAGTCTTCCTCTAATCCTGATGCACATTTTTCTTAATGTCATCCAGCTTGTCAGATTATTTGCTCAGCATACAGATTGAATAACTTTGCTGAAAGAATGCAACCATGGTGCACACATTTCCTAATTTTAAACCATTTGAGATTTCCTTATTCTGTTCAAACAACTGCCTCTTCTTGGTGTTCCTCATGAGCACAATTAAGTGTTCCCGAATACTTATTCTTCACAATTTTGTCCATATCTTGTCATGATCCATACAACTAAAAGACTTTGCATAGTCAGTAAAACACCAGTAAATATCTTGATAGTATTCTCTGCTTTCAGGCAAGGTCCATCTGATGTCAGCAATGATATCCCTTTTTTCACATCCTTTCCTGAATCTAGCTTGAACCTCTGGAAGTTCTCAGCCAATGTGTGGTTGCAGCCATTTTTGTATTATCTTTAGTAAAATTTTACTTGATATAGATATATTTATATAAAAATATATGTATGTATGTGTTGTTGTTGTTAGGTGACATCAAGTCGGTACCGACCATAGAAACCTTATGAACAGCAGAATGAAACACTGCCTGATCCTGGGCCAACTTCACTACTGTTGCCATGCTTGAGTCCATTGATGTTGCCACTTGGTCAATCCATCTCGTTGGGGATGTTTCTGTTTTTCTCTGACCCTCCACCTTACCAAACATGATATCCTTCTCCAGCGACTGGTCCCTCCTGACAATATGTTTGAAGTATGAGAGACAAAGTTTGGCCATCTTGGCCTCTAAGGAGAACTCTCGCTGTGCTTCTTCCAAAAAGGATCTGTTGGTTCCTTTGGCAGCCCATGGCACTTTCAATATTCTCCTCCAACACCATAACTCAAAGGTATGAATTCTTTTATGGTTTTTCTTATTCATTGTCTAGCTTTCGCATACATATGAGGTTATTGAAAATACCATGGCTTGGGTCAGGCCCACCTTAGTCCTCAAGCTGATACCTTTGCTCTTCAACACTTTAAAAAGGTCTTGTGCAGGAGATTTGCTTAATGCAATATGTCATTTGATCTCTTGACTGCTGCTTCCGTGAGTGTTGATAGTGGATCCAAGAAGAATGAAGTCCTTGACAACTTCAATCTTCTCTCCGGTTGATAAGAATGTTGTTTATTGGTCCAGTGGTGAGCATTTTTGTTTTCTTTATATTGAGATGCAGTAAATATTTTAAGTCCTCTTCACTTTCAGCAAGCAAGGTTGTATCATTTGCATATCACAGGTTGTTAATGAGTCTTCCTCCAATCCTGATGCCATGTTTTTCTTCATAGAACCCAGCTTCTCAGATTATTTGCTCAGCATACAAGTTGAATAAGTATGGTGAACGAATACAACCTTGTCGCACACCTTTCTTAATTTTAAAATATTCAGTGTTCCCATGTTCTGTTCAAACAACTGCCTCTTAGTCCATGTGCAGATTCCTCTGGAATCCTCATACTTCACAATGTTGTCCATAGCTTGTCATGTAGTCAATAAAGCACAAATAAACACCTTTCTGATATTCTTTGCTTTCAGCCAAGATCTATCGCACATCAGCAAGGATATTCCTCGTTCCTCAGCCTCTTCTGTATGCATATATACTAGAAAATTAAATAAAGTATTAGAAAAATGCATCACACACAACACAGTAGAGTTTACTCTTGGTTTTCAGATGCTGTGGAGTGTGTTCCAACTCAACAATCCTTTGTATAGAAAATAATAATAGTGTAGTGGAGATATATAATCACTGAAATCAAGTTATAGTCATAATAGATACTATTACTGAGTACTTTGCATGTGTAGACACTGTAAGAATCCTATGTGATACATATTATTATGCATGTATTACTAAGAACACCAACGTTCAAGTATTTTGTAAATTTCCAAAGGTCAGGAAGCTAGGATGTGGTAGAATCAGGATTTAGATCCAGGTTACCATGTAAACATCTTCACAAATTTCACTTTTAAGACAGATTTTTAGAAGCAGTTAATGCATTATCCTATCACTGTATATTGCATCTTATATAGATGAAAAGCATATCTGTATTTCATTTTAAAATGTTTTAGCTAGACCAAAGCCAGTTGTTGTTGTGAAGTGCCGTTGAGTCAGTTCCGACCCATAGAGACCCTGTATAGTGTTTCTGAGGAGCAGTTGATGAGCTTGAACTGCTGACCTTGCTGTTCAAATGGCTATACAGTCTGGTGCATTAACCCATAGCGCCACACCAAGACCTCAAAAGTATTAAGACAGATTTCCAGATATTCCAGGGTTTATTAACAAATACACATGACAAAAGCTCATCTAATTAAAATAATTATAAAGAATTGTGTAATGTAAGTATTCTACAGCAAATGCACAAATGAAATTGGACTCAACGATTACAGGATTCATGGACTTAATCCAGTAAGGCTTATTTCTCCTCTGTGACACTTGACTTGGATTCTTTCTGTCTACATGGTTTTTGTTATTGAAGATGTATTTTCTCCATTCCTGGGAACATAGTGCTGTGCCAATCCAGACTATGATTATTCTATTTCTACAACTCAAGTGAAAATAGGGAAATACCAGCTATTTCAAGTTAGAATCCTGCTAAAAAGTCTCTAAGTCCAGCTGGAGTCAACCACTTGAAGCTGGAACTATCACTAAGGCCATAAGGCTAGAACATTAAATTGAATTCCCACCTAACTTTTGTATAAAGGCTGTATACTAGTAGAAATGCTGTTGTTACTGTTGTTAAGTGCTGTTGAGTTGGTTCCAATGCATGTGTAACCTGTATAGTGTTTCTGAGAAGCAGCTGGTGTTTTTGAACCACTGACTTTGTGGTTCAAATCAACCTTTCAATCCAGTGCTTGTTCTACAGTGCCACACCACTAGAAATAGTTGGATAGAACGGGGAACTATAATGAAGGGCTACTGTTGTGTGCTGTTGAGTCAGTTTGACTCATAACAACCAGATGTATAGTTAACTGTTGTTAAGTGCCGTTGAGTAGTTTCTGACCCATAGTGACATTGTGAAAGGTTTCTGACGAACAGCTGGTGAGCTTCACCCACCAACCTTATGGTTCAAACCAGCTTTGCAGTCTAGTGCAGTAACCCACAGTGGGATCACAAAGTCTCATCTTTCTTGCTCAGAGCAGCTGTTGGATTTGAGCCGCTGGATTCTAGGGGCTTTGGGATTCCAATGGCTATTGATTTGAGTAGCTGTTGGATTTGAATTGCTGACCTTGTGATTAGTGGCCCTATGTGTAGACCACTACAATACCAGTGCTCTGTATGAAGGGCAGGGAACTAGTTTGACTGAAACTATTGCTGTGTACTACATTCTGTAGCTATTTCTAAACCATAGAGTTTTGGTGGGTTTCTCTTTAGAAAAGGACAGTTTAGAGGCAAGAAAGTATAGAAGTAAATGATTATCTACTTTTCTTTTGACATAGAGATAAGAGTCATCAGATTTACAAGATGTGGAATGGGTATTTTCACTTCTACAAACAAATCTTATGGTTCTCATAGAGTTATAAAGTTTGTCTCTGTCACTATATAGATACTTCAGGCAAAGACTACTGAGATAACAGCAATCGCATTTCAGATCCAACACATAAATTATTTGAATTTATGCACCAACCACTAAAGCCAATGATGATGAAATTGAAGAATTCTATCAACTTCTTTAATCTTAAATTCATCAAGCATGCAAACAAGTTGTAGTTATAATAACTGGCAATTGGAATGCAATGGTTGGAAACAAAATGGAAGCATCAGTAGTTGGAAATTATGGCTTTGGTGATAGAAAAAAATGCTGGAGATCCAATGATAGAATTTTGCAAGACCAATTACTTCTACATTGCAAATAACTTTTTAAAACAACATAAAAGATGATTATACACATGGACCTCACCAGATAGAATACACAGAAATTAAATTGACTACATCTGTAGGAAAAAAGGGTGGAAAAGCTCCACATTATTAGCCAAAACAAGGCCAGGGCTAGACCATCAATTGCTCATATACAAGTTCATCCTGAAGCTGAAGAAAATTAAAACAAGTCATGAATAGTCAAAATGTGGCCTTGAATATATGCTATCTGAATTCAGAGATCATCTGAAGAACAGATTTGAATACTAGAACAAAGCACTGGGAATTGATGAAATATAAATTGAAATATTTCAACAAACTGATGCAGCATTGGAGGTACTTACTTATCTATGCCAAGAAATTGGAAGACAAGTACCTAGCCAACTGACCAGAAGAGATCCATATTTGTACCCATTCCAAAGAGAGATGATCCAATGGAGTGTGGATATTATTGGAAAAATATCTTTAATATCACATGCAAATAAAATTTTGCTAAAGATAATACAAAATAGGCTGCAACCTTACATTGACAGAGAGCTTCCAGAGGTTCAAGCTGGAGTCAGAAGAGAATGTGGAACAAGGATATCATTGCTGATGTCAGGTGGACCTTGGTTGAAAACAGAAAATATCAGCAAGATTGTTTTGTTTTTTTTTTTTTTTTTGCTTTATTGACTATGCAAAGGCTTTCAATTGTGTGGTTCATGACAAGTTATGAACAACATTGCAGCGAATGAGTATTCCAGAATATTTAATTGTGTTCATGAGGAACCTGTACATAGACCTAGAGACAACTGTTCAAACAGTATAAGGGAATGCCGAATGTTTTAATACTAGGAAAGGTGTGCACCAGGGTTGTATTGTTTCACTGTACTTATTCAACCTAATGTTGTTGTTAAGTGCCATTGAGTCAGATCCAACCCACTGAGACACTGTATAGGGTTACTGAGGAGTGGCTGGTGAGCTTGAACTGCCGACCTTGCAGTTCAAACCAATTTTGCAGTCTAGCACATTAAACCACAGTGCCATACCAGGAACAAATAATCTGAGAAGCTGGATAATGTGAAAAGAAATACACAAAAAAACCCAAAAATGCAACATCAGTATAGAAGGAAGAGTCATTAACAACCTGTGATGTACAGAAGAGAACCTTGCTTGCTGAAAGTGAAGAGGACTTAAAATTCTTACTGATGAAGATCAAAGACCATAGCATTTGGTATGGATTGCATCTCAATGAAAAGAAAACAAAAATCCTCACTACTGGACCAATAAACAGCAGCCATATGAATGGAGAAAAGATTGAAATCATCAAAGACTTCATTTTACTTGAATCAGTCATTAACACTCAACAGTCAAGAAATCAAAAGACCTATTGCATTAGGCAAATATCTTGCACAAGACCTTTTTAAAGTGTTGAAGAGCAAAGATGTCAGTTTGAGGGCTAAGGTGCACCTGACCCAAGATAGGGTATTTTCAGTAACTTCATATGCATATGGAAGTTAGACAATGAATAAGGAAAACTGTAGAAGAATTGAAGCATTTGAGTTATGGTGTTGGAGAACAATATTAAAAGTACCATGGACTGCCTAAAGAACAAACAGATTTGTTTTGGAAGAAGTACAGTCAGAGTGTTCCTTGGAAGTCAGTATGGTCAGAGTTGATCTCTTATACTTCAGACATGTTATCAGGAGGGACCAGTCCCTGGAGAAGGATATCATGTTTGATACAGTGGAGGATCGGAGAAAAAGAGTAAGCCCCCCAGCTAGATGGACTGGCCCATTGAAACAGCAAAGGGCTCCGACTTAGCAACGATTATGAGGTTGGTGGAGGATCATGCAGTGTTTCATTCTGTTGTGAATATTGATGTTGTTAAGTGCCCTCATGTTGGCTCTGACTCATAGAAACTCTGTATTGGGTTTCTGAAGGTTAGCTGGTGAGCTTGAACCACCAACCTTGTGTTTCAAACCAACTTTGCAGTCCAGTGCATTAACCCATATCACCATATTAGGACTCCATATGTTGCTATTAGTGGGTACCGACTTGATGGCACCTAACAACAGTGTATTTCAGATAAACAACAAGAACCTTATGACAATCATAAGCTACTCCTTTCTAAAAGGAACTCTCAATTTGATGCCAAGCACTTGCATTTTAAAAATGTCACCACCTCTCATATTGCTACAATAGGATGTAGTTCTTCATTGAAACTCATATCACCCAAAGGATGCCAACCTGCAGGTCAAAGAAAATACGACTTTGAAGACCGAGCTCCCAATTTAAGTTTCTCTTTAATTCATGTTAGGTTATATCATAATAAAAGAAAAGACAGAGACTGCATATGTTGTCAAAGTTAATGGCAGAAGTTACATAGCATTAGCTAATTAAATAATAAATGGATTCTGACTTATATTGAGGCGAATGTCAGAATTCATCAGTGTGAGTGTTATTTGATAGAGGTGATAAATCTTCTTCTCTGGGGTTGATATTTTCCAATACCCAGTGCATCCTAGGGCATTTCAAAGTAATGCACTGAGAAGGCTGGATTAGCAGCAGTCTGATTTATTGATACCTTTAAGGTGGTCACTGTAATTAGTACAAATCTGTGATCTTTAGGGCGTTTAAGCTGGATTCATGCAAACAAAGGAGATATAATATGCGATTATATAGTTTAAAATGCTTACTATAGGTAGAGATGATACTGGGGTAAGAAAACAAAGGTCTTATATTGAGTTTCTAAGAATGAGGAAAATGGAGACAAATAATTTTGGGTTTTATAATCCACAGTAAAAATCTATGGAAGTGAATGTTAACTAGCTAATGTAAGCATTTTGTAGTAAATCACAGATTCTGAACTTAAATAATTCAAATAAGTGAATAGACAGAGGTATTTTACAGACCCTCTTGCCCAAACCTGATACCAGAAGTGATGAGCCACATAAAAACCTGCAGAAAACATTTTTAGCAGATTTATTCTTAGTGTATGGAGTCCTGGTGTGGCACTCTGGGTTAATGTGCCAGACTGCAAAGCTGTTAGAACTGTAAGATCAGTGGGTTAAACTCACCATTGGCTCCTCAGAAACCCGATACAGGCTCATTGTGGGCCGTAACCAACTCAAGGACACTTAACAACAACAGCAACATTATTAATGTAAAGATAGGGAAATTTAAGATGAGAAAAATCTGTGCAATATGATTAGTATTGGGATCCCTTCACTGATGAACTCTTGGCCTTTATAGTGTTGCAGGGGTAATCTGGTAAATATTATATAAAAGTTTCTGAGGAATTTTACTGACCCTGTGATATGCAATGGAATCGTGAGAAACATGATATAGAGTCTCAAGGTCAGAAATAGAATTTAATAAAATTTTGAATAGACTAAGGAGCCTTGGTTGAATAAACATACAGGTTGAATAAGTATGGTGAAAGAATACAATCTTGTTGCACACCTTTCTTAATTTTAAAACATTCCGTGTTCCCATGTTCTGTTCGAACAACTGCCTCTTGGTCCAGGTACATATTACTCATGAGCACAATGAAATGTTCTGGAATACTCATACTTCTCAATGTTGTCCATAGCTTGTCACGATCCACACAATTGAAAGCCTTTGCATAGTCAATAAAGCACAGGTAAACATCTTTCTGATATGCTCTGCTTTCAGTCAAGATCCATTGCACAACAGCAATGATATCTCTCGTTCCACGGCCTCTTCTGAATCCAGCTTCAATCTTTGGAAATTCTCTGTCAATGCATGCTTGCAGCTATTTCTGTATTACCTTGAGTAAAACTTTACTAGCATGAGATATCAAAGAGTTTGTCCAATGATTTCCGCATTCCTTTGGGTCACCTCTCTTTGGAATGGGCACAGATATGGATCTCTTCCAATCAGTTGGCCAGATAGTTGTCTTCCAAATTTCTTGGCAGAGATGAGTGAGTGCCTCCTGTGCCACTTCACTTTATTGAAAGAT
>NW_006408745.1:4033362-4045798 GCF_000296735.1 Chrysochloris asiatica | reverse complement strand
GAAGAAACCAAAAACTCATTAAGAAGACAAGAAAGAAGAAAAGGGTCAAAATAGATGTCAGAAAAGACACTGAAACTTGCTCTCCAGCATAGACCTGCTAAAGTAAATGGAAGAAATGAGGAGGTACCACAGCTGAACAGAAAATTTCAAAAATTAACTTGAGAAGATAAAGCCAAATATTTCAACAAAATGTGCAAAGATCTGGAATCAGAAAACCAAAAAGGAAGAACACGCTCAGCATTTCTCAAGCTCCTTCAGTTAATTGACTAAGTAGCTCAATTCCAGATTTCTTGACATAGATGAGTGAGTCTTTCCAGTGCTGCATTAGTTTGTTGAAAGATTTCAATTTGTAGTCCATCAGTTTCTGGAGGCTTGTCCTTTGCCAATGCCTTCTGTGCACCTTGGATTTCTTCATTCAGTACCAGTGGCTCTTCATCATCTACTATCTCTTGAAATGGTTGAACATCTACCATTTATTTTTGGTACAGTAGCTCTGTGTATTCCTTCCATCCTCTTTTGAGGCTTTCTACATAATTCTATATTTTTGCAACAGAATCCTTCAGTATTTCAAGTTGAGGCTTGAATTTTTTCTTCAGTTCTTCTAGCTTAAGAAATGCTGAGCATGTTTTTCCCTTTTAATGTCTAACTCCAAATCTTTGTACATTTCAATATAATATTTGATTTTATCTTCTCAAGCTGCTCTTTGAAATTTTTTGTTCAGCTGTTTTATTTCCTCATTTCTTTCATTTGCTTTAGCATCTCTATGCTGGAGAACAAGTTTCAGAGTCTCTTCTGACATCCATTTTGGACTTTTCCTCCTTTCTTGTCTTCTTAATAAACATTTGCTTTCTTCCTGTATGATGTTTTGGTGTTATCTCACAACTCTTCTGGTCTTTGATCTTTATTGTCTGATGCGTTAAAGCCGTTCTTGTGTTAATCTCCCAATTCAGGTGGGATATGTTCAAGATCATATTTTGGGTCTTGATTGTACTAATTTTCTTCATCTTAAACCTGAATGTGCATATGAGCAAATGATGGTTTGTTCCACACTCTGCTTCTGGTTTTGCTTTGGCTGATTATATGGAGCTTTCCCACTGTTTCTTCCCAAATATGTAGTCATAATCTTTATAGTCCATCTAGTGAGGTCCATGTGTATATTCATCTTTTAAGTTGTTTAAAAAAGGTATTTGCAATAGATAATGTCACTGATCTTGAAGAATTCTGTCATGCGATCTCCAGGATCATTTCTCCCACCAATGCTGTATTTTCCAACAACTGATCCTTTCTCATTGTTGTTTACCTTTGCATTCCAATCATCAGTAATTATCAACATATCTTGATTGGATGCTTGATCAATTTCACAATGAAGATATTGGTAGAATTCTTCAATTTTATAATCACTGGATATAGTGGTTATTGAGTACATTTGAACTGTTTTGCTGTTAACCAGTCTTCCTTGTAGGCATATAGATATTATCCTGTCACTGACAACATTATACTTCAAGAGAGATTTTGAAATGTTCTTTTTGATAATGCATGTAATGCCAATTTTCTTCAGTGTTTCATCCTGACATAGTAAACTTCATGATTGTCAGATTCAAAATGGCCAATGCTAGTCCTGGTGTGGTGCTGTGTGTTAATGCACCAGACTGCAAAGCCGTTTGAACTTCAAGGTCGGTGGTTCAAGCTCACCAGCTGCTCCTTGGAAACCCTATACAGGGTCGCTATGTGTTGGAATCAACTCGACAGCACTTGACAACAACAACAGTCCATTTTAGCTCACTAATGCCTAGTCCATTTTAGCTCACTAATGCCTAATGCAAGACCCATGTGGAGACCATGTCTGACTTCCCCTAGCTTCACAAAGAAGAAAGAAAATCAAACTCAAAATCAGCCCAAGGCTGACTCTTATGAAGTGGAGGTTAAACCTCCATCCAACCTACAACCTTCTTTACCCTATTCTGACTTCAACCATTCTCTCTGTGCCATCACAGTCTGAAAGCAGAATACCTGGAAGATGGGTTTGACTTTTAACTGTGTGGATCATGACAAATTATGGATAATATCATGGAGAGTGGGTATTCTAGCCATTTAATTGTGCTCATGAGGAACCTATAAATATACCAAGAGTCTGCAAGTGATACTGAATGTTTTATAATCCAGAAAGGTGGTGGCAGGATTGTAGTCTTTCACCATACTTATTCATTATATATGCTGAGCAAATAATCTGAAAAGCTGGATTATATGAAGAAGAATGTGGCATTAGGATTGGAGGAAGAGTCATTAATAACCTGTGATATGCAAATAATTACTTTCTGGAAGAAAAAAGAGCTTAAAATTCTTACTTATGGAGTCCTGGTGTGGTACTGTGGGATAAAGCACTGGACTGCAAGGTCAGTTAGAACTACAAGTTTGGCAGTTAAAACTTACTAGCTGCTCCTTGCTTGCTATGAGTTGGAATTGAATGGATGGAACTTAATAGCAAACAACAACTATGTCATTATTAAGATATAGCTATTTGATATACATGCTTCCAGAACCTTTTCTATACAAACATACATACAGATACATGTTGATTTTCTTTTATTTGAACATAGAATATAATCATTTTCTTTGCTAATACTATTTAACTTACTTGCCTTCTCCTCCATTATAACAAAATATCTTAGAGAAGTATTTGCCTCATTCCAATACCCATGTTGTTGTTGTTAGATGCCATTAAGTCAATATCAACTAATACCTACCCTACGTACAACAGAATGAAATACTGCCCAGTCCTGTGCCAATCTCTCAAACATTGCTATGTTTGAGCCCATTGCTCCTGCCACTGTGTAAATCCATCTCACTGGGGTGTGGGTGGGTGTGGGTGGGAGGTTTCGTCTTTTTCTCTGACCCTCCACTTTACCAAACATAATATCCTTTTCGAGGGACTGGTCCCTCCTGATGGTATGCCTGAAGTATGAGAGACAAAGTCTGGCCATCCAGGATTTCAAGGAGCATTCTGGCTGTACTTCTTATAAAACAGATTGGTTTGTTCTTTTGTCAGTCCATCATAGTTTCAATATTCTCCAACACTATAACTCAAATACATCAATTCTTCTATAGTTTTCTGCATCCATTGTCCAACTGTCATATGCATATGAGGTTTATTGAAAATACCATGGCTTGGGTAAGGTGCACCTTACCTCAAACTGGCATCTTTGCTCTTCAACACTTTAAAGAGATCTTGTGCAGCAGATTTGCCGATTGCAATATGTCGTTGATTTTTTTAAAATGTTTTATTGTGAATTATGTGATACTTTATGTGGAAGAACATTAGTTTTACATTAATCCTATTGTATATTGTTTCATTGCCATGGTTACAATCCGCCCTCCCCCCCATGCATATCAACCAACCAAAGGGTATACCCTACAAACCTGTCTCCCCACACTTCCCTGCCCGGTAGTCAGCACACAGCCCCTCTCCCTCTCTGTGTCTAAAGTCCCCAGCTGCTCCATCTCTCCACATCATCATCTCTGCCTCCATCTCAGCAATCACTGCTTCTCTGGGTAGGGTCCTGCTTTCTGCTCTTCTCCCTTCATGGTTCCAGAGACCTCTGCTCCTAGACTGCAAAATTAATCACTCCCCTCCTTGCCACAAAATGTCTACCTTTACATTTACAACCCTCACAATCAGTCCTGATAACAATTACTCACTATTGTATCACAAGAGACCTATCCGCATTTCCTATCATCAGTCCTGCCTAGACAGATTGTATACTACTCAGTGGAGATTCTACCTTCCTCTGTGCCCTCTGGATCTAGCTTCCCTCTTGAAAGCTTGTAAGCCAGTCACTTTTTGCCTTTGTAGCACCCCCATTTTGGATAGCCAATTTCCAAGTTCCCCATCCCTATCTACTCTGTGTATTGAAGGGGTGGGAATGATCCTTGCTGTAAAGACAGTTCCCTCTTGTGAGCTACTGGATCCATAAGTGTAGGTCAAGTTCATCAAATTGTATCAGATTACTCTTTTTTTCCCCTCTTCTTTCTTCTTCTAGTTGTGCTCTCATCATCCAGTCATTGAAGCTAGGTCAAATGGGTATTATCTGCAAATGTGGGTGCTCTTGTGCATATGCCCTCTCTTCTTATCAGCTTCATTCTCCACTCCAGTCCTCCGTGGCTATGTCACTGACTTTGGGCCCAAGAGTCCCCAGGTCTTGCCACACTCCTGGCCAACCAGGTCTCCACCATGGTTCACAAGAGTCTATTGAACGTTGTAGGGCTTAGCTCGCAGCTTCATAGCTGTTTTTCCCTCACTTGCCCTTTTCGGTGATGAACATGGTCACCAATCAGAGTGTGTATTCCCATTGAGTCTTAGTCTTGGAAGGGGGTTTACTCTGAGGGGACCCCACCATTTGCCTTGATGACTCCTGGGTGAGCAAGTTGCTTATTCTCATAGTAATCAGTCTGTCTGCCTCTGATTACAAATTGTTTTGTATTTTTCCTGTAGGTCTTTCTTTCCAGAAGTATCTTCTGTTCTTCTAGCCAATCAGGCTTGTCTGGCCATCCTTTCAAGAGGAAATTTCCCACCTCTGAAGATTCTGGATGCTGTTCAGGATTCCACCTATAATCTCATGTAATGCAGAGGGAGGCTCTGCAGGTAGCCTCCTTCACTGGGCATGTTGTGGCCCCATTTTAGGTATTCCAATCAGTTATAGGCAGAAGATGGATTTACAAGCTTTCTATGGTGATATTTCTGGCTATTCCTTTCTCTCCCCTTCCAGTGTCTATTTTATAATATAATGCAAGGAAAACCAAGATTCAAAAGACAGCCAAGCATCTTAACATAATTTCCCCATTCCAACCATGTCTCAATCTCTGTATCCCAGAGCCCTGTTGTTCCCAGGTTGTGTATACATCATTATTTACCTCTGTCCCAAATAGCCCATGCAAACCTGCCTACTTGTTCTCCCATCCTCTTTTTTCTTCCATTCCCCTCACTCTTCTTGTATATTGCCCTCCTCCCCAGCACTCAAACTATCCAGTGTCTATTCCCTGCCCCGTGTTCTACATTTCTGTCCCTCCCCTCACCACACTCCCCACATCCCAGCAACCAGCAAAGATTCCCCCTTCCCCACCTTTAGTATGGGTTCTTTTCCTTAGTCTTTTACAGTAGTGGTCTTATGCAGTATATCTCCTTTTGTGACTGACTAATTTCACTCAACATTATGTCCTCAATGTTCATCCATGTTATGCAGTGGCTTGCTGCTTCCTTGTTATTCTTCAAGGTAGCATAATATTCCATTGTGTGTATGTACCACAGTTTGTTTATCCATTTTTCAGTTGATGGGCACTTTGGCTGTCTGCATCTTTTTGCTATTGTAAATAGTGCTGCTATGAACATTGCTGTGCATATATCTACTTGTGTTATGGCTCATATTTCTTGTGGGTAAATACCAAATAGAGGAATTGCTGGATCATACGGTATTTCTATTTTCAATCTTCTGAGAAAGAGTCATATATCTTTCCAGAGAGGTTGGACCATTTTGCAGTCTCACCAGTGATGCAGGAGTGTTCCAGTCTCTCCACATCCCTGCCAGCATTTATTGTCCTTTACTTCTTGGATCTTTGCTGTTATTGCTGGTGTGAGATGATATCTCATTGTTGTTTTGATTTGCATCTCTCTAATGGTTAGTGATCATGAACATTTCTTCATATGTTTGTTGGCTGCCTGGATCTCCTCCTTGGTGAAGTGTCTGTTCATGTCTTGTGCCCATTTTTTAATTGGGTTGTCTTATCTTTGTACATATGTTGTTGTTTCCTATATATTTTAGATATTAGTCTCTTATCTGATGTGTCATTGCAAAAGATTTTTTTCCCAGTCTGTGGTTCCCTTTTTACTCTTTTGATGACATCTTTTGATGCACATAAGTTTTTAAGTTTTAGTATGTCCCACTCATCTATTTTGTCTATTTTTGTTTGTGTACTTTTCAAAATGTGTGGTAGTCTATATATGCTCTGAATTAGTGCCCTCACATTTGTTCCTATTTTTTCATTGATGATCTTCATAATTTTGGGATTCACATATAGATCTTTAATCCATGTTGAGTTCATTTTTGTATAGATGCCCCCTCTTCTTATCAGCTGGATGCTTCACTCTCCACTCTAGTCCTCTGTGGCTATGTCACTGACTTTGGGCCCAAGAGTCTCCAGGTCTTGCCACACTGCTGGCCAACCAGGTCTCCACCACGGTTCACAGGAGCCTATTGAAAGTTGGAGGGCTTAGCTCGTAGCTTCATTGCTGTTTTTCTCTCATGTTCCAACGTGGTCACCAATCAGAGTGTGTATTCCCATTGAATCTTAGTCTTGGAAGGGGGTTTACTCTGAGGGGACCCCACCACTTGCCTTGATGTCTCCTGGGTGAGCAACTTGCTTGTTCTTGTAGTAATCAGTGGGTCTGCCTATATTATTTTGTATTTTTCCTGCCGGTCTTTCTTTCAAGAAGCATCTTCTGTTTTTCTAGCTGCTCCAGGCTTGTCTGCCCATCCTTTCAAGAGGAAATTTCCCACCTCTGAAGACTCTGGATCCTGCTCAGGATTCTACCTATAGACTTTTATAATGCAGAGGCTCCACAGGAAGCCTCCTTCACTGGGCACATTGTAGCCCCATTTTAGGTATTCCAATCAGTTATAGGCAGAAGACGACATACATGCTTTCTATGGTGATATTTCTGGCTATTCCTTTCTCTCCCCTTCTAGTGTCTATTTTGTAATATAATGCAAGGAAAACCAAGATTCAAAAGACAGCCAAGCATCTTAACATAATTTCCCCCCTTTTCCCCATTCCAACCATGTCTCAATCCCTATATCCCAGAGCTCTGTTGTTCCCAGGTTGTGGATAAATCATTATTTACCTCTGTCCCACATAGTCCATGCAAACCTGCCTACTTGTTCTCCCATCCACTTTGTTCTTCCATTCCCCTCACTCTTCTTGTATATTGCCCTCCTCCCAGCACCCAAACTATCCAGTGTCTATTCCCTGCCCTGTGCTCCACCTTCCCCTCCCTCCTTTCACCCCACTCCCCACATCCCAGCAACCAGCAAAGAATCCAGCCCCCTTTAGTATGGGTTATTTTTCTTAGTCTTTTACAGTAGTGGTCCTATGCAGTATTTCTTCTTTTGTAACTGACTAATTTCATTCAACATAATGTCCTCAAGGTTCATCCATGTTATGCGGTGGCTTGCTGCTTCCTTGTTATTCTTCAAGATAGCATAATATTCCATTGTGGTATTCCAATATACCGCAGTTTGTTTATCCATTCTTCAGTTAATGGACACTTAGGTTGCCTCCATCTTTTTGCTATTGTATATAGTGCTGTTATGAACATTGGTGTGCATATATCTACTAGCATTATGGCTCATATTTCTTGTGGGTAAATACCAACTAGAGGAATTGCTGGATCATAATGTATTTCTATTTTCAGCCTTTTGAGGAAGTGCCATCATGCTTTCTAGAGAAGTTGTACCATTTTGCAGTTCCACCAGCAATACAAGAGTGTCCTAGTCTCTCCACATCCCTGCCAGCATTTATTGTCCTCTACTTTTTGGATCTTTTCTATTATTGCTGGTGTGAGATGATATCTCATTGTTGTTTTGATTTGCATCTCTCTAATGGCTAGTATCATGAACATTTCTTCATATATTTGTTGGCTGCCGGTATCTCTTCCTTGGTGAAGTGTCTGTTCATGTCCTGTGCCCACTTTTTAATTGGGTTATTTGTCTTTTTCTTGTAGAGGTGCTGTAGTTTCCTGTATATTTTAGAAATAAGTCTCTTGTCTGATGTGTCATTGCAAAAGATTTTTTCCCCATTATGTGGGTTCCCTTCTTATTCTTCTGGCAAGTTTTTGATGCACATAAGTTTTTAATTTTTAGTATGTCTCACTCATCTATTTTGTCCACTTTTCTTTGTGTAGTTTTAAAAATGTTTTGTAGTGTGTGTATTCCCTTAATCAGTGTCCTCACCTTTGTCCCTGTTTTTTCATTGATGGCCTTCATGATTCTGGGATTCACATTTAGGTCTTTAACATCATTTATTTTTTGACTGCTGCTTCCATGAGTGTTGATAGTGGATCTGAGCAAAATGAGGTCTTTTACAAATTCAGTCTTTTCTCCATGTATATGGATGTCATTTATTGGTCTAGTGGTGAGAATTTAATTTTTTTTACATTTGATGGGCAACCTATACTGAAGACTGTGGTCTTTGAGCTTCATTAGTAAGTATTTTAAGTCCTCTTTACTTTCAGAAAGAAAGGTTGTATTATCTGCTTATGGCAGGTTGTTTATGAATCCTGATGGTACTTTTTTTTCATATAATCCAGCTTCTCAGATTATTTGTTTGGCATACAGAATGGTTAAGTGTGATAAAAGAATAGAAACCTTTCCTAATTTTAAAGCATTCAGTGTTCCTTTCCTAATTTTAAACCATTCAGTGTTTCCTTGTCCTTGACCAAGACAACTGCCTTGGTCAATGTGCAGGTTCTTTATGAGCACAATTAAGTGTTCTGGAATACTCATTATCCTCAATGTTGTACATAGCTTGTCATTATCCACACGATTGAAAGCCTTTGGTTAGTCAATAAAGCACAGGTAAACATCTTTCTGGTATTTGCTGATTTCAGCCAAGATCCATATGACACAACTATGATATCCCTCATTTTACCTTCTTTTCTGATTCCAGGTTTAAACTCTAGAAGTTCTCTGTCAATGTACAGTTGCAGCCATTTTTGAATGATCTTTAGCAAAATTTTATTTGTATGTGATATTAATGATATTTTCTGATGATTTCTGCATTCTGTTGGGTCAACCATGCATCTACCTTATTCATTATGACTTGTTTTATAAAATGGATGTGTTATAACTTAATAGATTGTTTTAATATTTATAAATATCTGGGTTGTTTCTAACTTTTGCTATTATAAATATTGTTGTAAATAATTTTCTTTCTAATAAATGTTAATGCCTTCCAACCAAAGACCACTAGATATTAATCTGTGGTTGTAGCTTGTTTCAAAGGGGAAAGTGAACACTATGAGGAACCATAGTAAGGAATTGTTAAAAACTAAAACCAACCCATCGATTCAAGTTGACTCACACTCACAGCAACCCTACAGAAAAGAGTAGGCGTGTCCTGTAAGGAGCAGACTGCTGCATTTTTGTCCTCTGGAGTGCTGGGGTTCGAACTACTGTTGAGATTAGCAGCTAAGTCTTAGCTGCTGTGCCAGCATTTTAGAACGACCTTATTATAGAATTTGTGTTTTGGTTAGGTAATTTTCAGTAAGTCTTAAGGAAATGGTATATTCTTTGTTAGTTTGTTTTGCTTTGGTCTCATTTCATTACAGTCAGAAAGTAACCTTGTCTGATCTTGTTGGTCCTCTGTGATAGTGTTTCTTTCCAACTGAAGATCACCTGTCTACCTGTGAGTGTCATATAAATAACTAGCAACATCAAGGACAAACTATGTCCTGTTTGTCAAGGGCAAATTGTTTCTTAGAATCAATTGTTCAGAAAATTTATACCTGTGTCAGGATCAAGGAGTATGTGTATTTTAAAATTTAAAACTGTTTCCAAAAGGCTGTGCCACTGTTTATATTTAGTGATGAAAGAAAAGATGAAAGGCCCAATGGGAACTCTTTTCAATTGAATAACTTTGCTCAGAGTGATTCATATAGCCATCATGTTTTGTTTGTTTTAATAAAATAACCACCCAAATCCAAGGACAAAGATAAAAAGCTTTTATTAAGGTTCTAGGTAATGTTCTAAAGAGCCCTGGTAACATAGACTCTTTATGAAGAGATCCTTATTAGGAGGAAGACAGGGAGAGCATCTTCTGTTGTTGTTAAGTGCTGTTGAGTCAGTTCCAACTCATAACGACCCTGTATAGGGTTTCCAAGGAGTGCTGGTGGATTTGAACCATCATACTTTTGGCTATCAGTCCAGCTCATAATCCACTACATTACCAGGGCTCCTTAGAATATTACCTAGAACCTTAATAAAAGCTTTTTTATCTTTGTTCTTGGACTTGGGTGATTATGTTATTAAAACATTCAAAACAAGAGGGAAGTCTCATGTTTTTATCATGTCTTTGTCCTTTCTTTTTTGCAAAATAGAGAAGAAAAAATTTTCTATAAACAATTCTTTGGAAACATCTTATTCTATTCAAAATTGAGCCATTCCCCAAGTCCCTTCAGGAAACAGACCTGTTCCTTTTATATCTGTTTGAAAGTTGGTGGTTTCTTACTGCTTAACAGTTTTTAATTGATGGTGTCTTGCTTGACATTTGACTGAAACCAAGCAATCAAGTGGACAGGGTTGCTCCTGGCAGAGAACAATGAATAGGAAAAGGTAAAGAGTATGGAAACAGTATTGCAGAGTAGTATAGAAACATATCATAGGCCCATTAATAATCCATAAATGTGAATTTAGTTGAATTAATTGCCCAAATTGTAAGTTTATTGGTAGAGAATTTTAACATATTAACTTGTACTATATTTAGGGATATCTGTCTGAACTCTCATATCATTGAATCATCAATCAAAAGAAAAATTATTCTATTAAATATGAATGGCATGGATGATTATCTGATCTTTTGAAAAATACCATTCCCTACAAGTGCTCCTTGGAAACCCTATTTAGGATCACTATGAATTAGAAGCTACTCAATGGCACTTATAAACAACAATAATAGGTGGTTGGGAGATCTTGGCTTATTTGAGAGTCATTCAAACCATGCATTTAACAATAAGTGCAGGGAATATTTTACTTAATTCTTTTGTGTGCCAACAACTTTTCTTTTTGTTCTTCTTTTTTAACATTAAAAGTCCTCATATCATTGCAGTTGTAGCAATGCAATAACTATACTCAACAGCTTCTTCTGAATATTTAAAAATTAATTCTTTCTGCTTTAATTATCACCTGTCTCCTCTTCTTTATTTTCCTAGTCATTTGTTTAATCTCTATCCATCATGGTAATAAAGGTATCAAAAAACAAAGATGTGTTGTTATATTTAAAATGCTTTGCTAAGAGTATGTCAACTGATTCTGAAGGTCCACCTTGCCCAGGCCTTATCCTATTTTTTTTTTTTTTAATATTTCTTATTGTTTTAATTTTTAAATTAAAACAATAATTTAATTTTAAATTAAAACTTTTATTGTGAATTGGATAAAGGTTTATAAAGCAGACCAAAAGTTTTACATTCAACAACTCATGCACATTTTGTTCCATCTCATTGATTGAAATTCCACACTGTATTATTACTTACCTCACTTCCTTCTTGTGGTACCTGTTTCCAATCCTTCTTTCCTAACTCTTCTGAACTTTGTCCTTGGCAAATTCTGCCCTTTGATTTCAAATAGGTAATTGTTCTAAGGCGTATGTATTTCCCTAGTTTTATTGTTATCTTTGTAGACTTGCCTATTGTTTGGCTGAAAATTGAGCCATGGGTGGAGATTTAATCTCCGAACCTGAAGGGTGACTGAGGACCACAGTATCAGGGATTCTGTAAGTCTCTATCTGACCAGTAAGCCTGGTCTTTTTTAAGATTTTTGAGCTTTGTTCCATATTTTTCTCTCATTCTATACAGGACCTTCTAATGTGATCCCTTTCAGAGCAGTTGGTAGTGGTAGCTGATCACCATCTAGTTCTGGTTTCAGGGTCACAGAAACTAAGTTCTGATCGTCTATTAGCCCATTAGACTAATTGCTTCTATACATCTTTGGTTCTTCACCCCTCTTCCTTCCTCTGGACAGGGAGAGACCAATAATTTCACCTTAGATGATTGCTGATGAGTTTTTAAGACCCCAGTCACTATTCCCCAGTGTAGGATGTAGAACATTGTCCTGTGGACTATGTTATGTTAATTGGCCTTGTGTCCCATAAGGCTGTGGTCCTGAGCTCCCAGGCTCATTCCCTCAAGGTGTTTGGTTATGTCTAAGAAGTTGTTATAACTTTGTTCCCTGTATGCTCCACCACATTCACGGATATATTTACATCAAAGTAAATACTCATGTAGTTACATTCTATATATACATATGTTAACTTGAATGAATAGGAAAACAAGAGATAGTAAGAGGTAGATTAGCAAAAATGTGATTGTTGTTGTTGTTGTTAAGAGCCGTAGAGTCGATTCCAACCCATAGCGACGCAGTATAGGATTTCCAAGGAGTAGCTGGTAAGCTTGAACTGCTGACCTTGCAGTTTAAACAGTCTGGCGCATTAACTCACAGTGCCACACCAGGACTTCCTAAAAATATGATTTGTTGTTGTTGTTGTTAAGTACCGTGGAGTCGGTTCCGACTCATAGTGACCCTGCACAGGGTTTCCTAGGCTGTAAATCTTTACAGGAGCAGAAAGCCTCATCTTTCCTGCAGAACCGCTGGTAGTTTCCAACTGCTGCCCTTGC
>NW_006408745.1:4016538-4029167 GCF_000296735.1 Chrysochloris asiatica | reverse complement strand
TTGCAGAATTCTATCATGTGATCCCCAGCATAATTTCTGTCACCAAGGCCACATTTTCCTACGACTGATCCTGTGTCTTTGTTACTAACCTTTGCTTTCCAATCACCAATAATCAGTATATCTTGATTGCATGTTTGATCAATTTCAGATAGAAAAAGTTTGTACAATTGTTGGGGACCAGCCCCGACAACTTATTAGGGGGCTCACGAAGGGAGATGTGGAGTAGGTGAAAGGACTCACACGGAGTCGATGTTTGTGCTGAATCTTCTTCTATTATTATTACTTAATTCTTTCAGCTCCTTATATACAGTTACAATATACAATGATTTCATAGTAATCGATTTCTTTAAAGTATAATCTATGCTGTCATTACATTTACTTTTGATTCATGAACCTTCTAGTTACATCAAAGAATATCAAGAACATCAAAATAATTTCCTTGTACTCCCTAGCAACCTTGATAACATCTGTTTTCATAAGTAATTCTGTTGCTCTTTAATTCTCCCTAAAATGTCAAGTTAACCTATAAACACAGTTCTAAATCTTAACTTCTATTTCTACCCTCACCTATTATTTTCTATAGATTCATTAATCACAACTCACATGTAAAACATTTTTCCCATAACTAACCCTACATATCAGTCACTCATAATTGCTTTATAAGCAAGAATATAAAAAGTACCTAAAGTTTTATAATTAAACCAAATAACTTCCCTATACTAATAATTTCTTCATCCAAAACATCTGGTTAAATTTCTACTTGTGTTCCTATGTGTTCCCACAACCCTTGATCATGGTTCAGTAATTCTCTAAAAGTCTTTTATTGTCTCAAGCTAAAACTATAGAGGATGTTGATTGTAATCTTAACTTGAAAAACTTGAACTGGCAGTACTTTAGCTGGTGTGGTTTTTCCTAGTGGTGAAACTTATTGTTACTGTAAAAAGCAATCTTTATAACTATATGTGATTGAATATGGTGTGAAAGTGTCTAAATGTAATATTAATCTATAATATGATTATAGAAAAATTTATTTAAAGAATTCCCATTAATAAAATCAAGAAAAATAAAAAATGAACTATTCATAAATGAAAAATATAGGAATTGCAGGACCTTTGCATGAGGTTCCCCTTGGGGCTTTGCCAACCAAGGAGACACTCATTACCACTTTGCTAAAACAATGAGCTTTTCATGTGTAGGGTGCCCCGCCATTCCGTTTCTTGATGGCATGGCCCTCGCCATAGAATTATTCTATTTCATCCTCACTGGCTTTAGTTGTTGGTGTGTAAATCTGAATAATAGTGGTATTAACTCATCTTCCCTCTGGTTGGTTGGTTATGTGCTGTGGAGTTGGTTCCAACTCAGCGACCCTGTGCAGTGTTTCCGAGGCTGTAAATATTTATTGGAGCAGAAAGTCTCACCTTTTCCTGTGGGACAGCTGGGAGTTTCGAACTGCTGACCTTGAGGTTTGCAGCCCAATTCATAACCATTATGGTACCAGAGCTACTTGGTCTTCCCTGTAGGCACGTGGATATTATCCTATCACAGAAAGCATTGTACCTCATGACTGATCTGGATATGTTCTGTTTAACAATGAATGCACCACTGTTCCACCATTCCAGCAATATACCTGACAGTGTTTTTCTGACATTCATAAGGTTTTCAGTGACTAAATATTCAGAAGTAGTTAGTCACTCCTTCCTAATCTACCTTCTTCTGGAAGCTCATCTGAAACCTGTCCACCTTGGGTCATCCTGCCTGTATTTAAAATACCTGTAGCATAGCTCCCAGAATCATAGCAACTCACAAGCCACCACAGTATGGAAAACTGACAGATGACTGGTTGCTGTCAATGTGTGCTTGCAGCGGTTTCTGCATTACCTTTAGTAAAACTGTACTCATGTGGAAAATCAAGATATTGTCTGATGATTTATGCATTGTTGGGTCACCTCTCTTTGGAAAGGGCACAAATACGGATCTCTTCCACTCAGTTGGCCAGACAGTTGTCTTCCAAATTTCTTGGCATAGATTAGTGAGTGCCTCCAGTGCTGCCTCACTTTGTTGAAAGATTTCAATTTGTATTCCATTAATTCCTGGTGCCTTGCTCTTTGCCAATTCCCTCAATGCACCTTGGACTTCTTCCTTTAGTATCATTGGCTCTTGATTATATGCTATCTTGAAATGGTTCAACAACAACCATTTCCTTATATATTGAATAAACATGGTGAAAAATGCAGTGCTGGCATACAACTTTCCTAATTTTAAACCATTAGTGTCCCCATTTTCTGTTCAGACAATTGACTCTTGGTTTACATACAGGTTGCTCATGAGCTCATTAAGTGTTCTGGGATACAATCAAATTTACTTTGTGCAGTATATAGACACGGATAAACATCTTTCTGGTATTCTCTGCTTTCAGCCATGATCCATCTGACATCAGCAACTATATCCCTCATTACACATCATCGTTTGAATTCTGCTTGAACCTCTGTCAAGGTACTGTTGCAGCCATTTTAAAATTATTTTTATCAAAATTTTATTGCATGCACTATTAATGATATTTTCTGATAATTTCAACATTCTGTTGGGTCACCTGTTTTTGGAATGTGCACAAATATGGATCTTTTCAAATTAGTTGGCCAGGTAGCTGTATTCCAGATTTCTTGGTATAGAGGAGTAAGTGCCTTCTGTGCTGCATCAGTTTGTTGAAAGATTCCAGTTTGTGTTCCATCAATTCCCTGAGTATTGTTCTCCAGATATTGAGCATGATTCTTGCAGATTAATTCATACTTCTATTTGTTTTTATATTTTGTGTAGATAATCTTATGGAAAGAAATCCTCGTGTTTCAATAGTCTAAAATTAGTGCAATTTTGTTATTACATTTTCTCAAGAGTGAGGCACTGATTGTAGTTGCCTTTCTTTTCTCAAAAAGTGTCACCAATGGTGGACAGATATCAGCAGAACTTCTAAACTAAACCCCAGTAGATTAAAGGAAAGGTGGACTGCTTCTGAAGAGTTAGTCATTGGAAAATTTAATAGAAGCAGAATATTGTCTGACACAGTATTGGAAGATGAGCCCCTCAGATTGGAAGGTACTCAGATATGACAGGGAAAGAGATGCCACATCAAAGTAGAGTTGACTGTTTTGATGTGTATGGAGTAAAGCTTTTGAGACCTTCATTTATTGATGGGGCACAACTCTAAATGAGAAAAAACAAGACATGAAGTTAAAAAACATTTTTTTTTCAATATGCAAGAAGAAAAATTCAAGCTTTGATTTTTAATGTTGAAAGATTTTACAGGCAAAATATTAGAGGATGAAGAAAGCATCAAAAGAAGATGCATAGTATACTCAGAGTCATTGTGCCAAAAAGAAATTGCTGATGTTCAACCATTTCAAGAGGTAGCATATGATTAAGAACAATGTTACTTAAGTCCAAGCTGCACTGAAGGCATTTGAGAAAAACAAATCTTTCAACAAACTGATGCAGCATAGGAGGTGCTCGTATGTCTATGCCAAGAAATTTGGGAGACTTCTACCTGGCCAATGGATCCCAGTAAAATGAAATAATCGACAAACTTCAATCTTTTCTCTGTTTATCATGATGATGCTTAAATGATTCAGTTGTGAGGATTTTTGTTATTTTTTGTTGATGTGTAATACGTACTGAAGTTTGTATTTTATCACCTTCATCATTAAGTTCTTCAAGTCTTCTTCACTTACAGCAAACAAAGTTATGTTATCTGCATAGTGCAAGTTGTTAATGAGTCTTCTTCCAATCTTGATGCCACATTCTTCTTCATATAGTCTATCATCTTGGATTATTTATTCAGCATGCAGATTGAATAAGTATGGTAAAAGAATATAATATACGGTGAGACGCACCTTTCTTGATTTTAGATCACGGAGTACCTCCTTGTTATGTTAGAACAACTGCCTGTTGTTCTATGTATTCCTGTGTTCTATTTGAACTATTATTTCTTGGTTTGAACTCCTGGAACCTATACAGTATGGACCAGGCATACATCTTGGACATATCTCATGTTTCATATTTTTTGTTGTTGTTAGGTGACACCCAGTCAATTTGAATATATAGTGTCCCTCCATACAACAGAATGAAACATTGCCTGATCCTGTGTCATCCTCAGATTGGTGCTATGTTTAAGCCCATTGCTCACATCTTCTTGCTCCATCTATTTGTTTCAATGTAGCTTGATATCACCTTTCATCAATTATCTCTTGTTTTCTGCGTGGTGTTTTCTCTGTAACTGTTTTGTGGAATATTTTGTAGGAAGCCAGAGGGATACACTTGTCATTCTGGTGCATGCCAAATTCTGGGAGTGCAAGGGGGTTGATGGTCACTAGGAATAATTTTTGAATGATGACACCCATCCATATTGCTGTCCAGTCAAATTCCAACTCAAAGCAACCTTATAGGATAGAGTAGAACTGCCTCATAGGATTTCCAAGACTGTAAATATTTATGGAAGCAGACTGCCAAATCTTTTTCCTGGGAGTTCCTGGGGTGTTTGAAACACTGACTTTTCTTTTAACAACTGAGTGCTTAACCACTGCACCATGGCTTCTCTGACTGATGGAAGCAGGCAGGTAAATACTTCTCATAGTTTTGTCTTGCACAGAAAATTCCAAAGTGCATTCTAAGTCTACATAGCTCCCCAGTGGGATTAGGCCCTTGTTGCTCACACTGTGACAAAATTCAAATTTGAGATCATCCTTTCTTATATCCCCATTCTTTTTCTTTGGGACATTTTCCAGAATTAGTTATTTGAATACAAGCTCATGTCTCAAGTTGTGTTTTTTGGTGACACCTAGACTAAAACAATATATGTTTCTGTTGTTGCTAGGTGTCATTGAGTTGTTACCGACCCATAGTGACCTTACGCACAGTAGAATGAAACACTGCCCGATCCTGGACCAACCTCACTACTGTTGCCACGCTTGAGTCCATCGACCAATCCATCTCGTTGGGGGTCTTCCTCTTTTTCTCTGACCCTCCACCTTACCAAACATGATATCCTTCTCCAGTGACTGGTCCCTCCTGACAATATGTCTGAAGTATGAGAGATGAGGTTTGGCCATCTTGGCCTCTAAGAAGCACTCTGGCTGCACTTCTTCCAAAATGGATCTATTGGTTCTTTTGGCAGCCCATGGCACTTTCAATATTCTCCTCTAACACCATAACTCAAAACAATATATGAAGGGACTTCAAAAAAGTTTGTGGGCAAATGGAAAAAGACAGTGGAATTTTCCTAAGAATAATCAAAATGTTGAAGAGTTAAAAAAATAAATTTCTTTATAATTTTGCTCTATTTGTACATTAATCATGGGGTAGTAATATCTTTTAGTGTGTTGAATTTTACCAGGAGAGGACACTGCCCTGAGAGAATTCAGGGTCTACTTCATAGTCAAGCTGGTTTGATTGTATGGTCAAAAACAATGAGCTGTGTTGTCCTCTGGGGGTTGACAGGATTGGCTATTAGTAAGTCATTATCTGCTCAGGTGTGTTCACTGTCAAGAGTACAGAGAGAAAACAACTATTTCTATTTTAGCGTACAGCCTGAGAGGTGATATGTCTTCTATTTTTTGAGGATAAAATCTAGATATCTGAAGTAAAATATGTGTGCATTTGTTCATTCAACATTTATGTGTGGTTTATTCTCATCCATTGTGCTCAGTATTTGATGAGTCCTTTCAATCTGGAGATATTCACCACTTTGTTATAAATATTTTCTTATATCCCATAACTGATAAATTTTCTTCTTTTTACTTTCTTTGCTAGTTCTTTCTGAAACTCTAATTTGTCAGATGTTGACCTTTTAAATCCATTCTCAAAATTTCTGATATTTCTATTTACCATCTGTTATGTTTTTCTTCTACTTTTATGAGATTTTATTTCTATGATATTTTAAATTTTAATAGCTTTTTGCTATTCTAAATAATTATTTTATAGTAGCTGCTGCTGTTTTTTTTTTTTTTTTCTCCTCTCCCTTTCTCTTTCCCTTTTCTCTACTACTTTTTTTTTTCTTATAATAAGTCCAATATATTCTCTTATCTTTAAAATTTTCTGAGGGAAACATTAAAAATGTTCTAAAGTATCTGAATTTTCGTATTACTATCTTTTTCTTTTCCTCTTTCTCTTTGATTTATTTGAGCTGTTGTATTAAAGGCTTTCTTCAAAATTCTGGTGATATTTAGTTGAATGCTTATATCTAAAGCCCAAGGTGGAAAAGTTTTTGGGTGTCACAAGGATTTGGTGTCCTCAAGAGCTGAATTATTTTGGTTTATCCTCTTCAGATAGTAAAACATAATGCCTGTTAATTTTAAATCATTATTTTTAATGCCTGCTTTTAGGGTAATGTTTCTCTCTGGCTTGCTGAATCATTTGCCATATATTTCTCTTTTGTAGGAAAGACTAGTTGCAAACAGTCGTGTGTCAGGCATACTGCTTGGTGCTGGGTTTGCCACAATGATTAAGATAGGTATTGTTTCAACCTTTACAGAGCCTTTAGTATAGAGGAGAAAACAGACAAATTCAGTTAACAAACAAATCAAAATATAATCAATTGTGATTAATGCTATGAAAAGTGTAGACAGCATATACAACCTAGAAAAATCATACTTTAGATAAAAGCATTAGGAAAGACCTCTCTAAGAAGAATCCATTTAAACAGAGAACAGAATAGTGAAAAGGCAGTCATTGTGAAGGATGGGAAAAGGTTTTCTTAGCCAAGAAAATGGGTGTGGAGAGACCTTCCTTGGGAAATAGTTCAACATGTCGAAAAATTGACTTAAGGTCTTTATAACAGGAGTATTGATGGAAGGTCAGAATGGTAGAGATGATTGAATAATTAGGAAGAATCAGATCAGGCAAGTTTTCATTATCACAGCAAAGGCTGGAATTGTCCTTAAGACCCCAAGTAGAATCACTGACAGTGTGTATAACAAGAGAAATGAGGTGAAGTATAAGGGATAGATTTCTAAGTGTGATCTTGGGAGTGAGTTGTGAGTTGAGATGCAGGTTGAAAAGAATTATTACATACTAAGCAATTTGATGGAGTCCTGGTGTGGCACTGTGGGCTAATGTGTTAGACTGCAAAGCCGTTTGAACTGCAAGGTTGGTGGTTCAAGCTTACCAGCTGCTCCTTGGAAACACTATACATGGTTGCTATGGGTTGGAATCGACTCAATGGCACTTAACAACAACAACAACAAAAACAAAGCAATTTGATATATTAGACACTAAAGACCAAAGACCAGAAGAGTTGTGGGATGACATCAAGAACATTATATAGGAAGAAAGCAAAAAGTCATTTAGAAGACAGGAAAGAAGGAAAATATAAAAATGAATGTTAGAAGAGACTCTGAAACTTGCTCTCCAGCATAAAGATGCTAAAGCAAATGGCAGAAATGAAGAAGTATAAGAGCTGAACAGAAATTTTCAATCGTCAGCTTGAGAAGACAAAGTCAAGTATTATAACGAAATGTGCAAATATCTAGGTAGAAAACCAAAAGGGAAGAAAATGCTCAGCTTATCTCAAACTGGGGGAATTGAAGAAAAAATTCAAGCCTCGGCTTTCGTTATTGAAGGATTCTCTGGGCAAATTATTGAATGATGCAGAATGCATCAAGAGAAGATGAAAGTAATACATAAAGTCACTGTACCAAAAAGAAATGGTTGATGTTCAACCATTTCAAGAGGTAACATATGATCAAGAGCCAATAATACTGAAAGAAGAAGTCCAAGGTGTATTGAAGGTATTGGCAAAGAACAAGGCAACTGGAATTAATGAAATACAAATTGAAATTATCCAGAAAGTGAGGTGGCACAGAAGACACTCACTCATCTCTGCTTAGAAATTTGGAAGACAACTATTTGGCCAACTGAGTGGAAGAGATCCATATTTGTGCCCATTCCAAATAGAGGTGACCCACAGGAATGCAGAGATCAATGGGCAATCTCTTCGATATCCCATGCGAGTAAAGTTTTACTAAAGATAATACAGAAAAGGCTGCAAATATACGTTGACAGAATTTCCAGAGGTTCAAGCTGAATTCAGAAGTGGATGTGGAGCGAGGGATGTCACTGCTTATGTCCGAAGGATCTTGGCTAAAAGCAGAGAATACCAGAAAGATGTTTACCTGTGCTTTATTGAATACGCAAAGGCTTTCGACAGTGTGGATCATGACAAGCTATGAACAACATTGCAAAATATGAGTATTCTGGAACATTTATTTGTGCTTATGAGGAACCAGTACATAGACCAAGGGGCAGTTGTTAAAACAAAACACGGGAACATTTTCTTAAAATTAAGAAAGGTGTGTGACAGAGTTGTATTCTTTCACCATACTTATTCAAACTGTATGATGAGCAAATAATCTGAGAAGCTGGGCTATATGAAGAAAAACGTGAAATCGGGATTGGAGGAAGACTCCTTAACAACCTGAGATATGCAGATGATACAACCTTGCTTGCTGAAAGTGAAGAGGACTTAAAATACTTACTGATAAAGATCAAAGAACACAGCCTTTGGTATGGGTTGCAGTTCAGTGTGAAGAAAACAAAAATCCTCATCACTGGACCAATAAACAACATTCTTATCAGTGGAGAAAATATTGAAGTTGTCAAAGACTTCATTTTTCTTGGATCAACCATCAACACTCATGGAAGCAACAGTCAAGAAATCAAACAACGTATTGCATTAGGCAAATCTGCTGTATAAGACCTTTTTAAAATGTTGAAGAGCAAAGATGTCAGCTTGAGGACTAAGGTGCGCCTGAACCAAGCCATGGTATTTTCAGAGCCTAATATGCATGTGAAAGTTGGACAGTGAATAACGAAGATCGTAGAAGAATTGATGTATTTGAGTTATGGTGTTGGAGGAGAATAAGTAAAATATTATGAGCTGCCAAAAGAACCAACAGATCTGTGTTGGAAGAAGTACAGCCAGAGTGCTCCTTGGAGGCCAGGGAGGCCAGACTTCATCTCTCACATTCTAACATATTGTCAGGTGGGACCAGTCACTGGAGAAAGATATCATGTTTGGTAAGGTTGAGGGTTAGAGAAAAAAAGGAAGATCCCCAGCGAGATGGATTGGCAAAGTTGCAGCATCAATGGGCTCCAGCGTGGCAACAATTGTGAGGTTGGCCCTTGGCCAGGCAGTGTTCGTTCTGTTGTGCACAGGGTTGCTATCAGTCTGTTCCAACTTGATGACACCTAACAACAACAACAACAAGCAAGTTGCCTAGTGGATGTCAGAAGTGACTCTGAAAGTTGCTCTTGAATGTAGAGACTCTAAAGTGACTGGAAAAAATAATGAAGTAAAAGAAATGAAAAGAAAATTCCAAAGGGCAGCTTTAGAAGACAATGAAATTTGCAAACACCTGGAGTTAGAAAATCAAAAGGGAAGAATTCATTCAGCTTTTCTCAAGCTGAAAGAGGTGAAGAAAATTTTCAAGTCTGAACTTGAAATACTGAAGGAGTCTATGGCTAAAATATTGGATGATGCAGAAAGCATCAAAATAAAATGGAGGGAATAAAAAAAAAAAAATCACTGTACCAAAAAGACTAGCTTTATGTTCAGCCATTTCAAGAGGCAACACACGATCAAGAACCATTGTACTGAAGGAAGAAGTACAAGCTCCACTGAAGCCAATGGAATGGTAGAATGAATGCACATAGAAATGTTTTAGCAAACTGATGCCGTGTAGGATATACTCACTTATTTGTTCTGGGAAATTTGGAAGACAGCTACCTGGTTAATTGATTGGAGAAGATTCACATTTGTGCCTATTCCAAAGAAATATGATACAACAGAATGTGGAAATAATTGAACAATATCTTTAACATTACATGCAAATAAATTTTTGATGAAGATAATTAAAAGAACAATTACAACAGTGTATCGACAGGGAGCTGCCAGAAAAGAAAGCTGAATTCAGAACAGAACATGGAACAATGGATATCACTGCTGACATCAGATGGATCTTGGCAGAAAGCAGAGACTACCAGAAAGACACTTGCTTGTGTTTTATTGACTGTGCAAAGGCTTTTGAGTGTGTGGATCAAACAACTATGGATAACATTGCAAAGAATGGATATTATAGAACATTTAGTTGTGTTCATGAAGAACCTGTACATAGAACAGAACAAGGGGGTACTGAATGGCTTAGAATCAGGGTTGTAGTCTTTCATCATATATATTAATCTCTAAACTGAGCAAATAATCTGAGAAACTGTGTTATATGAAGAATGTGACATCAAGATTGGAGGAAGATATTAACAACCTGCAAATTTTAGATGACGTAATCTTACTTTCTGGAAGGGCAGAGGGCTTGAAATATTTACTGATGAAGATCTAACACTAAAGCCTTCAGTGTGGATTGTTCCTCAGGTTAAAGAAAACAAAAATCCCCACCACTGGACCAATAAATAACATCAAGATAAATGGAAAAATTATTGAAGTTATTAGAAATTTCATTTTGCTTGATCCACAATCAAATCTCATGGAAGCACCAGCCAAGAAATCAAACGACCTATTGCATCAGGCAAATCTTCTGCATTTTGTTGTTGTTAGTGCTATGAAGTTGGTATTGACTCTAGTGACCCTATGCACAACAGAATGAAACCCTGCCCAGTCCTGTGCAAACCTCACAATTGTTGCTATGTTTGAACCCATTGCTGCTGCCATTGTGCCAATCCATCTGGTTGGGGGTATTCCTCTTTATCTCTCACCCTCCACTTTACCAAACATGATATCCTTCTCCAGGGACAGGTCCCTCCTGAAAATATTTCCAAAGTATGAGAGACAAAGTCTGGCCTCCCTGGCTTCCAACGAGCATTCAGATTGCACTACTTCCAACACAGATTGGTTTGTTCTTTTGGCTGTCATTGGTACTTTTAATATTCTCCTCTGACATCATAACTCAAATGCATCAATTCTTCTAGGTCTTCTTTATTCACTGGCCAATTTTCAGATGTATATGAGGTTATTAAAAATACCATGGCTTGAATCAGGCCCAATTTCGTTCTTAAAATGACATCCTTGCTCTTCAGAACTTACAGAGGTCTTGTGCAGAGATTTGCCTAATGCAACATATCATTTAATTTCTTGACTGATGCTTTCATGAGTGTTGATGGTTGATCAGAGCAAAATGAAATATTTGACAACTTCAATATTTTCTCCATTTATGTGGATGTTGTTTATTGGTCCACTGGAGCAGATTTTTATCCTTTTTACATTGAGCTGCAACCCATACCGAAGTCTGTGTTCTTTGATCTTCATCAGTAATTATTTTAAGTCCACTTCACTTTCAACAAGTAAGGTTGTATCATCTGCATATACAGGTTGTTAATGAGTCTTCCTCTAATCCTGATGCCTTGTTCTACTTCATATAATCCGGCTTCTTGGATTATTTGCTCAGCATACAGATTGAATAAGTGTGATAAAAGAATACAACCCTGTTGCACACCTTTGCTAATTTTAAACAATTCAGTGTTCCCTTGTTCTGTTGAAACAACTGCCTCTTGATATGTGTACAGGTTCCTCATGAGCATGATTAAGTGTCCGGTATATTCATTCTCAGCAATGTTGTCCATTGCTTGTCACCATCCACACAATTGAAAGCCTTTGCATGGTCAGTAAAGTACAGGACTGGAGTTTTGATGTGGCGTTGTGGGTTAATGTGCCAGACTGCAAAGCCGTTTGTACTTCAAGGTCGGCGGTTCAAGCTCACCAGTCACTCCTTGGAAACCCTATGCAGGTTCGCTATGGGTTGGAACTGACTTGACGGCACTTAACAACAACAACAACAAAGATCTTTCTGGTATTTTCTGCTTTCAGCCAAGGTCCATCTCACATCAGCAATGATATCCCTCATTCCATGTCCTCATCTGAATCCAGTTTGAATCTCTGGAAGTTCTCTGTCAATGTACTTTTTCAACCATTTTTGGATTATTTTTAATAAAATTTTATTTATTATGAGATATTAATGATATTGTTCAATGACTTCCACATTCTCTTTGGAATGGGCACAAATATGAATCTTTTCCAAATTTCTTGCATAGATGAGCGAGTGCCTCCATTTCTTCATCAGTGTATTGAATGATTTCAGTTTGTATTCCATCAGTTCCTAGAGCTTTCTTCTTTGCTAATACCTTCATTGGACTTCTTCCTTCAGTATCATTGGCACTTCATCATATTCTACCTCTTGAAATGGTTGAACATTGGCCATTTCTTTTAGATATAGTGACTGTGTATTCCTTCCATCTTCGTTTGATGCTTTCTGCATCATTCAATATTTTGACCATAGAATCCTTTATATTAGTTGAGGCTTGAATTTTTTTCTTCATTTCCCACATTCTGAGCATGTTCTTCCCTTTTGGTTTTTAAACTCCAGGTCTTTGCACATTTTGTTATAATATTTGTCTGTGTCTTCTCGAGCTGACCATTGAAATTTTCTATTTAGCTCTTCACTTCCTCATTTCTTCCATTTGCTTTGGCATCTCTATGCTGGAGAGAAAGTTTCAGACTCTTTTCTGACTTTCACTTTTGTCTTTTCCTTATTTCTTTTTTTAATGTTTTATTGTGAATTATATGATAGTTTACATGA
>NW_006408745.1:4006477-4015396 GCF_000296735.1 Chrysochloris asiatica | reverse complement strand
ATTTTTCCTGTAGGTCTTTCTTTCAAGAAGTATCTTCTGTTCTTCTAGCCGCTCCAGGCTGGTCTGCTCGTCCTTTCAAGTGGAAATTTCCCATCTCTGGAGATCTGGATGTGATTCTTTTCCTTATTTCATATCTTCTTAATGACTTTTTACTTTCCTCTGGTGTGATCCCACAACTCTTCTAGTCTTTGGTCTTTAGTGTCTAATGCATTAAATCTGTTCTTCAGATGATCTCTAAATTCAGGTGGGATATGTTCATGGTCATATTTTAGCTCTCATGAACTTGTTTTCATTTTCTTCGGCTTCAGCTTGACCTTACATATAAGCAACTGATGGTCTGTTACACAGTCTGCCCCTTCCCTTGGTTTGGCAGCTGATGTGGAGGTTTTCCCATTGTCTCTTTCCACAGATGTAGTCAATTTGATTTATGTGTACTCCATATAGTGATGTTCATGTGTATATTTGTCTTTCATGCTGTTTAAAAAAAGTCTTTGCATTGAAGAAGTCATTGACCTTACAACAGTTCTATCACGTGATCTCCAGCATCATTTATATCACCTAGGCCATATTTTCCAACTACTCTTGTGGACTTCTTTTAATTTTCTTCAGCTTCAGTTTGAATTTGCATACGAGCAATTGATGGTCTATTCCACAATCTGCTCCTGGCCTTGTTTTAACAGATGATATGGAGCTTTTCAATTGTCTCTTTCCACAGATGTAGTTCATTTGATTTCAGTGCATTTCATCTGGTGAGGTCCATGTGTATATTTGTCTCTTATGCTGTCTAAAGAAGGTATTTGAAATAAACAAATCATTGATTTTGCAGAATTCTATCACGCAATCTCCAGCATCATTTCCATCACCTAGACCATATTTTCCAACTACTGATCCTTCCTCTTTGTTTCCAACCTTTGCATTCTAATCACCAGTAATTATCAATATATCTTGATAGTATGTTTGATCAATTTCTGACTGAAGACATTGTTGTTGTTGTTACTGCTAAGTGCTGTCGAGTTGGTTCTGACCCATGGGATCTCTATATAGAGTTTCTAAGGGGAAGTTGGTGATCTTGAACTACTGACTTTGGGGTTAAAACTGACTTTGCAGCCCAGTGCATTAACCCACAGCACCACACCAGGACTTCAAAAGCCTACAGCATTTGGTATTCCTAGGTGGTCTCCCATCCGAGTACTGAGCATGCCCAACCCTACTTAGCTTCCGAGATCAGACAAGATCCTGTGTATTCAGGGTGGAATGGCAGGAGACTGAAAAAGTTGGTAGAATTCTTCAGTTTCATCATCACTGTCTTTAATGGTTGGTATGTAATTTTGAGTAATGGTGGTATTAGCTGGTCTTCTTTGTAGTTGTATGTATATCGTCATATCACAGACAGCATTGTACTTCAAGACAGAACTTGATATGTTCTTTTTTATGATAAATATGACACCATTACTTCTCAATTTGTCATTACCAGCACAGTATTGTGATTGCCAGATTCAAAGTGCCCAATACCATTGCATTTCAGCACATTAATGGCTAGAATACCTATGTTTATGTGTTCAATTTCATTTCTGACAGTTTCCAATTTTCCTAGATTCATACTTCATACATTCCATGTTCTGATTATTAATGGATGTTTACAGCTGTTTCTCTTTATTTGCTGCATAAGATCTCTTTAAGTTGTTTAGGAGCAAAGATGACAGTTTGAGCACTAAAACACACTTGACCCAATTCATGATATTTTCAATCTCCTCATATGCATGTGAAAGCTGAACAATGAATAAGGAATACTGTGGAAGGATTATTGCATTTGAATTATGGTGTTGGAGAAGAATAATGAAAGTATCATAGACTGCCAGAAGAACAAATCTATCTTGGAAGATGTACAGCCAGAATATTCCTTTGAAGTGAGGATGGTGAGACTTTGTCTCTTGTAATTTGAACATGTTTTCAAAAGGGACCAGTCCCTGGAAAAACACATCATACTTGATAAAGTAGGTCTGTGTAAAAGAAGAAGACCCCCAATGAGACAGAATGACACAGTGACTGTAACAGTGAGGTCAAACATAACAACCATTATGACTATTGTGTGGGACCAGACAATGTTTTGTTCTGTTTTGTATAGGGTCATTGTGAGTGGCAATCAACTACACGGTACCTAAGAAAAACAACAAAAATCAGCATGTTGCTATGAGTCAAAATTGACTCAATGACACATACAACAAGCAGGTCTTTGGATGGTGTCAACAGTTAATGCTCGACTGCAGTTAACTAAAACATTGGGAGCTGAAGTCTACTTAGGGACTGCCAACTGTTTCTGTTATGATGCTGGCAGATGGGCTACCACCTCTAGGTTTATAATCAATTATAAACCACTTGCGCCATTCACGGTCAGCAGGTTTATGTGACTTTTTCTCAAAGTCATCATTGGCTTTGGTATAGTGCAATGCACCATAAAGTACAAAGTCTTAGTAGATGTTTTCACTTTATGTAATGATAATGCCAATGAGAACATGGAAATAAGTTATATATTTATTAATAAACATACAGAGAGTAAGGAGGAACTAAATTTAGAAATGTGGCAACATTCCTCTCTTGGGATGTAGGTGAGAAATTATTTAATTAAAGGCTACACTATTCCACCACCACCACCACCCCCCTTTTAGGGGAATATGTTTGAGATCACTGGGCAGATTAATATGATCTAAATGACCCTAAGGTCATTTTTGCTTGGGGTGAAACTATAAATAGAGTTAAATCTAAACTCCCATTTTTGCTGTTTAAGTTCTCTGTCCAGAAGCATGTTTGGGGTTCGGGCTGACTTCAGAATTCCTTTCATTGTTTGGCATAATCCTGTAAACCTACCAAATGCGGAAAATCACTGAATGCAGATTATCATAGACTCTCTCCTCTATAACTTGCTCCAGAATGACTGTAAGTCTCAGTATTCATTGGTGTTAAGGGTTTATAAGCAGTTAATGTTATTTTAAAAGGGTTAAAAAATGTTAAAGTGTGTTCAGCAATCATCCTAGCAAGATATTTCTTCTTTATATGTTAAAAAAAATTAAAAGAAATCGGCTTTACTAAAGAAGAGGAGGAAGGTTTTAAGTGGTGTGGTCTGACAGTAATTTGTATTAGAGTCTAGAAGAGCACATTTGTTATGTCTTGTGGTAGTACATTTATCTCTTGGTGACAGAAGGAATAATTGCTTTAGAGAGCATATCAGTGGCTGTTTAAAAATTTAACTCTTTATTTCCTCACACCTAAGGTAACAAAATTGAAAGGAGAAAAACATTATGAAGATTGTAATCCAGGTAGAACAGTTATGAAATATTGGTTACTAGGAAAACACATACATTGCCCATTTTCATGGAAAGGTGAAAAAACAAGAAGAGTAATGAAGATGTATATATAGGTATAAATGAGAGGTCTTTAAAAAAGATCATGGAAAAAATTCAATGATCTTTTAATTCCATTCTTCCTGCAAACTCTTTGAAACCCCTTTTAAGTACTATTAATATAGCCCTCAACATTTTAATAATCTATGTAATATGATTTTCAAAGCAAACATACCTAACTAAAGTGTTTATGTTTAAAGATGAACTGTGCCTGATAAGTTGTTCATTAGACTTAGATGTGCAGGGTTCTCAAATTTGAGAACTTTTCTGATTTCTTGATGATGAAGCTCTTTTCATTTATACTTTTTAATTAAGTCTGTTCATCCTTAAGGGTCTTTATTTCTTGTTGTAAAGATCTGTTGATATGTCTTTATCCCCCAGCTATGTGAGGGCAGGATGGCTTTTTATTTGACCCTATGTTAAGGTACAATGTTTGGGTATACATGAAGAAACCTCACGGTATGGGTATTGCATACCTGATTATTTAAATTTAGCCACTTCTGAGAATGAAAAAAGATGAATAATTATACTGGGATAGTAAGTACAATCTGTCCCAGTCAAACCAGAATTCATGTTCATCTTTCTGCAAGGAAGCCGAAATGAAAACACAGGTAAGGCACTCCCTTATGAAATAAGATCTTGAAAGGTAGATTGAATGTTTCTGAAATTTGACAGACAAAGATAGAACCAGAAAAAATATCTCTTTAATTACTCTCATTATAAAACTGTGGTACTTCCAAAAATTAAACCTTAGTTATGATGTATTGTTTCTCTAAACTGACTCACCTTTAAAAAGAATGAGGGTTTTGCTTTACACATATCAGTATGATATTGATATTTCCTGACCAGTTTGTAATTTTTTTCTTTAAGTCTATTGTATTTTACAAAATGTAGAAATATAAAATTTGGACATGTGTTTTGATTTCCTGAATGAGGACAGCCAGGCATTACAGAAGTTAATTTTTTTTTGTGTGCGAAATTATATTCAGCTCATGGTTGGCACATAGTAGGAACTCAATAAATATTTGATGAATGAATACATTAATGAATGATGGATTCTAGTTTAGACATTTCCCTCCCTGTACTATTGGTGACTAGCCAGTATTTTCATTTGATTCATGCTGTTTCTTCAATTTATCAAGGACACTTTGAATTCTGATCTTTCCTTCTAGGTGTTAGCAGTCTCTTCTAGCTTGATGTAATCGAAAAAATGCTACATGTATGAAATGTATGACTGAGTTAAGCTAGGAATGTTCCATTGGATATATTCTTAAACTAGAACATAGCTAGAAATTATTACACAACCAAAAGCATACTTCATTTCAGTCTTAGGACAGCCTTGTCTACGTTTGACTGATTTTCCTTGATCTATAAACTATCACTCAGCTTCTCCACTAAATAGAAAATAAGATGCATGGAAAAGCTTCATGAAAATTAGAGGACAGGAAAGGTAATGGTGTTATAGAAATGTCTTGTAAGCATACTTTATAAATTATACTGTATTGCCTGTTGTATGAGTATATACCTCAATATACAACTCTTGACATATATTGTATAGAAACAATCTATAATCTACTATAGAAATCTCCTAGGGCATATGAATTCTCTAATGCATTCACATGACCTCTTTCAAAACTGGGTATAAAAATATTCCATTTCCAAGAGCTTAATTATCATCAAATTCAATAACCAATCGTTTATTTTTATTTATCAAGAGGACTTTTGTTAACAACAAGAAGTAATAAGAATCTTTCATTATGTTGAATTCAGAACACTTAGTCTTCTAAAACATATGGGGCAAAACTCTTAGTTGTTCCCCCCCTTAATAAAAAGGTAGTAAGATATGAGCCAATCAGTAAAATTTGTATCCAATAGGAAACAAATAGCTAAGGTATTTACCCAAATAAGTTGAAATAAAAATCTTTTATTTATTTATATGTACTTATTTTGGATAAATTAGGTAAAAGTTGCTTCACTTGAGTTTATATTTTATATTCCGTGGTGTGACCATGAAAACTACTATGCCATTCTCAAAGATTAGTGGATCACATTTACATCTTGATCTTTCTTTTTTTAAAAACAAAATGTTGTAGAAAAATGGAGTGTGTTGTTTATCAACATATCAAATAATTAAATTTTTGTTCTTGTACTGGTGTGGCGCGATGGGTTAATGTGCCGGTTCATTAACCAGTTTGAACGCAAGATCGGCAGATCAAGCTCACCAGCTGCTCCTCGGAAACCCTGTACAGGGTCACTATGGGTCGGAACTTACTCAACGACACTTAACAACAAAAACAGTATTCTTGTAGTACATTTCTTTTTTCTTTGGAGCAATTCTTAGAATGCAGGTTAAAGACAAATATGTCTATAGAATAAATTTATAAGAGAACACCTTTTATTTACATAATATAGGGTGAAGAAAAGCTTCTAATGTTAAAGATACCTCTGGTAGCATGATGTGTTTTAATAGCTCACAACTGTAGTCGCAACACTCCCTTTGATCCATAAGTGGCAGTATGTATTTGTATGACAAGGTACAGTTGGTAGTGTGAATTCCCAATGTTGATGATGATCTGTATGTCACAGGCTTCATTTCTAGCAATGCTATATGCAAATTAGTTATAGTTTCATGCCAGGGCAGAACACATTCACAGAGTAATTGCCAGCTTTTTTCCCGGTCATTCTATACATGGAATGAAAATAATAACCATTTAGGGACCCATTTCTATAAATTAGCAGAATAGAAACATTATGTTGTACACATTCTCCACATTATTTTTTTACTACTAGAAATGCTCATTTTTGTTACATATTTAATATTACACAACAATGGAATATTGGTATACTTTCAATATTTAATATGCATTTTAAAGTATCCAGTTATTTCATATAGTTTAATATAAGAGAGATATTTAAAAATAAGAAATTCTGTTAGAAATAAATTGAAATATTTTAAATGCTGTGAATAAAATGTATGATGATTAGAAGTGTCAGAAATCACTCTCATTTACTGTGATAGTGCATGGAGTACAAATGTTTAAATTAATTTTTTTGCTTCTTCTTATAGTGTTTGCTGTTTCTGAGCTTTTCTTTTGATTTCTAAGAACAATACTTGTGGACCTAGGCACAAATGATGAAAGGGATAATTGTTTCTGAATGATAAGAGCTTAAAATTCTTAGGGAGAGAAATTCAACAGCCAGATATTGAAAGTCTATGAAGTGAATTAGTAACAGAAAATTTATATTATAGCATCTGTGGACTTTCCTCATTCTATTTAAATTTTCTCTTATTATAGAAATGTAGTAATATATGCTCCTCCTTTTCAGTTTCACATGCAAAAGTGAAGTAACTGCTTTCCTCTATACACAAAGTGATTTGGAAATGCATTCTGTGAATAAAACACATTAAACTCCATTTGCATATAGTACGTTAACACGTGAAAAATGGTTCACACAGTACATTAGGAAGGGAATAAACAGAAATGACTTTAAAATGCCTATGATATTTATAACAATTTAAAAGATAACAGAGCAATGAATTTCAGGTGCACTGAACTTAAATCGGTGACTATGTTTTCTTTGGAAACCCTCACTAATTTTTTTAAAACACTCTTTTGCCAATTACAGTGCTAAACTGCCAAGATTTTCAGAGCTGACCAGGAGGTGGAGAGCTCATGCAAATGAGCTCTTCTTCTCTGCTGGCAGCCCACAATGACTGATTCAAAAAAACACTTTAACCCAGGAGATGAGTCTGAACTGAGTATTTGCAGCCAGAAACCACTCTAGAGCTCCATGTTAGGTGGGAGGTTGTCTTCATAGTAAAATATTGCCTTCCAAAATTTCCTGGCTCTATTTCCAAACAAAGAGGGTTTATTTCCTCTTATTTAGTGGAAACACCTATACATTAAATACCACACTTTCTTTAAATTAAATTTCTTGCCACTGTCTCTTTCCCCCTCAACTTATATAATACCCATTAACAGGAATCTATGTGTACATGTTTATTCTCAGGCTGTCTGAATTATATAGGGCTGAGATTCAGTGTTTAATAATATACTGAATCTGAAAGAAATTTTGAAAATATACAATGTGTGTAAGCCTCAAAGTTTTATTAGATTTCCTAGTGTGAACTGGCATATGATGTAATTTTCAAGAACAGTATAATGGGGGTATGTTGCATTGGTGAGATGCAAGTCCAGCAGTATATTATAACATCGTCATTTTACCTCAGATTCTGGTTTGGTATACACTTCCGACTTTGGTGATTTACATAAACATGCATAGTCTATGAATTATGCATGAACCTTATTTTAAATGCAGAGCTTTCAACTCTCACAGTGCACTAGTATACACACCCATTTGATTGGCTCTGCCCTGTTTTCATTACTGGCAATTTCTTGGAACACAAAAGAGGTTGAAAAGGCTGACAGGAATGGACAGTATTTTTTCTTGTGTGTATGGGAAATATTTGTTTCCTTTTCAAAGCAATTGGTGTTGCAAAGTTTTGCCTGTGATTATTGTTCCTGGTTTTTATTTTTCCAAGGAAGAATGCATTAAAATGTCTGAACCTACAAAACAGCAATCACAATCAGATACTTTATTTATTTATTTTTAAAGCATGCAGGAGGAATTGTTCTAGATATGTATACCTCTCAGCACACAGTTATAATGAGGAACCAACCATTAGCTTTCTGGGGGATATTCCAATTACACTTGAAATAAGTGAGTAATCCTAAAGCATTGATTGAATAGTTAGACATCCAGAAAATGTAAAAACATTAACATTATAATTGTGTTTATTCAGGTAGAATTGAATATTCTGATTAATGCATACACATAATGAGCTTTTTGTATCTGAGACATTATGTGATTATTCTGTTTTCATATGAACTTATCCATATAAAATTATCCTTCCAATGATATAAGAAAGGGGATAGAGATATTTTTACTAAATGGCAATACATTAAATAAAAAGCAATACAGTGTCATGTAAATAGAACTTTAATGAGAAAGTATTTTATATTTACTCACCAGTCACCTTGTGTATTAAAATAATTATGCTAAGTGGAAGTCAAGAAATCAAATGATATATTGCATTGGACAAAGCTGTAGCAAAAGAACTCTTTAAATTACTAAAAAGCAAAGTTGCTACTTTAAGGATTAAGATATGCCTGACCCAAACCATGGTATTTTCAGTCCCCTATGAGTCGAAACTGACTCCATGGCACATAACAACAACAACATCTGCAAGAAGTTAAACAATGAATGAGTAAGCTGGAAGAAAAATTGATGTCTTTGAATTGGGGTGTTGGCAAAGAATATGAAATATACCATGAACTACCAGAAGAATGAACAAATCTGTCTTGGAGAAAGTACAGGCAAAATTCTCATTAGAATCATCTCACTTTGGAATTGTCATCATGAGGGATCAGTTTCTGGAGAAAGACATCATGCTTAATAAAGAAGAGGGTCAGTGAAAAAGAGAAACACCCTCACCTAACAATGTGTGTGTGTGTGTGTG
>NW_006408745.1:4004603-4006080 GCF_000296735.1 Chrysochloris asiatica | reverse complement strand
CCCTCTCCCTCTCCAGATCCAAAGTCCCCAGCCCCTCCATCTCTCCATGTCATCTTCTCTGCCTCCATCTCTGGCATCACTGCTTCTCTGGGTAGGGTTCCATTGTCCACTCTTCTCCTTTGATGGTCCCAGGGACCTCCGCTCCTAGACTGCAAAGTCCATCACTACCCTACCTTTGCCACAAAACATCTACCTTTACATTTCCAGCCCTTACAATCAGTCCTGATAACAATTATTCACTATTGTTTTGCAACACACCTATCCACATTCTCCTTTCATCAGCCCCGACTAGACAGTTTGAATAGTAATCAGTGGAGATTCTACCGTGCTCCACTCCCTCTGGATCTAGGTTCCCACTTGAAAGTTGTAAGCTAGTCACTTCTTGCCTCTGTAGCCCCCATTCTGGGTAGCCAATGTTCAGGTTGCCCATCCCTGTCCTCTCCATGTGTGGAGGGGGTGGGAATGATCCTTGTTGTGAAGATTAGTTACCTCTTTTGAGCTACTGCTTCCATAGGTGTAGGTCTAGTTCACCAAATTGTATCAGATTATTCTTTTTTTCCCCTCTTCTTTCTTCTCATTGAGCTCTGATCATCTAGTCATTGAAGCCAGGTCAAGTGGGTATTATCTGCAAGTGTGGGTGTTCTTGTGCATATGCCTTCTCTTCTTAACAGCTGGATGCTTCACTCTCCACTCTAGTCCTCTGTGACTATGTCACTGACTCTGGGTCCAAAAGTCCCCTAGACTTGGCACACTGCTGGCCAACCAGGTCTCCAGCCGGGTTCACAGAAGTCTATTGAACATTGTAGGGCTTAGCTCACAGCTTCATTGGTGCTTTTCCCTTACTTCACCTTATTGGTGACGAATGTGGTCACCAATCAGAGCGTGTATTCCTATTGAGTGTTAGTCTTAGAAGGGGGTTTGCCCTGAGGGGTACCCGACCACTTGCCTTGATGTCTCCTGGGCAAGCCACTTGTTTGTTCTGGTAGTAATCAGTCAGTCTGCCTATATTGTTTTGTATTTTTCCAGCCAGTCGTTCTTTCAAGAAGTATCTTCTGTTCTTCTGGCTGCTCCATGCTGGTCTGCTTGTCTTTTCAAGGGGAAATTTCTCACCTCTGAAGATTCTGGATGCTGTTCAGGTTTCCACCTATGGTCTTATGTAATGCAGAAGCTCTGCAGGAAGCCTCCTTCACTGGGCACATTGTAGTCTCATTTTAGGTATTCCAATCAGTGTAGTGGTTACCAATTAGGCTGCTAACCTCAAGGTCAGCAGTTCGAAACTACCAGCGGTTCCACTGGAGAAAGCTGAGGCGTTCTATACAGCCTTGGAAACCCTGTGCAGGGTCACTGTGAGTTGGAACCAACTTCACAGTACTTAACAACAACAACAATCAGTTATAGGCAGAAGATGGACTTACAAGCTTTCTATGGCAATATTTCTGGCTATTCCTTTCTTTCACCCTCAAATGTCTATTTTATA
>NW_006408745.1:4001151-4002223 GCF_000296735.1 Chrysochloris asiatica | reverse complement strand
TTTTTTCATAATTTGGGGATCACATTTAGATCTTTAATCCATGCTGAGTTCATTTTGTATAGGGTATGAGGTAAAGATCTTGTTTCATTCTTTTGCATATAGCTTTCCAGTTCTGCCAGCACCATTTGTTAAAGAGATTATCTCTTCCCCATGCAATATGCCTAGGCACTTTGTCGAAAATCATTTGGCTGTATGTGGATGGGTTAATTTCTGGGTTCTGAATTCTGTTCCATTGATCAATGTGTCTTTCATTGTACTAGTACCAGGCTGTTTTGGCCACTGTAGCCATGTAGTTAATTTTGAAATCAGGTAGTGAGAGACCTCCAACTTGTTCTTCTTCTTAAGCAGTGCTTTGCTTATCCTGGGTCTCTTTCCTTTCCATATAAAGTTAGTAATTGCCTTTTCCATCTCTTTGAAGAATGTTGTTGGAATCTAGATTGGGATTACATTATATGTGTAAATTGCTTTGGGCAGTACTGACATTTTCACAATGTTGAATCTTCCTATCCAGGAACATCATATGTTGTTCCACTTCTGTAGGTCTCTTTTGGTTTCTTGTAGTAGTGTTTTGTAATTCTCTTTGTATACATCTTTTGTTTCTCTGGTTACGTTTATTCCTAGATATTTCATCTTTGGGGGTGGCTATTGTAAATGGTATTGCTTGCCTAATGTCCTTTTCAGTGCTATCGTTGTTGCTATAGAGAAATCCAACTGATTTTTGTATGTTGCTATTATACCCTGCCACTTTAATGAATCTTTTGATGAGGTCTAGTAGTTTTTTTTTTACTGAGTCTTTGGGGGTTTTCTATGTATAGGATCATATCGTTTGCAAATAAAGACAGTTTTACTTCCCCTTTGCCAATTTGAATGCCTTTACATTCTCTATTGTGCCGTATAGCCCTGGCTAAACTTCCAAAACAATATTGAATAGGAGTGGTGACAAAGGGCATCCTTGTCTGGTTCCTCTTTGCAGAGGGAAGGCTTCCAGTTTCTCTCCATTGGGAGTGATGAGAGTGATGTTTTGTATATATGTTCTTGATGATTTTGAGGAATTTCCCTTCAATTCCTACTT
>NW_006408745.1:3988093-3993516 GCF_000296735.1 Chrysochloris asiatica | reverse complement strand
AAGAATGTATATTGTGTTGATTTTGGATTGAATGCTCTGTATACATCTATAAGGTCAAGATTGTTGATTGTGCTGTCTAATTCCTCTGTAACTTTGCTGAGTTTCTTTTTGTCCCTTTTCGAAAGCGGCATGTTAAAATCTCCCACTATAATTGTAGATTTATCTATTTCTTTCTTCAATTCTAGTAAGGTTTGCTTCATGTATCTTGGTGCTCTTTCTTGATAGCATAGATATTTATTATGGTTATGTCATCTTGCTCAATTGACCCTATGATCATGAGATAGTGTCCTTTGTCTCTTATGCTGGTTTTTACCTTAAAGTTTACTTTGTTGGAGATTAGTATTGCCACTCCTGCTTGTTTATTGTTGCAGTTAGCTTGGTACATTTTTTCCATCCTTTAACTTTTAGTCTGTTTTTGTCTTTGTGTGTAAGGTGTGTCTCTTGCAGGCAGCATATTGAAGGGTCTTGTTTTCTTATCCATCTACCACTCTCTGTCTCTTCACTGGCGCATTCAATCCATTGACATTCAATATAATTATCAATAGGTATGCATTCATTGGTGCCATTATGTTACTTTTTTGGTAGTGCTATTTGTTCTTTTGTTCTGTTTGCCTTCTTGTGCTGAGTTTGTGTTTTTTGTGCTATTTCTTGTTGGTTTCTTCTTAGTTTTCATATTTGTTTGTTCTGCTTGGAAGTTCATTTTCATGGTAAGTTGTGAAGTATTAACTTTCTTTGGGGTTACCCCCACTCTCCTTTTTTGACTAACTTTTCTTTTACTCCCTATTTTAGCACCTTGGTCAACATTATTTGCTAAACTATGTCTGATATTACCTTCCGTTTTATTAATCCTCCTTACAACTTCTTTCCTTTAACATCTAATTAAACTTTTAGAGTTTCTTTGTCATGATAAATTTTTTATTATGTGACAGAAAGATGGTATTTGATTTTAGTGAAAAAAGGAGGTGTTTGTGCTTCTAGATTTTCTTTGGGTATTATTACCTTTGAAGAACATAAAATTTTGATTTTATTCTGTTGTAGGAAGTTACTGAGTTCTTCTTTTGTGGGCTTACATTAGAAAGGGATATATGAACATTAAAGGCCAAAATAAGCCTTTTGGGTGACTATGTCATGATTTTATACTTAGCTTTAATGTGGTGCACATCAATTCAGCAGTAAAGACTTAAATAACAATAAAGTTTAGAAACCAAATATTTGGGTTCACAAGTAATGATTGTAACTTAAAAGTCACAGGCATCAGACTCAAAGTACTGTATTATAACTAAGAGAAAATGAGGCAATTTGCTCTAACTTTTGACTCTGAGAAATAGAAATTATACCTGGCAGTCCTTACACTGTTGACTTAAGGAAAGTAAAAGAGAAAAAGACACTGAGAAATGTTTGCTTCTTTTAGAAAAGGGATAAGTAGAACTAGTTGCTTTGCATAATGCTGTTAATTAACTTAAATCTAGAATAAACATAGATAATGTATGTATATACATATGTATCTACTTACCTCGCTGGCTATCTACCTATTTAATCTTTATGATTATATTTAGTAGAAAACTATACATTTCTCTTTAAATAGTATATCTTTTCTATGTCTGATTTGTATTGATCTTTTTATATATATTAGAAAAAAAATATATTTAGAATTAGCCTGTTGAACTCTGCTGTTGTTGTTAAATGCCTTCAAGGAGGGTCTGACTCATATAAATTCTGAGCAGTGGCTGATGAGTTTGAACCACTGACTTTGTGGTTAGCAGTCCAGTGCTTACCCTACAGTGTCAAATCAGAACTCTGAATTCAGTTTGATTGAGGTGGTGGTGGCTATATGCCGTGGATTCTGTTCCGACTCATAGAGACCCAGTATAGGGTTTCCAAGGCTGTAATACTCATGGGAGGAGAAAGCCTCATCTTTTTCCCTCAGAGCAGCTGGTGGATTTGAACAGCTGACTTTGAGATTTACAGTCCAAATCATAATCCACTATCTACCAGGGCTCTTTCTGAACTCAGTTTAGATGATACCAATTTTGTTGGCAACATCAAAAATGTCAGAGGAGCCAGTCTAACAAAGCCTTCTCTCCATGAAGCCTGATCAAGGTGTTGACCATGGCCATGTAAACACCTAAATGAATGTGAATGTCACAGAGCTTCTTTACGCTGGTTTGATCTGATACTTGTTGGCCTTGACATCCACAATGAACATAAGTTATCTTCAGTTTTTTTCATGGCGCACTCAGGGAAAATGTAGTATTCAAGTTTGTTTTATCTGAAAGCATTCTTCTGAGGATATGGGGCTGCCCTCTGAACCTAGTGTCTTGGGTTGCAGGAAAATGGGTTGTGTGAAATCTTTTATTGTGGACTGTAGATACCTATCAGTACTGCCTTTTTGGGCTTCAATGCCTTTACTTTGGCTTCAGTTTTGAGAAGGACAGGGGCTTTCTCAGATTTTGGTGTCATCTTCATCTTATTGAAGGAATGTGAATTTTCCTAACCTAGACTAATTTAACAGAAGAAATCTAAGATGGAATTTTGTTGTCTGATTACAGCAGAAGTTTCTTACATAGTGTCTGGACACCCTAGAACTATGGATGCAGCAAATTATTCACATCTAGAATGTACTGAGCCATGTAAAAAAGGATTCTGTAAACTGGAGCCAACATTTCTACATTGAATTGCTTAATCTTGTCTATTTTAATTAACACACATTAGAACAGATATTTCTAAGGAATACTGAGCATTCAGATGATGAAAGGAGACAAGAATCTTTCTCCAGAGCTGGAAAGAGAAAGCCTTCCTCTAGAGTTGGCACTCTGAATGTGAACTTCTAGCCTCCTAAACTGTGTGGCATTGCAGGATAATGCACTGGACTGTAAAGTCAGTTTGAACCAAAAACTCGGTAGTTCAAACCCACCAGCTCCTCCTTGAAAAACCTATACAGGGTCAGAACCAACTCGATAGCACTTAACAGCAACAACAATAGATTGTTAGAGGCTAAATTTCTGGTTGGTAAAGCCACTCAATTACAATATTTCTGTTACAGCTACATTACATAACTAAGACATCTCTCATCCCTGCCATCTTAAAATAAGAGTCCTCTAGCTCTGCTCTTATTAAATATTGTGGCATCTTCTCTGACTCATAGTAACCATATGTATAACAGAAGAAAGCATTGATCAGTACTGTGCCCTCCATACAATAGTAGGTATAATTAAACACATTACTGCAACCACTGTGCCATTCCATATCATTGGGAGTTGCTGATGCTGCTGTTAGGTGCCATCAAGTCAGTTCTGACTCAGAGTGAACCTATATAGGGTTTCCAACGAGCAGCTGGTGGGTTTGGACTGCTAACCCTGTGGTCTGTAGTCCAGTGCTGATCCTACAGCCCCACACCATTTTCTTTACATTGAAATGCAATCCATACTGAAGGCTGTAGTGCTTGATCTTCATCACTATGCATTTCATGTTCTCTTCACTTTCATCAAGCAATGTTGTATCACCTGCATATTGCAGGCTGTTAACGAGCCTTCCTCCAATCCTGATGCCACATTCTTCTTCATATAATCCAGCTTCTTGGATTATTTGCTCAGCATACAGATTGGATATGTATGGTGAAAGGAATCATATCTCTTCTGATTTTAAACTATTTGAAAAACAGTGTTTGAATGACTGCTTCTTGATCCCTATTTCCATGCCCTCTTCTGAATCTGGCTTGAATTTCTGGCAGCTCCATGTTGATGTACTGCTGCAATCATTTTTGAATTATCTTCAGCAAAATTTTACTTGGATATGATATTGGTGATTTTGTGTTATGATTTCTGCATGCTCTTCGACCACCTTTTAAAAAAACATGGAAACAAATATGGATATCCTTTAATCAATCAATTGGCTATATAGATTAGTGATTGCCTCCTGTGCTGTGTAAATTGGTTGATAGATTTCAATTTGTATTCTGTCAATTTTTGGCACCTAGTTTTTTGCCATTGCCTTTAATGTTGCTTGGACTTCTTCCTTCAGTAACATCGGTTCTTGATCATATGAAATTATTAAATCATTGAAATTATTAAAATGTGACCAATACTATGTGTATTCCTTCCATCTTTTTTAATGTTTTCTGTATTATCCAATAATTTGCTCATAGAATGCTTCATTTGTGTTTAGAATTTTTTCTTCTATACTTTCAGTTTAAGAAGTACTGAGAATGTTCTTGTCTTTTGGTTTTCTAACTCCAAGTCTTTGCATATTTCATTATAATATTTGCCTTTGTTTTCTTGAGCTTACTTTAAAATTTTCTTTTACTTCCTCAGTTCACCTATTCACCTTAACTTCTCTATGCTCAAGAGCATATTATAGAGCCTCTTCTGACATCCATTTTTGTCTTTTTTTTTTTGGTAACGAACTTTTGCTTTCTTCCTGTATGACGTTCATGATGTCATCTCACAACTGTTTTGTTCTTTACTCATTAGTGTCTAATGCCTCAAATCTGTTGTTGAGATGATCTCTAAATTCAAGTGGGATTTAGAGTAAAAGTAATATTTTGACACTCATGGACTTGTTTTAATTTTCTTTAGCTTAAACCTGAACTTGCATATGAGCAATCGATGGTCTGTTCCACAGTCTAACCCTGGCCTGGTTTTGGTCAGTGATATGGAGCTTTTCCACTGTCTCTTTCCACAGATATAGTTGCTTTGATTCCTTTGTTTTCCATCCGGTGAGGTTCATGTGTATTGTCACCTTTTAGTTATTTAAAAAAGATATTTGCAATGAATAAGTCATTTGTTTAGCAAAACTTATTCATGTGATCCCTATCATCATTTCTGTCACCAAGGCCATATTTTCCAACTGCTGATCCTCTTTGTTTCTAACTTTCCCATTCCAATTACCAGTAATTATTAATGCATCTTGAGTGCATGTTTGATCAATTTCAGAAGGAAGAAGTGTTATTAACTGTTCTTTCTTGTTGTTTTTGTTGTTAAGTGCTGTCAAGTCAGTTCGTGTATAGGATTTCTGAGGCTTGTAAATCTTTGAGGTAGCAAAAAGTCTCATCTTTCTCCCATGAAGCAGCTGGTGGGTTCAAACTGCCAAAGTTGTGGTTTAAAATCCAGTGCTTATCCTAGGGAGCGATCATGCTTCCTCTCTTACTTATTGTTGTGAAGTGCCATCAAATTGATTCCAACTCATAGCAAGCCTGTTCTTTCCAAGTACAGGCTGATAAGTTTGAACTGCCAACCTTGTGGTTCAAACTGACCTTGCAGTCCAGTGGCATTCCTTTTGAATTTGTTGTTCTTGACATAGCAAACCATATGATTGATTGTCAGATTCAAAACTGCCAATACCAGTCCATTTTAGCTCATTAATGCTTAAGATATCAATATTTATGTGTTCAATTTCATATTTGACAACTTCCAATTTTCCTATAT
>NW_006408745.1:3984436-3986193 GCF_000296735.1 Chrysochloris asiatica | reverse complement strand
TCTCCTGATAACATGTCCAAAGTATGAGAGATGAAATCTGGCCATCCTGGATTCCAAGAAGCATCTTGGCTGTACTACTTCCAACTCAGATTTGTTTGTTTTTTTTTGGCAGACCGTGGTACTTTTACTATTCAGTATCACAATTCAAATGCATCAATTCTTCTATGGTCTTCCTTATTCTTTGTCAAACTTTGAGGTTATTGAAAATACCATGGCTTAGATCAGGGGCACCTTAGTCTTCAAACTTTGCTCTTCAACACTTTAGAGAGGTTTCATGCAGCAGATTTTACTAACATAATACGTTGTTTGGTTTCTTGACTGCTGCTTCTGTGAGTGTTGATTATATATCAAAGTAAAATGAAATCTTTGCAAAGTTCAATCTTCTCTCCATTTATCTTGATGCTATTTACTGGTCTCATAGTGAGAATTTTTGTTTTCTTTACAGTGAGGTGCAACCAATACCAAAGGCTGTGGTATTTGATCTTCATAAAATACTTCAGCAAGTATTTTAAGTCCTCTTCATGTTCAGCAAGTAAGGTTGTCTTATTTACATATTACTGGTTGCTAATAGTCTTCCTTCAATATTGATGCCATGTTCTTCTTCATACAACCCAAATTCTTGGATTATGTGCTCAGTATACAAATTGAATAAGTATGATGAAAGAATACAGCCTTGTCATACACCTTTATTAATTTTAAATCACTCAGTGCTCCCTTGCTTTGTTTGAACAACTGCTTCTTGGTCTATGGACTGGTTCCTCATGAGCATGATTTAGTGTCTGGAATGCTCATTCTGTGCAATGTTGTCCTTACCTTGCAATGATCCACACAATCATAGTCAATAAAGCACAGGTAAAGATCTTTCTGGTATTTTCTGCTTTCAGCCAAGATCCATCTGACATCAGCAATGATATCCTTCATTCCATGTCCTCTTCTGAATCTGACTTTAACCTCTGGCAGTTTTGGTCAACGGACTGTTTCAGCCATTTTGTATTATCTTTAGCAAAATTTTACATGCATGCGTTATTAAATTGTCTGATGGATTTTTGTATTCCATTGGATCACTTCTCTTTGGAATGGGCACAAATATGCATCCCCAGGCCTTTGTACATTTTGTTTTAATATTTGACTTTGTCTTCTTGATCTGACCTTTGAAATGCTTTATTCAGCTCTTTTACCTACTCGTTTATTCCATTTGCTATTGCATCCCTATGCTGGATAGTAAGTTTCAGAGTTCCTTCTGACATCCATTTTGGTCTTTTCTTTCTTTCTTGTCTTCTTAATGACCTTCTGCTTTCTTCCTGTATGATGATGTTCTTGATGTCATTCCACAACTGTAGTAGTCTTCGATCTTTAGTATCTAATGCATCAAATCTGTTCTTCAGATGATCTTTAAATTGAGGTGGGATATGTTCAAGGTCATATTTTGGCTCTCATGGACTTGTTTTCATTTTCTTCAGCTTCAGCTTGAACTTGCATGTGAGAAATTGATAGTCTATTCCACAGTCTTCCCAGGCCTTGTTTTTGTTAATTATATGGAGCTTTTCCACCATGTCTTCTCACTGATGTAGTCAGTTTGATTTCTGTTTCTTGTATCTGGTGAGTTCCATGTGCATTGTCGTCTTTTATGTTGTTTCAAAAAGGTATTTGTAATGAAGAAGTTATTTGTCTTGCAAAATTCTATTATGCCGTCTCAAGCATCACTTCTATCACTAAGGCCAAAATTTCCAACTGCTTATCATTCCTCTTTGTTTCCA
>NW_006408745.1:3979025-3983506 GCF_000296735.1 Chrysochloris asiatica | reverse complement strand
AAAACTCAACAACCAGAAAAACTATATGATGACTGCGAATCTAAAGATAGTTTTACACTAGCACATTATCTAATTTTAAAGGAATTCTTCCTTGATTGATTTATTTAAGAGAACTAATCTGGATTAGTTGGGTATTCCAACTCTTTTGATTCAAAAATGAAGTGTGTAAATTGATAGTCCATGTAGCTCATAGCCACAGATATTTTGTTCCTATGAGATGAATGTGTAATTCTTTCTTGAAAGTTGTTGAGTATTTACTCAGTAAAATCCTGTGGAAATCGTTGTTATAGATTTATTAGTCACGCTACAGAAATGTATTTCTTTTGCTTTTTAAATTGGTTGTATTTTAATGGCATTGAACATGCCCTTGTTCTTGTTTCCATTTGTGGTCTTGCATCCAGTGGGAATTTATAGGGCTCAGATTTATTTAAATTATGCTGATGTATTTGATCTTTCAATATACAGTGCATGGTAAAAATGGGTTGCCATCCATATCCATAAATGAAATATGAGGGGGGAAAGTATACTGATAAATTCTCCAGTAAATCAGGTTTAATTAGATATCAAAAAGGAATAAAGCCTGGCAAAGTTCCACCTAAGTGTTACAGAGAACTAAGGTAAGAAAAAGAGCATTGTAAAACATGAACTTGAATTCTATACATGACAAAGAAAGAAAATACTCTAATTCTGCCAATTCACTTGTGGAACACAAACTTCTTAATTAATTCTACTAATTTCACTTTCCAAATAGCTTAGGAAAATCACTCTATCCACCAAATATGTCATTAAGCTTGTAAAATATTATCATTTTTGCCTGCATTAAACCTATAGCACTGTATATACATTATTACTCATCTACATTGGGTATGCCTATGGTTGTATTTTTGGAATTCGAACATAATTTGATATATTTTATTGTGTGCAACTCAAATGTTGTTTAGTGCCCTGGAGTAACTTGCTAATTAAAAGAGTCTCAAGAGAAAACATTCGTGAAATGGAATTGTCTTTTCTACAGGGAGTAACAACCTTCTGATTTGTAAGTTGTATTTGATATTATTTTTCATATATTGAATTTACTTCAAATGAAGTACATTCTTACTAGTTTCACGTATCCATGTGCATACATATGGGTAAAAGTCATTTTCTTTGTCATGGTTGCATATATGGCCACTTTTCACTTTCTTCATATGTTTGTACACTGTCTTCTTTATGTTATTTTACAAAATATCTGTGGAAGATTATAAATCATATTAAGGTAGCAGTTGACATTAGGCAGATGTGTGGAGTAATAAGTGTCATGTGTTCTTTCCCTCCATCCTATCACACTAATTTCTACTGATTATTTCTCAACCCAGTCTCATATTTCCTTATATTTCATCTTTTGCCAAGAGATTTTGAACATTTCATATCTGAGTACAGTTAGCTGTTAATAAGGTTGTTGTAATCATGTCAGTGGCTCTTTTCCAAGTCAATTTTCTAATTATAAAAACAAACACAGGATCTGAAAGTTGTTGTTGTTGTTTTTAGGTGCCGTTATAATGGTTCTGACTCTTAATAATTAAACCTTATGCACAAAGTAACATTGCCCTGGCCTGCTCCAACCTCATAATGAGTCCTATGCTTGAGTTCATTGCTACTGCTGCTGTGCCAACCAATTCCATTGGACATCTCCCTCTTTTTCGATGACCTTCCACTTTACCAAGCAGGATGTTTTTCTGGAGGGACTGGTCCCTCCTGATTATAAATCCAAGTATGAGAGACAAAATCTGGCCATCTTGGCTTCTAAGGAGCATTATGGTTGTACTTCTTTCAAAACAGTTTTGCTTGTTCATCTGGAAGTTCATAGTACTTTTAATACTCTTCTCCAACCCCATAAATCAAATGCATCAATTATTCTATTGTCTTCTTTATTCATTGTCCATCTTTCACATGCATATTGGCTGTTGAAAATAACATGGCTTGGCTCAGACACAAAGTAGTCCACAAATTGACATCCTTGCTCTTGAACACTCAGAAGTCTTGGGCAGCCAATTTGTCTAGTGCAATACGTTGTTTGATTCCTTGACTGCTGCTTTCATGATTATTGATAGTGGATCCAAGCAAAATGAAATATTTGACAACTTTAATTTTTTTCCCCATTTATTTTGATGCTATTTATTGATTCAGTGGTGAGGATTTTTGTTTTCTTTACGTTGAGTTGCAATCCATACCAAAGACTATGATCTTTGATCGTCATCAGTATTTTAAGTTCTCTTCACTTTCAACAAGCAAGGTTGTACCATATGTATACCAAAGATTGTTAATCAGTCTTTAATCAAGCCTGAAGCTATATTCTTCTTCATATAATCCAGCTTCTTGAATTATGTACTTAGCATATAGATTGAATATGTATGATGAAAGAATACATTCTGGTGAACACCTTTCCTGATTTTAAACCAATCAGTGTCCTCTTTTTCTGTGTGAACAACTGCATCTTTGTCTATGTACAGATTCTTCATGAGCACAATTAAATGTTCTGGGATACTCATCCTTTGCAAGGTTGTCCATTGGCATGATGTACACAATTGAAAGTCTATGCATAGTCAATAAAGCATAAGTAAACATCTTCTTGGTATTCTTGCGTTCAGCCCAAATCCATTTGACATCAGTAGTGATAGCTCTCATTCCATGTCCTGGTCTGAATCCAGCTTGAACTTTTGATGATTCCATGTCAATTATTTGTTGCAGCCATTTGAATTATCTTTAGTAATATTTTACTTCCATGAGATATTAATGATATTGGCTGATGATTTCCACATTCCTTTGCATCACATCTCTTTGGAATGGGCACAAATATGGATGTCTTGCAATCAGTTGGACAAGTAGTTGTCTTCTAAATGTCTTGGCATGGATGAGTGAGTGCCTCCAGTGCCACATCAGTTTGTTAAAAGATTTCAATTTGTATCCCATCAATTCCTGGAGTCTTGCTCTTTGCCAATGCCTTCAATGCAACTTGAATTTCTTCCATCAGTACCATTGACTCTTGATCATACACCACTTCTTGAAATGTTTGCACATCAGTCATTTCTTTTTGGTACAGTAGCTCTGTGTATTCCTTCCATCTTCTTCTGATGCGTTCTGCTTCATTAAATACCTTGCCCATAGAATAATTCAGTATAGCATGTTTTGGCTTGAATTTTTCCTCAATTCTTTCAGCTTGACAAATTCTGAGCGTGTTCTTTCCTTTTCCTTTTCTAACTCCAGATCTTTGTACAGTTCTTTATACTATTTAATTTTATCTTCTCGAGCTGCTCTTTGAAATTTTCTGTTCAGCTGTTTTACTTCCACATTTTTTTTTTTCGATTTGCTTTAGCATCTCTATGACAGAGAACAAATTTCAGAATTTCTTCTGCAATCTGCTTTGGGGTTTTCTTTCTTTCTTGTGTTATTAATGACTTTTTGCTTTCGCTTGATGTTCTTGAGACCATCCCACAAGTCGTCTGTTTTTCAGGCATTAGAATTTAATGCATCAAATTTGTTATTGAGCTTATCTCTAAATTCAGGTGAGATATTTTCAAGGTTGTATTATGGCTTTCATGGACTAGTTTTGGTTTTCTTCAGCTTCAGCCTGAACTTGCATATGAGCAATTGATTGTTTCACAGTCTGCCCTGGCCTTATTTTGGCTGATGATATGGACATTTTCCACCATTTCTTTCCACAGATGTAGCCAGTTTGATTTCTGTGTATTGCATCTGATGAAGTCCATTTGTATAGTCATCTTTTATGTTGTATAAAAAAGGTATTTGCAATAAACGAAGTCATCGGTATTGCAAAATTCTATCATTACATCTCCAGCATCATTTTTACGACCAAAGCCATATTTTCAAACTACTGATGCTTCTTTCGCTCCACATCCCCCCACAACCTTTGCATTCCAATCACAAGTACTTATCAATACATCTTGATTGCATGTTTGATCAAATTCATACTGAAGATGCAGGTAGAGTTTTTCAACTTTATCACCACTGGCTTAAGTGGTTGGTGTGTAAATTTGAATAATAGTGGTATTAATTGGTCTTCCTTTTGGGCACATAGCTATTGTTTTATCACATAGTGGTATCCTATAGTTCAAGAGAGATTTTTAAATGTTCTTTTTCATAATGAATGCAATGACATTCTTCTTTAATTTGTCCATCCTGGCATAATAAACTATGCAACTGTCTGATTCAGAATGGTCAATACCAATCCACTTCAACATACTAAGGCCTAGGATATTGATGTTTATGTGTTTCAGTTTATATATATATATATATAAACCTTTTATTGTGAACTGAGTGAAGGTCTACAGAGCAGATCATCAGTTTTACATTCAACCATTCATATAACTTGTTTCATTACATTGATTATAATCCCCTCCATATGCCATGAGTTAAAAGTATTTCTCTCTATCCACTTTAGCGTTTTAAAAAACACACAAACAAAAAAACCCACTCAGGCATAT
>NW_006408745.1:3965627-3976569 GCF_000296735.1 Chrysochloris asiatica | reverse complement strand
AATGGGCTTCCCTTTTCACTCTTCTTCCTGAGAAGTTTCAAGATACCACTGTTGGTCGTTTTGACATAACTTAGGATTTAATTTTTGGGCTATTTCCTCTTTTGTATGTTTGTCCCACTCCACAATCCCCATTCAGGCCTTTTTTACACACACACCCCTTTTTTTTTTTGATGTACACATATCACATTGAAAATATATATTTGTTTAAATGTTCAAAGGGCACATTTTGCAAGCCAATCTCCTGCCCATAGGCACACTGCATTTCTCAGTTCATTGGTATGGTCCTCTGTTGCTCTGTCTCTCTATGCCATTGTCTTTGCCACCATCTCTTTTGTTGCTGCTTTTCTGGTTAGAATCCCTCATTCCTCTCATGCTCTTCCCTCTTGATGATAGTAGGGTCCTGTGTTCATTAAATGACAGATTAAGTGCTCCCACCCTAATTACACCTCTTCTACATTTACAGTTGTGACAATCACCATGCCTCAAAACAATAACAGTTATTCAAGATTGAATCATAAAATACTATTCCCATCATCACCAGACCCATCTGGACAAGATGAAAACCATTCAGTGGGGATTCCATCTTATCCCCCTGGTTCTGACCATAACCACCCTCATGAAAGCTTGTAAGCTAGCCATTTTGTGTCTTTTTATCCCCCCAATTTTGATAGTTGAACTTTAAGTTGCCTGTCCCTATCAACCCAGTGTGCTGAGGAAGCAAACTTGATCCTTAATATAAAGAAACCTTCCCTTTTAGTTGGAATTTTGGGCTACTTCATCCATAAGAAATGATCCAGTTCATCAAGTTGTAACAATTTACTCTTCCTCACTGTATCAAACTTCTTTATCTTCATCTAATGGAGTTCTGATCAGCTAGCCATCCAAGCTAGGTTGAATGTGTGTTATCTACAAGTTTTGGAATTCTCATCCACATTACCCCACTTCAGACTAGCTGGTCACTTCACTTTTTTTTTTTTTTTTTTAAGTTTTTTTATTGTGGATTGGCCACTTCGCCCTTAACTCTAGTGGTAAGGTCAGTGTCTTTGGGTTTGGGTGTTCACATGTCTCCTTGGACTTCAAACCACTAGGCTTCAAGAAAACCCTGTCTCTTTCTTCTCTCTCTCATCTCAAGGTCATCAGGTGTCTATGGAACATGACCAAATTCAGCCCATGTCTTCATTGTCACCAGTGAAGTGCAGGAGCAATTTCTTGATAATTTTTTCACCAACAATGAGCAGTGGATTATTCATTGTCTGGGAGGCACTAAAATCTCTCCAGTTCATTTTTGACAACTTCTAATTTTCTTAGAGTCATACTCTGTACATTCCATGTTTTGATTATTAATTGATATTTATAACTGCCTCTTTTTGTTTTGAGTTGTGCTGCATCAGCAAATGACAGTCCTGAAAATTTACTCCATTCTTGTCATCACTGTCAACTCTACTTTGAGGTGACAATTCTTCCCTAGCCATATTTTCAGTGCCTTCAAACCCAAAGGTCTCATATTCTGGCACCATATCTTAAAATATTCTGGTGCTATTCTTCATACTTTAATATTCAGTATTCTGGTTCTATATGACAGTGTTTCACTGCTATTTATAAGATTTTCAGTAGCTGAATATTTGGAAGTAATCTGTCTCTCCTTCTTCCTAGTCTGTCTTAGTCTGGAAACTCAGCTGAATCCTTTCCATAATGGGTGAGTTTTCATGCATTTAAATTACTGGTGGCATAGCTTCCAGTTATCACAGTAACATGCAAGCCACCACAGTATGAAAAACTGACAGACAAAAGTTAGAGGTTAACAAATATAGTGAATATCTTAGCTATAAAAAGTAAAGTCTTAATCACAAATTGAATATATTTTAATACAAATTGTTGATGTTTAGTTGTATGCCCATGAGTTGACTCCAACTCATAGTGACTCTATAGTACTTTACAGAAATTGATTGGTATATCCTTCTCCCATGGTGAAGCATATTAATTCAAATTACTGACCTTCATGTTAGCAGTTGAGTACTTAACATTTCACCCCCAGAGATCATTTTAAATATGTAGTAAATATATGATGTTATAAATGTTACCAAAAAGCTAAAAGAAATGATAGCACTAAAACTAATAATCTGTATCCCTTGTTGAGCTGTGTAGATGTTTCATTTCAACAAATCCATTATTTCCTGTGCTTGAGAAGAGTTTGAACATCTTGCTAAAACTTCACAGAGTTTCTTATAACTGATTGATTTAGCATGCTCTTTCTTAAGCTTCCACACCTATCTTTAACTTTCCTTCGTATCCCCACCATTTTTTTAAAACTTTCATCAAGATTCTCTGTAATTTCCAGCTTGTCCTTCCAATACTCCAGTTTGTCACTCAGGATGATAGCCATTGTCATCTCCTAAGCTACCATGGCACCTGTCTCTCCTTCCATATCAACCATGTAAGTATTCTCAGTAAAAAGCAGATTTCAAACTCCTGAGTTTCAATTCTGTGTTAGGTTTACTTTGTTGGACTGTCAAATCCATGCTTCAGTTGCTATTTGGAAATAACAATTCCTTACCACCTCTGTTACTGTGCTTCTGTTTCCATCTCCTTCTGTCCCTTCTGGGTCCATTTTCCATCAATCACCCTCAACCCACAATACCCTTCAGTCTTGCATCCACTGATTCCTTTTTCCATTGCTGCAAACATACTGAGCACTTTCATTCTACAAAACATTTCTTTCTTGCTTGCTTCCAGAAATTATCCTGCATTCTCATCACTACTCACTTTTCTTGCAAACTTGTTTAAGGCATTAGCATTTTTGATACCCACACTTTTCTTATTTGCCTGGGGATTCAACACTCAACTATTCCTTTGATACCTTTATCTCAAAATGTGAAAATAACATCTTAATTGTTTCCCATCATTTCTCATTAATTACCAATTTGGAAATATTAAATATTTCTTCTTGGAAAATAATCCTGTTTGACTTTAATTAGGATAGATAGATAGATAATCTGCCATCACTTGACTCTGATTCATGGTAAACTTACATACAACTGAAGAAAGCATTGTTTTGTGTCGTCCTCACATCTGTTGTCATTGCAGTTACAGGGGTCTCCCTTGCCTTTCCTTTCCTTTCCTTTACTAAACATGATACCCTCTTCAAGAGATTGATCCCTCTAATGATATATCCAAAGCAAGGTAGTCAGACAATATTCTGTCATGATCCTTAATGTTTTCATTGGCTAATTTGGGAAGTAGATCACCAGATCTTTCTTCCTAGTCTGTCTTAATCTGGAATCTCCACTGAAATATTTCCACTATTGGTGAACTGGCTGGTATTTAAAATACCAGTGACATAGCTTCTAACACCACAGTAACACAAAAGTCACCATAGTATAACAAATTGTCAGAGGATGGTAGTTAATAAAAGTAGCTAACAACAAACAATAATTTTTATAAATGCTTTGAGAACTTTATATATACAGCCTAGACATTGCTCTAAATATTTACACATATAAATGCAGATAATTCCCATAGCAACCCTTTAAGACAAATACAATAGCTACTCCTATTTCATAGATGAGGAAATTGAAGTGCTAACAAAAGAGGTTAATGGCCTTCTAAAGATCACACACTAAATGGTGACAGAAAAACTTGTGCTCAGTCTGGTCCAGGAGACCACACTACTACTATCCTGTCTTTGATATTAGCTCCTGGGTTTCTTTGATTGACCACTTTTATGCTGTCCTTTAAAATAGATATAAACACTTTACAATACAGCACTATTTATTAGTACATTCTGGTAAAAATTTCAAGTAATAGAGAAATAAGTGAAATGAAATTTGAAAGTCCTCTATTATTCCCACACTTAAATTCCAATGACATCTGAGAAAAAATAACTTGTTGTCATGTTCTTCTAAATCTGTTTCAATATATTAACTTAGAAAGGTATATACATGCATTTGCTTGAGTTTTAAGACATTATTTTGAAAAATAGAATCATACTATAAATGCTGTTTCATGAGTTAGCTTTCTTCACATAATATTATGCTTGGGGACTTAAAGGAATTGTGGTTTTTATTTAATTGATACATACCTGCATCATTCTATTTAATGGCAGCATAATGTTCCATGATATTGAAATGCTCTATTGATTAACTTTTGGATTATTTCTTATTTTTTATTATAGATAATGATGCAATGAATATTCATGTACAAGTATCTTTGTAAACAGGTAAGAAAAGTCTTTCTGTTGTACAAAAACCCAAGGATTGGATTGTTAGATAAAAAGCATATGTTCACAATTGTAAATGCAGAAGTTTTGTATCAAAAACAGGAGAGTAGTTAATCTTACAGTCCAGAAACAGAGGACCCTAGGACCATCAAGGGAGAAGAGCACAAGTGGAATGAGGAAACTTAACCAGAGATGGAGGCAGAGATGGGAACAAGTGAAAGGGAGCAGCTGAGGACTCTAGATGTATAGAAAGAGAGGGACTGAGAGCTGGTGGCCAGGAGGCAGACTTGTAAAATGTGATCTTTGATGGTGTAAATTATTATATGTGACCGTGTGTTTAAAAAAAAAAAGAGTTAAAATGAATATAGAGAAAGAAATACTGTTAGCTGATGATACATGGAGGGGATTATAATCATTGTAATGAAACAAAGTATATGATTTGTTGAATGTAAAACTGATGATCTGTCCTATAAACTTTCATTCAATTCACAATAAGAACTTTAAAAAAAAAGTATATATTCATATCACAAGACATATATACACTTGTGATAATGAAATTTACTAAATCTTCTTCTAAATGGCTACACCAAAATAAACTCCATCAACAATGTCTCAGACATCTCATCCCACTCCCCAACACATATAGATTTTCAAAAGTCCTTAGTTTGCTTATCTCATGCAGGGCTGGGAGTTTATTTTCTTGTTTTATTTCTTGGATGGATAATGATGTAAGACGTAGTTCTATGTTTCCTGCCTTTTCACTGTATTGTTATTGTTAAATGCTGTCTAGTTAGTTCCAGCTCATTGTGATTCTGTACAGGGTTTCCAAGGAAAGGCTGGTGAGTTTGAATCGTCAACCTTGTGGCTCAAATTGACCTTATGGCCCAGTGCTTTATCCCACAGCACTACGCTAGGATTCTTTCATATTATTAGGCATTTTAAATAATTGTTTCTTTTGTCATTTTCTTATTAATTCATAGGAATCAGTTGGCAACTAACAACAGCAAGTTACAAGCTATTATTAATCCTATATAATTATTATCTTGTTACAACTATTTTACTCATTTTTGTTGCTTTAATTTTCAGGTTATAGAGAGTTAATAGAGTTACTAAAAATTTACTCCATTTGTTGTCAATATGCATTATTTTCTGATAAAGTCATTTAAGCTTCAAACTTTTCTCTCAATTCTATCTTGTCTGCATGGAACATAGCCCCCTTTTGTTACCACTTTTTTCTAAGCATTGTTTCCAGCTTTAATTTTCTTTTTAAAAGTTATTTAGTAGGGTTTTGAAATTATTTCAAAGAGGATATATAAAACTATATGTGTGTACAGAAAGACATATATACACATTAAAAGAGCTTGGTAGCACAATGGTTAAGCATTCAATTGTTAACCAAAAGGTTGCTGGGCTGAACCCATTTAAGGGTTCCCTGGGAAAAAGTCCTGGAAATCTGCACTTGTAATGATTACACCTTAGAAAAGACTATGAGGTAGTTCTACTCCGTCACATGATATTGCTGTGAGTAGAAAATTGACCTGATGGCACCTGACAACAACTCTATACACATGTCTGTATGTTTTATGTGTACACACACTCATAAGTCAACATTATATCTATATTTGTATCTGTATCTATATCTATACAGAGAGAGAGAGAGAGAGAGAGAGAGAGAGAGAGAGAGAGATTGTATGAGCCTTGGTGAGGTTAAGTGTTGGGCTGAAGTTTGAACCCACCAGCCACTCACCAGCAAGAAAAAGCTGTCTACTCCCATGAAAATTTGCAGTCTTTAAAACCCTATTTAGGGTTGCTATGAGTCATAATCAATAATTGCAGGGAGTTTGGTTTTGATTTTATATGTATATACATGTACATCTATATTTACATACAGACACATACACACAGGCACATATGGTTGCACGTACACACATGTACATATGTGCACACATACATACATATACACAAAAATATTTTTCTATGATTAGTTTGGTGTTGCTTAAATGTTAGCTCAATGATTTGTTTCAGTAATAATAATAGCATTTTGTGTCTTCTCAGACTATCTAGTAATCTGAATCAGCTTTCTGTTACATATAATGATTGAAAAAAGAGAGTATAAGAAAGGAAGGAAAGTGATAGTAGGCAGTGGCATACCTAGTTGTTTGTTGTTTGACTCCAGAGCCTAACATTTTTTATAGCACCTTTCCTTTATATAATAAATTTGCTTTCAGTAATAATATTAAATGAAGACTAGCATATTCAATGTATGAACTAGAATTTGTACTTACCAAGCAAAAATACTAACATGATGCTGCTTGCACAGAGTTTCAGTTTTAAACATTTTCAACAGCGCTCAAAGCTCCTTGTGGTCACACAGATTCTAGTTAACTTAAGGTCTAGTTCTTTGTCTTTACAATCACTGAAATACCTGTTTATTTTGAATCTAGTGTTTAAAGGCAGGAATATGAGGTACCCCTGGGAAACCAAGAGTACTGTAATCAAGTCAAAAGATCTGTAATCTTTGGAAACAAATTTATATGACTGAATTGACATATGTATGTCAGCTGTTTTTTGAGTTAACATCTATGAAGAATAAGTAATATTGTGTTAATTTGAAGCTTCCATATGTATTATAAAAACTGAACCATAACTACAACTTTATTCAGAACATCAACTTTTTTTTTTCTTTTTTTTTTTGGTGGGGGGAGATGGAGTAAATTATATCACTAAAGTGCTTAGAATTGCTGGCACATGGTGATAATAAAATACAGACTAAGTTTGAGTAGGTTTTATTATTGTTCAGAAAATTTCTACAGACAATAAATACATCTCCTTATTGTCTACACCTGGGAGCTCTACTCCTACTACTGGAGGGAAGGAAAGGGGAAAAGCAAACACACAAACAATAAAACAACAGGGACTGAAGATTCATGCAGGTTTTTCAATTTGGCCTCCATACTAGTTTGCTTTGAAGAAAGGTAAAGAAGGCAAAGTAAGCACCGTTGTCTGCAGTGCTAAGTATTTTAGCACAGTTCAGAAAATTCTGATTGCATAACCACTTCAATAAATGCCCATATCAAACTTGACACTTCAGTTAAACACCAAGTAATTATAAACATTAATAGTTCCATTTTAGAAATATAAGGGTGCAGTGATTAGGCACTCTACTGCTTATCAAAAGGTTGGCGATTTAAATCCACCATCCCCTCCATGGGAGAATGATGTGACAGTCTTATTTCTGTAAAGAATTTCAGTTTTAGAAAGTAATGAGGTTATTTTATAAGAAAATACTTCACCATGCATTTCCTACAGAGATGAACATTTCTCTTAGTTTCTTTTGTTACTAGAAGGTTTAATCTTTTCATGGAATATCTATTTTCTATAGGTTAGGGAATAATCTAGAGGACTTCAAAAAAACCCTGCATCTTAGTGTCTTAAAATACTATAAAGTAAGAGTCACTAAAATCTAGCAGAATTTATTCTTTGCCTTCTAGACACTTGAAAACTTAAAAACAAAAACAAATGAAAGAAGATTGCGGTGGCTGCTCATTGCCACAAACATCTGCACTATGCTGGGTATTCGCCACTCTCCACCACATTGCCAGATGCAGATATCGACCAGGGACTGGCAAGAAGTTTGATAGCTGTCAGACTGGGTGTTGCAACCTTTGCATTTGAAGGTTGCTATGCATTCCCGATCTGGAAACCTCTAGAATAATCACAGAAAAAAACAAAGAAGATTTCAAATCCTCCCATCTAATAGCAAGGCCAAGATTAGAACAGCCCACAAGAGAATAATGATTTTGAACCACCCAGATAAAGGTGTAATCTCCTTACTTAGCAACCAAAATAAATGAAGCTAAAGACTTGCTAGAATTAAGTACCAGACATTAACTGATGTTCCAGAACGACTCTCAAGGAAAAATCAGACATGAACTTTAAACAAAAAGTCCTGCAAATTAACCTATACCACAGTCTTCATACTCTTCATACTTGGACTGTTAAGTGATTCAACACTAAAATATCAGTAGTCATGCTACTCCCTATAGCTTTTAAAGAAACTCCTTGAGATTCTATAATTGAAACCTTTTCCTTAAAAACAAAATCCAATGAAACAAAAAACAAATGAGAAGAAAAGAAAGTCCACAGACGAGATCTGCATTGTTGACTAAAGATCAAAATATGAGTTGGTTATTCTTAGTGACAAGTAGCCCTAGTGGGACAGTGGTTAAGCACTTGGCTGTGAACTAAAACGTTGACAGTTTGAAACCAACAGCCACTTGGATGAGAAAGATGTTAACATCATTATTATTCAAATTTACTCACCAGCAACTAAAGTCAGTGGTGAAATTGAAGAACAGATTTAGTACATTAGAATTAGAATTAGACTCTAATGAATGAAGACAAAAGAGTTGTGGGATGACATCAAGAACATTATACAGGAAGAAAGTAAAAGGTGAGTGAAAAGAAAGAAAAGACAAAAACGGATGACAGGGGGAGAACAAGCAAGATGGTGAATCGAGTGGAAGTGCAGTGAGGAGCTCCGTCAGCAACAACACAGAATACCAGACCAAGCAGACTCAGGGGATGGTCCCAGAACTCTGAACCACATATAATGGAATATTTAGAAGTTTGGAAGGCTTATAGCTAGGGGAATCTGTAGCAGAAGGAAGAAACCCAGTACTTTCTAATCCAAGATGCTCAGCTACTCCTGAAGCAATCATCTGGGCGAGACCAAGCAAGGGAGGATCAGAGCAGCCACGGACACTTGACAGAACTGTGGGGATAAAGGTGTGGACATTCTTTTTTTTTTTTTTTTTTTTATCTGTTCATTGGTCTCTCACTGTCTGCACACCTCTATTCTGGTAACTAGTGGGGGTATCTGAGCGAGTGGACACCCCACCCCCATCCCTAGAGGGTTCTACTATGCATCCACACAGATCTCTTCCAAATTTAAAGAGACAGTTGCCACTTAAAACCAAACAGCAGTGCAAAATGGCCACAGCTGCCCCTCAACTGTTTATCACTAGGAGAAAGGCCTGAACGGGGGTTGTGGAGCAGGACAGGCAGACTGAAAACAGGAAATAGGCCAAAAATTAAATCCTGAGTTACATCACAACAACCAACAGGGACATCTTGAAATTTCTCAGGACGAAGAGTGAAAAGGGAAGCCCATCTTCTGATCACATCTACCTGGAGGCAAACAGAAAGCATAAAAAATAGCAAAATACACACCAATCTAAATATTAAGGCCACAGCTAACTCCTGAAATATGCCCAAAAAACAGAAACAGATGACCATATCAGCACATGTCCAGAAACAAGATAAAGTGACTGAGGCAAATAAGCTGGAAGTGAAACTACACTCCATACTGGAAGATGATTAGGAAATGGCATGAGAAGGAATTTGGCATTTGGAAATATCTGAGAAGGAATTCAGAAAAAATGATTATAAAATGTATCAAAACACTATACAATGGAGTTGAGAAGAATATGGAAGAAGTCAGGAAAGCACCACAGGAACAATCAAGACATATCATAATCAAGCGCTCCAAAATCAAAGATAAGAGGGGAAAGAATACTAAGATGCTTGACCGTATTATGAATATTGGTTTTTCTTGCCTACTATTGCGAACCTTAGGGAGCTCTGGTAGCGTAGTGGTTACGAATCGGGCTGTGAACTGCAAGGTCAGCAGTTTGAAACTACCAGCTGCTCCACGGGAACAAGAAGAGGCTTTCTGCTCCCGTAAAGATTTATAGCCTCGGAAACCCTGTTTAGGGTCGTTATGGGTCAGAACTGACTTGACGGCACTTAACAACAACAATTGCGAACCTTAAGGTCAGCAGTTCGAAACTACCAGCTGTTCTGCGGGAGAAAGATGAGACTTAATGCTTCCGTAAAGATTTACAGCCTCGGGAACCCTGTATAAGGTCGCTATGAGTCAGATCCGACTCCATGGCACATAACAACAACAACAACAATTGTAAAATAGACACTTGAGTGGAATAGAAAGGAATGTTAGGAAGCATGATTACAGAAAACTTGTAAGCCTGTCTTCAGCCTATAACTGATTGGAATACCTAAAAGGGATTCTATAACTTGCCCAGTGCAATAGACCTCTTGTGAAGCCTTCACTGAGTATAGAACCTTAGATGGAATCCTGATCCCATCCAGAACCTTCTGAGGTGGGATATTCCCACTAGAAAGGACAAGCAGACCAGACTGGAACAGCTAGAGCAGCAGAAGATACATCTTTAAAGAAAGGTCATCAGGAAAAAACCCAAACAAAAATGTCAACGTGACTGGTTACTGCAAGAATAAGCAAGCTGTTCGCCAGGAAGCCATCAAGGCAAGCAATCAAGATCCTTTAGGACAAACTCCCCTATAAGACTGAAACTCAAAGGGAACACATGAGCAGGCAAGTGAGCTTGCTGGCAACCACATTGGACTACTGGTGAGTGGAAGAGAGGGAAAGGCAGCAATGAAGAAATGGCTGAGTTCAACCACAGTTCATTGATTCCTGTTGACCTGGAATGAGAGAGAGAAGAGGAAGGGCTGCTGGTCCAATGTGTGCTGAGACCTGGGAACACCTGAGTCCATGGACAAGGACATAGACACAGAGGGCTAGAGCTGAGAGTGAAGCATCCAGCTGATATGAAGTGAGGGGAGATACGTAAGAACACCAAAACTTGCAGACAGTATCAATGGCTTGATAATCAGAACTCGGAA
>NW_006408745.1:3961786-3964520 GCF_000296735.1 Chrysochloris asiatica | reverse complement strand
GTACATGGTGGGGATTATAATCATTGCAATAAAGCAAAATATGATTTATAGAATGTGAAACTGATAATCTTTCCTGTAAACTTTAACTCAATCCACAATAAAAAGTCTTTAAAAAAAAAAAAGGATGACAGAAGAGACTCTAAAACTTGCCCTTGAGTGGGGAGATGCTAAAGTTACTGGAAGAAATGAGGAAATAAAAGAGTTTAATAGAAAATTTCAAAAAGCAGCTCAGGAAGCCAAAGTAAAATATTATAATGAAATGTGTAAAAACCTAAAGTTAGAAAGCAAAAAGGGTTTTTTGCTCAGTAGTTCTCAACCTGAAAGAAATGAAGAAAAAAAATCAAGCCTCATTTGGAATGTTGAACGATTCCATTGGCAAAATATTTAATGATGCAGGAAGCACCAAGAGAAGATGGAAGGAATACAGAGTGCCTGTAGCAAAAAGTTGATGTTCAACCATTCCAACAATTAGAATGTAATCAAAGATTGATGGTACTGAAGGAATAAGGCCAAGCTGCACTGAAGGCATGGGTGAGAAATAAGGCATCAGGAATCGACAGAATGCAAACTGAAATGATTCAACAAACTGATGCAGCACTGGAGATGCTCACTCATCTATGTCAAGATATTTGACCAAGTGATTGAAAAAGATCCATATTTATGCCAATTCCAAAGAAAGGTAACCCAGACAGAATATGGAAATCATAGGACAGTATCATTAATACAATTAATAAAATTTTGCTGAAGATAATTTGAAAAACTGGTTTCAACACTGCACTGATAAGGGGCTGCCAGAAATTCAAACCTAATTAGAAGAGGTCATAGAACTAGGGATATCATTACTTATGTCAGATGGTTCTTGGCTGAAAGCAGAGAATACTTAAAAGATGTTTGCTTTTGTTTTATTGTGTGGATCATAACAAACTATGGATAACTTTGTAAAAAGTGGGTATTACAGAACACTTAGTTGTGCTCATGAGGAACTTGTACATAGACCAAGAAGCAGTTGTTAAAAAAAAAAGGGATACAGAATGGTTTAAAATCAGGAAATGTATGTGCCAGGGTTGTATCCTTTCATTTTATTTATTCAGTCTGTGTACTGAACAAATAGTCCTAGAAACTGGATTATATGAGGAAAAATGTAACATTAGGATTGAAGACTCATTAACAATTTACAATACATAGTGACATTGCTTGCTGGAAATGAAGAGGACTTTAAATACTTACTGATAAAAATCAAAGACTACAGTCTTCAGTATGGATTGAACCTCAATGCAAATAAAGCAAAAATCTTTGCAACGGGGCCAATAATTAACATGTTAAATGGAGAAAAGATTGAAGTTGCCAAAGACTTCATTTTGCTTGGATCCACTATCAACACTCATGAAAGCATCATTCAAGAAATCAAATGATGTATTACATTGGCTAATATGCTGCAAAAGACCTCTTTAAAGTGCTAAAGAGCAGAGATGTCAATTTGAGGACTCACGTATGCCTGATCCAAGTCATGGTATTTTCAATCACCTCATATGCATGTGAAAGCTGGACAGTGAATGAGGAGGACCAGAAAAGAATCAATTCGTTTGAATTATGATGTTGGAGAAGAATATTGAAAGTACTACTAAAAGAACAAACAAATCTGTGTTGGAAGAAGTACAGTCAGACTGTTCCTTAGAAGCCAGACTCTGTTTCTCACATTTCGAGTATATTATTAGGAGGGACCAGTTCCTAGAGAAGGGCTTCATGACTGGAAAAGTGGAATGTCAGTGAAAAAGAATAAGACCTCCAAGAAATGGGCTGACATAGTGGCAGCAACAATGTGCTCTGGAAGAACAAGAACCAGTTCTTCAAGGATATCATTCTTGGTATGAAAACAAAAGTGGCTCAAGCATAGCAACAGTTGTGAGGATAGCATAGGACCGAGTAGCGTTTCCTTTTGTTGTGCATAAGGTCACTATGAGTCAGACTGACTTAATGGCACCTAACAACAACATGTGCAATTCCATGATGGTAGATAAGGCATCTTATAGTCCACAGATGGTGATTCGGTCTAAAGCATCGCAAGCAGGGATGACAAATCTGTTATCTACAATACTTGCATTTTTATTTCAGTAAGAACAAAACATTGCTCCTTCCAAGTTGTTAGTTGTTTCCTTTGTGAAGTAGTATCTATCAGTGTTGTGACTCTGTAGGATAAGCACTGAGCTGAAAACCACAAGACCAGTGGTTCAAACCCACGAGCCCCTCTGAAAGAGAAAGATGAAGCTTTCTGCTCCAGCAAAGATTTGCAGTCCTGGAAACTCTGTACAAAGTTGCTATGAATGGAACTGACATTATGGCACTAAACAACAACAAATATATGAGCGAAATTCTTAGTGTTGTTCTTTGCAATTTGAAGACTGGCACTCAACCGTTACTGTAACAAGATGGATCTTAGCACGAATTTCATGTTAATTAGTATTGATTAGCCCGTTTATAACTTTCCTCAATGCTTCTATGTCCATTTGTTCATAAGCTTATTGTTGTTGTTGTTGTTGTTAAGTGCCATCGAGTCGGCATTGACTCATAACGACTCTATGTACAACAGAACAAAACACTGTGTGATCCTGGGCCAACCTCACAATTGTCGCCACGCTTGAGCCCATTGATCCTGCCACTTTATCAATCCATCTCACTGGGGTCTTCCTCTTTTTCTCTGACCCTCCACCTTACCAAACAAGATATCCTTCTTTAG
>NW_006408745.1:3952866-3958225 GCF_000296735.1 Chrysochloris asiatica | reverse complement strand
GATTTGTAACCACTACGTTGCCAGAGTCCTGAGTACAATGAGCCATGAGTGAAATGACAGAAGAAGGAACCTGATACCATCACAACAGAGCATTCTCCTGATTACTAAACTCTTTCCCTAATGAGGTGATAATTTTTGAGCACTCATATGGAACTTACATGTCTTTACTCCCTGCCTATTCAGAGAGATTTTCCAGTCATTTACCTTCCAGGTCCCGGACCACCTGCCCAAACTGTTAGTTGTTGTTGTTAAGTGCCACTGAGTCGGTTCTGACCCATAGCGACCCTGTATAGGGTTTCCAAGGAGCAGCTGGTGAACTTCATCTGCTGATCTTGCCATTCAAATGGCTTTGCAGTCTGTTGCATTAACCCACAGTGCCACTTAGTTATAACTCATATATTAGTGTAGATTTGTGTCTCTGGTTATCTTTGTCCATACAAATTGTAGCCATAGATATATTGTTACAAGTTCTGCCCTTTGGAAACATTTCCCTCCATCACTGCTCTTCAGTAATTTAATTATAACTTCTAGAGTCAGGTTGTCATGCTGCAGTCCACTCTCTTGCAGTGAGTGCATATTATGCCAAACTGTTTGTATACCCAAACTAAATTTTTCCTATCACAATCCATCTTTTTACATCATTATTAGTAATTCAGGGTTGTTGTTGTTGTTGTTAAGTGTTGTCTCTTAGTTTCCAAGTCATACAACTCTGTATAGGGTTTACGAGGAGCAGCTGGTGGGTTTGAACTGCCAACCTTGTAATTCTACTCCTGATCCTACATTGCCACCCTGTTCATACATTTTTTCATTTTCTATTCGTGTTCTCTGAATGATAGTTGTTCCACGTACTCACCTTTGATTTGTTCTATCCCATTACGACCCTGTGCACAACAGAACAAAACATTGTCAGTTCTGCACCATCCTCACAATTGTTGTTATGTTTGAGCCATTGTTGCTGTTGCTGTTTCATTCCATATCCTTGGGGATTCTTCCTCTTTTTTGTTGACCCTCCACTTTATCAAACAAGATGTCCTTTTCTAGGGACTGATCCTTCCTGACAGCATGTCTAAATTACAAGAGACAAATCACTTCTAAGGAGCATACTTCTTTTAGAACAGATTTATTTGTTCTTCAGACAGTCCTTTATACTTTCAATATGTTTTTGCCAAATTTGAATGTCATGCATAGTGAATAAAGCACAAGTAAACATCTTTCTGATAATCTCTGCGTTTAGTTACATTCTATCTGACACCATCAACAATATTTCTCATTCTACATCCTCTTCTGAAACCAGCTTGAATTTCTGGCAACTCCCTGTTGATGTACTGCTGCACTAGTTTTTTAATTAACTTAAGCAAAATTTTATTTGCATAGGATATTAATGATGTGCTAGATTATTTCTGCATTCTATTAAGTTACTTTTCTTTGAAATGGGCACAAATATGAATCTCTTCTAATTGGTTGGCCAGGTAGCTATGCTTCAAAAATTTTGGCATAGACAAGCAAATGCCTCTATCACTGCATCAGTTTGTTGAATTATTGTAACAGGTGTTCCATAAATTCCTGAAGCCTTGTTTCTTATCCATACCTTCAGTGCAAGTTCTTCGGTACTTTGTTCTTCAGTAACATTGGTTCATAATAATTTCTTCTTGAAATGGTTGAACATTGGCCATTTCTTTGTGATTACAGTGACTCTGTGTATACCTTCCACCTTCTCTTGCTGCTTCAGGTATCATTTAATATTTTATCTGTAGAATACTTCAATATTATAACCTCAGGCTTGGATTTTTTTCTTCAGCTTGAGAAATACTGAGCATGTTCTTTCCTTTTGATTTTCTGTTTCCAGGTGTTTACACAATCATAATTTTTGACTTTGTATTCTCAAGCTGCCCTTTGAAATTTTCTTTTAAGCTCTTCATCATTTCTTCCAGTTGCTTTAGTTTCACTATGCTCAAGTAAACTTCAGATACTCTTCTGGCATGAATTTTGGTATTTTCTCTTTCCTATCCTTTTTATTGATCTTTTTTCCCCTTCGTGTATGATGTTCTTGATGTCATCCCACAACTTCTCTGGTCTTTGGTCTACTGACCAAATATATTCCTGAGATGGTCTCTAAATTCAGATGGGATATTTTGGCTCTCATGACCTGTTTTAATTTTATCTCTCTTCAGCCTAAACTTGTATATGAGCAATTGATGGTCTGTTTCATAGTTGGCCCTTGACCTTGTTTTGGCTATGATATTGAGCTTCTCTTTAGTCTGTTCCCATAGATGTACTCAATTTGATTTTCTTGTGTATTCTATCTGGTGAGTTCCATGTTTATTGTCACCTTTTATGTTGCCAAAAAAAGGTATTTGCAGGGAAGAAGTGGTTAGTGTTGCAAAATTCTGTCATGCTGTGTCATACCATCTCTAGCATTGCTTCTATAACCAAGGCCTAATACAATGCTGTCTGATAGGATAATATCCACACACCTATAAGCAAGACCAGTTAACACAAACTTATTTAGTCTGAAATTGACCACACATACAATGAAAGTACATTGATCATTTCTGGTGACTGGAGTGAGAAAGTTGGGAACAAAGAGGAAGAATTGGTAGTTGGAAATTATGTCCTTGGTGATAGACATGAAACTAAATTTAGTCCTTCTTTTTCTCGCTAATGGTGTTTGTGTGGGTGATTTTTTTTAATTTATTTTTTTTAATGTTTGGTATTACTTGGCTGTCAGCATGTTTATGATAAACATTAATATACAGTTTCTTTGCATTTAATTCAGTTTCTTTTCCTCAATGAGCTGTGGGGAAGGGTGGTCCATTGCTTCTTCTATACTGACATTCAAGATTGCCAGTGACTATAGAGTAGGCTAGCTAAAAGTTTTTCTAGCTGCAGAAATAAATGGGACTTTACTCTGAGTGTCAGTAAGTAGCTTTACAATGTTTAACTTTTGAGTGAATTTGACGTTCTTTTTTTCATCTTTTTCCAGTGTGCAATTTGAAGTTCAAAGTTATTTCTAATTATCTCTGTCCCCACTACCCACAATGTTGGCCCACAAAAGATTGTTCACTGTCTAGAGAGAATAGCTCCTAGGTTTTACTCTGTGCCTTAGTTCTACCCTGGCTGCCAGTGTTGATCATGCTCTGTACACATGGAAAACGGAAAGGAGAAAGAGACTTTACTGACTCAGCTGTGCTGAAACCACTTCTCCAATTAATTATGCTATGATTGGTTCTGGTGTTTGCCCTTGTTGACTTTGAGCAGGGAGCTTTCCCTTTGGAAGAACCCCTCTTAACCCTGGACAAACATTCTATATCTAAAGCTTGATATAATAGTTTATAAGGATCAAGAGACTTTTATTAGAATAAAGGTAGTATTAAAGCAAATCCCAGAGAAAAATTACTCTACATCAATTACATTCTATATGGTTAGAGAGGATATAAATATTTTATAAAAATATAATCATGATTTTGCCACTTACTTTTGGTTTGACTTTGGGTGAGTTTGGTAACCTTTTATAGTCCTCATAAAATGAAAATTAAATTATTTGACATTTGTAAAATTACTAAAATTCATGCTTAGCATAGAATTCCTTTGTATTATAAAATTTTAGGGTAACAAGTATCTTTGAATTTGTCACTGTTGAAGTCCTGGTGTGGCACTGTGGGTTGATGCGCCAGATTGCGAAGCTGTTTAAACTGCAAGATCGGTGGTTCAAGCTCACCAGCTGCTCCTCGGAAACCCTATAGGGTTGTTATGGGTCGGAACCGACTTGATAGCAGTTAACAACAACAACAACAATGACATGCATGTGTTACACTAACATTTATTTATTTTTTTAATTTGAAGAGAATTCAGACATACAGAAAAGTTGCCAATGCAATAAAAGTGAATTTTTTCCCCCCTGCTATTTGAAACTTCTTTGCCAACCTAATATTCCATAATTTTAAATACTTTAGTGTTTGTTTCCTACAAATAAGTTCATTCTCTGATATGGCCATATAGTTTATGTATCACTTAGCATTGATACTTCACTATTATCTAATCCTCAAATTCCCATTAAATTTCACCAATCATCCCAATAGTTTTCTTTATATTAAAAGGGTATAATTAAGAATCAGTCTTTACATATAGCTGCTATGTAAAGTAATTTTAACTGTCTTCAATCAGAACCATTTCCTTTTGTTAACTTTCTTTACCTTAATTCAACTTTTTTTAAGGTTATAAGATGGTTATTTTGTAGAATGTCAGTGTGTTTGCTTTTCCCTAATGTTTCCTGATGATTAGATTCAGGTCACAAGTTAAAGCAAGAAAATCATAGAAGCAATGTTGTATTCTTGTCATTGTATTCTATCAAATGGTACACAAATTTTGATTTGCTACATCATTGCTGAAGGTCATATTGCTCTGTTACGGTGATGCTTGCCAGGTATTGTATTGTCCTTTGTAATTAAGTATTTTAGGGGGAGGTACTTTCTGAGAATGAAGCAGGAGTCTGGGTGGCACAGTGGCTGTGCTCGGATGCTGACTGTAAGGTTAGTAGTTAGAATTCATCAGTTGTTCTGCTGGATAAAGAGGTCACAGTTTGCTTTCATAAGGATTTACAACCTTGAAAATTCTATTTATGAATTTTAACTCATAGAACAGAAAATTCCTGTTCCATGAGTTAAAACCAATTTGATGGCAACAAGTACTTTTGTGAAGCTAGATTAACCCCCCCCCCCAAAAAAAAACCTTTACCTCAAAAGATTTCAATTTATTTATTCATCAGAATAAATTATGGCATAGTATTCTAATCAGTGTAAAATATGAAACTGTGAGTGCTTTCAAGCAGGATACTGTGTCCTTTATTATTATTTTTTATATGACTCCATGGTGACATTGTTGTTATTGTTGTTAGGTGCCATTGACTCAGTACCAACTCATAGAGACCCATGCACAACAGAAACAAAACACTGCCTGGTCCTGTGCCAACCTCATGATTGTTGCTGCGTTTGAATCCTTTACTGCTGCCACTGTGCCAATCCATCTTGTTGGGGCTCTTCCTCTTTCTCTGACCCTTCACTTTACCAAATATCATATCATTTTTTGGAGACTTGTCCCTCCTGATAATAGGTTTGAAGTATAAGAGAAAAAGTCTGGCCAACCTGACTTCCAAGGATATTGTACTTCTTCAAATACAGATAGGTTGGTTCATTTGGCAGTCCATGGTACTTGTAATAAACAACATACTGAAATACATCTATTCTTCTGTGGTCTTCCTTATTGACTGTTCAACTTTCACATGCATATGAGGTCATTGAAATTTCCATGGTTTTGGTCAGGCTAATCTTAGTCCTCAAACTGACATCTTTGCTCTTGAACA
>NW_006408745.1:3952058-3952766 GCF_000296735.1 Chrysochloris asiatica | reverse complement strand
TATTATCCTATCACAGACAGCGTTGTACCTCATGATTGATCTGGATATGTTCTTTTTGACAATGAATGCAACACCATTCCTCTTCAATTTGTCATCCCTAGCATAGTAAACCATGTGGTTATCAGTTTCAAAATGGCCAATACCAGTCCATTTCAGCTCACTGATTCCTAAGATATCGATGTTTATGTGTTCCACTTAATTTTTGACAATTTCCAATTTTCCTAGATTCATACTTCATACATTCCATTGTTCTGATTATTTATGGATTTTTACAGCTGTTTCTCTTCTTTCTGAGTTGTGTTACATCAGCAAATGAAGTTCCCGTGGGATTCAATCCCCGGTTTTACTCCATTCACGTCATCACAGTCGGCTCTACTTTGAGGAGGCAACTCTTCCACGGTCACATTTTTAATCTCTTCCAACCTGAGGGCCTCATTTTCCGGCAGTATATCTGACAGTGTTTCTCTGCTATTCATCAGGTTTTCAGTGACTAAATATTCAGAAATAGTTCTTCACTCCTTCTTCCTAATCTGTCTTCATCTGGAAGGTCATCTGAAACCTGTCCACCATAGGTGACCCTGCTGGTATTTAAAATACCCGTGGCATAGCTTCCAGAATCACTGCAATTTGCAATCCACCGCAGTACTACAAACGGACAGATGAGTGAGTGTTGTTGTTATGTGCCGTGAAGTCGGTTCCGACTCATAG
>NW_006408745.1:3934619-3935542 GCF_000296735.1 Chrysochloris asiatica | reverse complement strand
AAGGTCATATTTTGGCTCTCATGGACTTGTTTTAATATTCTTCAACTTCAGTGTGAAATTGCACATGAGCAATTGCAGATCTGTTCCACATTCTGTCGCTAGCCTTATTTTGGCTGATGATATGGAGCTTTTCTATTATCTCTTTGCATAGATAAAGTCAATTTGATTTCTGTGTATTCTATCAGATAAAGTCAATGTATATAGTTACCTTTTATGTTGTTTAGAAGGGTATTTGCAAAAAAAACAAGTCATCAGTCTTGCAAAATTCTATTATGTGATTTCCAGCATTGTTTCCATCACCAAGGCTATATTTTCCAACTAGTGATCCTTCTTATATGTTTCCAACCTTTGCATTCTAGTCACCAGTAGTTATCCACACAAATACATCTTGATTGAATGATTGATCAATTTCAGACTGAAGAAGCTTGTAGAGTTCTTGTATCTATTTTGTTTTCCCTCCTGGATGTAATCTGTCTCTCAGCTCTTATTTTGCCACTTGGATTCTGATATGCTGAGGGATAATGAGAAAAGTGGATAATCAAGTAGAGAAAATTAGGGATTATTAAAAGTGAAAGGATAGTAAAAGGGAAACTTTGAAAGTGACTGAGAAGGAGAAGCCTAGAGGAAAGAGAATAATATAACATGGCCATTTTGTTTAAACCAAGGAAGAAATCTACCACTTGTCTGTCAGTTTGTTGTACTGAGGTGGATATCATGTTACTCAAATTCTGGAAGCTATGCCACTGGTATTTTGAGTACAAGCAGGGTCACCAATGTTGGAATCGTTTCAACGGAGCTTTGAGACTAAGATGGGTTAGGAAAAAGGAGAGGTAGATTATTTCTGAAAGTTTAGTCACTGGAAAGCTTATGAAGAGCAGCTTAACACTGTCAGATATAGTGCCAGAAAGATGAAAATACTGACT
>NW_006408745.1:3932160-3933419 GCF_000296735.1 Chrysochloris asiatica | reverse complement strand
TATAAGGTTATTGAAAATACCATGACTTGGGTCAGGCACACCTTAGTCCTCAAACTAACATTTTTGCTCTTGAACACTTCAAAGAGATCTTGTCGCAGATTTGTCCCATGCAATACATTGTTGTTTTATTTTGTTTTTTAAGTTTTTATGTGTTAGTGAATTATGTGTTAGTTTACATGGGTGAACATTATCTTTACATACATCTTACCTTACTTTGTTTCATTGCAATGATTACAATCCCCTGCATGTGTCATCAAACACCCAAAGAGTACACCCCACACTCCTGCCCCTCGGCCGTCAGCACACAACCCTTTACACTCCCTGAGTTCAGAGTCCCCAGCCACTCCGTCTGTCCACGTCATTGCCTCTGTTTCCATCCCTAGTGTCACTGCCTCTACGGACATGGTACTGCACTTCGTTTTTCTCTCTTGATGGTTCCAGATCTCCACTCCTGGACTGCAAGTCAGCTGCTCCCCTCCTTTTGTTACCAAACATTTACATTTTCCTTTCCAGTACTCACTGTCAGACCTGATAGCAATCATTCCCTATTGAACTACAGAAGTCCTTTCCCCCTTACCTTTTATTAACCCAATCCAGATAGGTTGGAAACAATTCAGTGGAGGTTCTACCTTTCCCTGTATCCTCTGAGTTAGGTTCCCTATTGAAGGCTTGTAAGTCAGTCACTTCTTACCTTTTTAGTCCCCCCATTTTGGGTTGCCAATGTCTAAGTTCCCCCTCCCTGTCAACCCTGTGTACCAAGGGGGTGGGAATGATCCTTACTAGAGATTTGTCCGCTCCTTTGTCATACTGCATCCACAAGTATAGGTCAAGATCATCCACTTATAGTGGGTTACTCCTCCCCACCCCCCTTCTTTCATCCTCTAGTTGTGTTCTGATCATTCAGCCATTGATTCCAGGTCAATGGGCAAGTGTTTGTGTTCTTGTGCATCCCTCCTCTCTTTATATCAGCTGGATGCTTCACATTCCATTCTAGTGCTCTGGGGCCATGTCCCTGTTCCTGGGCCCAGGAGTCCCCAGGTATCATCATACTACTGGTTAACCAGATCTCAATCCAGATTAACAGGAGTTTATTGAATGTGGTAGGACTTAGTTCACAACTTCATTGCTGTTTTTCCCTCTCTTCTCCTTATTGGTGACCAATGTGGTCAGCAGCAGGATCATATGCCTGCTAATATATTCCATTTGAGTTTCAGTCTTGAAAGGGGGTTTGCCTTGAGGAGACCTGAATGCTTGCCTTG
>NW_006408745.1:3926415-3931215 GCF_000296735.1 Chrysochloris asiatica | reverse complement strand
TTTGTTTATCTATTCTTCCATAGATGGTCACTTAGGCTGTCTCCATCTTTTTGCTATTGTAAATAGTGCTGCTATGAACATTGGTGTGCATATATCTACTAGTGTTATGGCTCGTATTTCTTGTGGTAAATACCAAGTAGAGGAATTGCTGGATCATAAGGTATCTGTATTTCCAATCTTCTGCGGAAGTGCCTTTTTGTTTTCCAGAGTGGTTGGACCATTTTGCAATCCTACCAACAATGTAATAGGCTACCAGTGTCTCCACATCCTGGCCAACACTTATTGACCTCTACTTTTTTGATCTTTGCTATTATTGCTGGTGTGAGGTGATATTTCATTGTTGTTTTGATTTGCATCTCTCTAATGGCTAGTGATCATGAACATTTCTTCATATGTTTGTTGGCTGCCCAGATCTCCTCCTTGGTGAAGTGTCTATTCATGTCCTGTGCCCATTTTTTGATCCTTTTCTTGTAGTGGTGTTATAAGTTCTTATATATTTTGGAAATTAATCCCTTATCTGATATGTCATTTCAAAAGATTTTTTTCCATTCTGTGGGCTCCATTTTTACTCTTTTGATGCACATAAGTTTTTAATTTTTAGTATGTTCTATTTTTGCTGTGTAAGTTTCAAAATGTTTGGTAGTCTGTGTATTCCCTGTATTAGAACGCTCACATTTTTCCCTATTTTCTCATTGATGACCATTGTAATTCTGGGATTCACATATAGGTCTTTAATCCATGCTGAGTTCGTTTTTGTATAAGGCATGAGGTAAAGGTCTTGTTTCAGTCTTTTGCATATCATTTTCTAGTTCTGCCAGTACCATCTGTTGAATAGACCATTTCCTCCCAATGCAATGTGCTTAGGTAGTTTGTCAAAAATCAGTTGGCTGTATGTGGATGGGTTAATTTCTGGATTCTCAATTCTGTTCCATTAATTAATGTATTTTTGATTATACCAATACCAGGCTGTTTTGACCACTGTAGCCATGTAGTAATTTGAAATCAGGGAGCGAGAGGCTTCCCACCTGTTCTTCTTCTTAAGCAGTGTTTTGCTTATCCTAGGTCTCTTTCCCTTCCATATAAAGTTTGTAATTGTTTTTTCCATCACTTTGAAGAATGTCATTAGAATCTGGATTGGGATTTCATTATATATGTAAATTGATTTGGGGCAATACATTGTTTGATTTGTTGACTGCTGCTTTCCTAGGTGCTGATTATGGATCCACATAAAATGAAATCCTTGACAACTTCAGTCTTTTCTACATTTATCATGATATTGTCTATTGGTCCAGTTCTGAGGACTTCTGTTTTCTTTACATTGAATTGTAATCCATAGTGAATTTGAAGGAGTATTTTAAAAAATTTATCAGTGAGTGCTTCATGTCCTCTTCACTTTCAGCATGCAAGGTTATGTCATCTACCTACCACAGACTGTTAATAAGTTTTTCTTCAATCTTGACACTGCATTCTTCTTCACATACAAGTATTCTAGTGTCTCAGATTATTTGCTCAGCACACAGATTAAATAAGTATGGTTAAAAGATACAGTCCTGATACATACCTTTCAGAATTTTCAACCACTTCATATTTCCTGGTGTGGACTTCTGGTGTGACACTGTAGGGTAAGCACTGGACTATGAACCAAAATGATGGCGGCTCAAATCCAGTAGCTACTCCTTTGTATAGGGTCTTTATGAGTCAGAATCAACTTTATGGCACTTGACAAATATAACAACAAATCTCCCTATTCTGTTATAATTATTGTCTCTTGGTCAGTGCACAGGTTCTATGTGTGCACAATGAAATGCTCTAGAATTCCCATTCTTCACAATATTATCTATAATTTGTTATAATTTTTGTATGTTGTTTTTTAAAATAGTACAATTGGTTTTTGTATATTGCCCTTGTAACTGACAGCTTTGCTGAATTCACTGATTAGATGCAATACTTGTTTATAGATTCCTAAGGATTGTCTCTATAAATAATGTCATCTATGAAAGTTTTTAAAATCACTTTATAAACAATTTTATATCTTTCTTTCAAATTTGTATACTTTAATTTTTTTTATTTTTATTTTTTATCTTATTGCATTGGTAATACTCTCTAGCCTAATGCTAAATAGAAGAGGTAAGAACTGATATTCTTTTATGATTTTCAATTCATTTGATGTTTCACAATTAAGTATGATGTTAGCTGCATATTGTGCATGCATGTCTTGTCTTAATTATGTTGTAATAACATTTACTTTAATTACTAGTTTGAATAAAAATTGTTGGATTTTCTTTTTTATAAACTAAGAATTGGTACTGGATTTTTTATTGCTTTTTTTTTAATCTATTGTAATGATTATATTCCTTTTCTCCTTTATTTGGTTAGATTCCTTAATTTATTTTAAACAATTAAACCAACTCACACTCCTGAAATAAACTGTAAAATATTTTATACTTTTTTGGTTATAATGGTTATAGTATTTTATGCTTTTTTATATCGCTAAGTTCAAATTAAGGATCCCTAGTGGTCCTATTAAGGAGCTCTGGTAGTGTAGTGGTTACGAGTTGGGCTGCCAACCTCAAGGTCAGCAGTTCGAAACTACCAGCAGTTCCATGGGTGAAAGATGAAGCATTCTGCTCCTGTAAAGATTTACAGCCTCGGAAACTCTGGGCAGGGTCATTATGAGTCGGAACCGACTCCACGGTACTTAACAACAACAACAACAGTGGTACTGTGGGCTAAGCTATGGCCTGCTAAACACACGTTGGCAGTTCTAACTCAACAGGTGCTCTGTAGCATTTTCAAGATGAGACCATTTCCATCCTTATTGATTTATAGTCTCAGAAACCCTAAGAAACATTCCTAACATGTTCTATAAAGTCACTCTGAATTGGAATAGACTTCATGGCAGTGGGTTTAGTTCACTTATTTTAAGTTTAAATTGCTAATATCTGTCCACATATTAACCATTTCTGTTACTCTTCCGTGATTTCTAATATCTCTAAATTCCTTTTAGTTGATTGTTTTTCTAGCTAAAGAAATTCCTTAGCAATTCTAATGGAGTGGAACAGGTCTAATGGCTATTGACTCTTATATATTTTTCATCTGAAAGTATCTTTATTTCACCACCTTGAATGATATTTTTTATAGGCTATAGAATTCTAAGTGGGCAGTTATTTTCTTTCAACATTTAAAAAATATTATAGTTTTCTTGTTTTCTAATAAGAAATCTACTTCATTCAAATTGTTTTCCCCTGTTACTAATTTATCTATGTTATTTGATGCTTAAAATATTAAATATATTCTTGTCTTTGTTTTCAATTATTTGATCAATTTACATGTACTTAGATTTCTTTGGTTTTATCATGTTTGGTGTAACCTTAAGCTTCTTGTACCTGCAGGTTCCTGCCTTTTTGTGATTTTTGTGTGTGCGATTTTTACCTATTATTTGTGATTTTTACCTGTTATTCATTCAAATATGCTTTCAGTGCCTCATCTATATTTGGTACACCAGTAACATGAAAGCATATCTTTTGTGATATTCACAGACTCTGAAACTGTTCTTTCTCCTTTTTTCTCTAATATTCAAATTGTATAATTTTGGTTGATCAACCTTCTAGTTCACTAACTTCTTCCTGTATTCTCCATATAATTCACCCATTGAAAGTATACAATTCAAGTTTTTACTAAATTTATGGATTTGTTGAATCATCAACAAAATCAAGTTTAGAATCTTTTCATTTCTCCGAAGAAGAACCTCTTTCCTTTTTGGTATAACATCTCCAACATTCCTTCCCCTGAGACTTAATCAACTATTAATTTACTTTCTCTATAGTAAATTTATTTATTCTGGAAATTTTACACAAATGTATTCATACAATATGTGGTCTTTTGCAACTGACTTATTTCAGTTAATGTCTTCAAGGTAGTAGTAGCATATATCGGAACCTTATTACCTTGTATGGCTCAGTAATATTTCATTGTATATATATATATACCACATTTACTTTATCCATTCATTAGCTGATGATCATTTGTATTGTTTTCACCTACATAAATATTGACACAAACATTCATGTACAAGATTTTGTTTAGACATTTGTTTTTGTTTTTTTACTGGGTACATTTCCAAGAGTGAAATTGCTGACTCAGTTGGTACTCTATGGTTAACTTTTTGAGAAACTAACAGTTTCCTAAAGTGGTTATATAATTCTACATTCCCATCAAGAGTGTGTGAGGGCTACAATATCTCCATATTCTTTACAACACTTTTTATATTACATTTATGATTATTGACTTTCTAGTTGTGTGAAGGGAATCCTGACATATTGCTGTAGGATAAGCACTCAGTAAGCAAGGTCTGTTTGAACCACAAGTTCTGCTGCTTAAACTAAAAAAACTACTCCCCAGAAAGCCTATACAGGATCACTATGACACTTGTCTGTCAGTTTGTCATACTGTGGTGGCTTGCATACTGCTTACTGCTGTGATTCTGAAAACTATTCCATGGGTATTTTAAAATGCTAGCAGGGTCATCCACTGTGGATAGTTTTCGAGTTTCCAGATGATGACAGACTAGGAGGAAGGAGAGATGGTCTGCTTCTGAATATTTAGTTACTAAAAACCTTAGGAATAACAGTGGAACACTGTCAGCACCAGATTATTGAATAATGAAACATGATGAAAAGCACCAGAATACTGTCAGATACAGTGCCAGAAGATGAGTCTCTCAGGTTTGAAGACATGCAAAATACTACTAGGGAAGAGCTGCCTCCTCAAAGTAGAATTGACTGTGATAATGCTAATGGA
>NW_006408745.1:3919827-3925835 GCF_000296735.1 Chrysochloris asiatica | reverse complement strand
CACATGATAGAATTTTGAGCTTTGGTTTAAATTTTCTCCCACTGTATCCAGGACACAATGTGATACCTTCCAGATCAATTGGTACTGGTAGTCAGGTACCATCTAGTTCTTCTGGTCACAAAACTATAGAAGAAGAAAAGAGAAAGGATAAGAGAGCAGTAAAGAAAAAATAGGAGGAAAAAAAAAAAAGAAAAAGAAAGAAAGAAGGGAAGAGGAAAGAGAAACAGAAGTAACCAAAGAGAAAAAAGCAAAGAAATAAAATATTAAAGATAAGGGAAGGGAGAGAGAAGAAGAGAAAAAAACTAGGGAAGGGGTTGGACCTACAGAGGTGAAAATTATCAGGGGCAGATTACTCAGTATGGGCTGGCACCCTCCACCAGCCAAGAAGGTCATGAGGTGGGAGGGTGAGAAGCAAGAGGATAGTGTTCCCTGCCCTAGGTTGAGTTCCTGAAGGCCTAGGTGTTGTCTATGATCAGGGCACCTAATCCAGATGTATTTCATGCAGACCCTGTTGGAGTCCTGGGGTAGGGTAGTAAGTATTGAATCGCAAGGTTGGTTTGAACCACAGAGTTGGTGGTTCAAACTCACCAGTTGCTCCTAGGAAATCCTATACAAGGTCATTATGAGTTGGAATTGACTCAACGACACTTAATAACAACAACAAATGGTGGCTGAAGTCAGGGTCTTTGTTCCAAGAAAGGAAAACTTTCAGGACCAGATGGCAGGTGGGGCCAGGTCACCATTCCAGGGTTGGTCAGAAAATGCCTCTGCTCATTCTGCTGTTCTGAAGTGGCAGAGTTCACAGGCTTCCAGATGAGGGGATGGTGCACCCAGTGCCCAGCTCACAATGGCACGACTCCGAATTATAGCAAAATGGGATGTGTAGGGATAGGTGATGGTGAAGGCTGGCCACGCCTCTGGTTGCTATAAGAGAGTCAGGACCAACAGAAAATTGCACCATTCCTGTCACCAGTCACCAGTCACCAGTGTGTGGCATCAGGCTGCTATCTGTATAGAAAAAGGTTGTAAGAGTTCAGGATAACCCCGCTGCGTCAGACCAGCTGACAGTTCATCCACGTGCCTCCTTCTTATCTATTACTGCCACTGTTTTGCTTGTTTACCTGTTGTTGTTTTAGGTGTTTTGAGTCAGCTCTGACTCATCACCACCCTATGAACAACAGAATGAAATGCTGCCCTGTGTCATCCTCACAATAATTATACTTGAACCAATTGATACTGCACTGTACCAATCCATTTCACTGGGGATCTCCTCTTTTACACTGACCCTTCACTATTCCAAGCATGGTGTCCTTCTTCAGAGACTGGATCGTCTTGATAATATGTCTGAAGTATGCTAGACAAAGGCTTGCCATCCTGGCTTCTAAGGGCATTCCGACTGTGGAACAGCTGGTAGTTTCGAACTGCTGACCTTGAGGTTAGCAGCCTGATTAATAACCACTGTGCTACCAGAGCTCCTTATTCTGTACTTCTCCCAAAATAGATTTGTTTGTTCTTTTGGCAGGCCACAGTATTTTCAATATTATTCTCTAACAACATAACATGAAAGAATCAAATTATTCTATGGTCTTCCTTATTTAATGTCCAACTATCACATGCTCTGGTAGCATGGTGGTTATGAATTGGGCTGCTAACCTCAAGGTCGGCAGTTTGAAACTACCAGCTGTTCTGTGGGAGAAAGGCAAGGCTTTATGCTCCAGTAAAGATTTACAGCCTCAGAAACCCTGTGTAGGGTCGCTATGAGTCAGAACCAACTCCATGGTACTTAACACACACATCACATGCATATAAGGCTATCGAACATACCATGGTTTGGTTTACTTAGTCCTTAGTCAAGCGCACCTTAGTCCTCAAGCTGACATCTTTGCTCTTGAATACTTTAAAGAAGTCTTGTGAAGCAGATTGGATTTTCTGACTGCTGCTTCCATGAGTGTTAATTGTGGACTCAAACTAAATGAAACCTTTGACAAGTTTAATTTTTTTCTCCATTTATTTTAATGTTATTTATTGGTCCAGTAGTGAGGATTTTTGTGTGTTTTTTTTTACATTGAAGTACAGTCCATACTGAAAGCTGTGGTCTTTGGTCTTCGTGAGTAACTATTTTAAGTCCTCTTCACTTTCAGCAAGCAAGGTTGTATCATCTGCATAACACAGGTTGCTATAAGCCTTCCTCCAATCCTGATGCCACACTTTTCATAGAAGTCAGCTTCTGGATTACTTGCTCAGCATACAGATTGAATAACTATGGTGAAAGAATACAACCCTGCTGCACAACTTTCCTTATTTTAAACCATTCAGTGTCCCCTTGTTCTGTTTGAGTGTCTGTCTCTTGGTCTATGTATTAGTTCCTTATGAACACAAAGAAGTGTTCTGGAATGCCCATTATTTGAATTGTTATCCCTAGCTTGTCATGATTCATACAGTCAAAAGCCTTTGCATACTCAATAAAGCACAGGCAAACATCTTTCTGGTATTCTCTGTTTTCAGCCAAGATCCATCTGATGTCAGTAATGATATCCCTTGTTCCATGTTCTAGTCTGAATCTGGCTACCACTGGTAGTGCCCTGTCAGTGCACCACTGCAGCAATTTTTGAATAAGCTCAGCAAAATTTTCTTGAATATGATATTAATGATATTGTCCAATGATGGCCATATTTTGTTGAGTCAGTTCTCTTTGGAATGGGTAAAAATATGATGTCTTACAATCAATTGACCAGATAACTGTCTTCCAAATTTCCTGGCATAGATGAATGAGTGCCTTCAGTGTTGGCATCAGTTTGTTGAACCATTTCAATCTGTATTCCATCAATTTCAAGAGACTTGTTCTTTATCAGTATTTTCAGTGCAGCTTATACTTGTTCCTTTATTACCATTGTCTCTTGATCCTACAATATCCACTGATCCAACACTATCCAGTTGAACATTGACCATTTCTTTTTGGTACAAAGACTCTGTGTATTCCTTCTTTCTTTTTTATGTTTTCTGCATCATTCAATATTTTGTCCATAGAATCCTTTAATATTGTAATTCAAGACTTGATTTTTTTCTTCAGTCTGAGAAATGTTGAGTGTGTTCTTTTCTTTCAATGTTCTAACTACAGGTCTTTGTAAATGTCATTAGAACACTTGACTTTGTCTTCTTGAGCTGCCCTTAACATTTTTCTGTTCAGGTTTCTTACATCCAACTTTCTTCCATTTATTTAAGCATTTCTATGCAGAAGAGCAAGTTTCAGAGTACCTTCTGACATCCATTTTGGTCTTTTCCTTCTTCCTTTTCTTCTTAATGACATTTTTGCTTTCTTCCTGTATGATGTTCTTGATGTCATCTCACAACTTTTTTGTTCTCATTCATTAGTGTCTAATGCATCAAATCTGTTCTTGAGATGATCTCTATATTCATGTAGGATATGTTCAAGGTCATATTTTGGCTCCATCTCCTAATCAATATTAAATCCACTTTTCTATCCATTACTCTGAAGCTCAAGGTTCCAGGATTATCATCTATATTGGTTTCAATTGGTCTTTTATATTTTTGTTTGCTGGACTTCAAGGTTATTTCAGACTGCAAGGTCATCAGTTTAAGCTTACCAGCCACTCCACAGAAACTCTATCTAGGGTCATTATGGATTAAAACTGACTCAACGGCACTTAACAACAACAACATCTTTGTTGTAGAGAGTCTGTGTAGTATTTCTGCTTAGTCCATCTTCTTGCTAAATGGCCTTCCATTCTCTTTTAATTCCACTTTTCCCATGAACTTTTTGAAGCTACTTCATATGAGACAAGTACAAATGCCTCAGAAACAAGGAAAACAAAACTTCATCTTGTTTTCTTCAGACATGTTATCAGGAATGAATAATCCCTGGGAAAGGACATCAGCAAGTACTATCCTTCACCACCTTTGGCTTGTGGTGACCAAGTCAAATCTTGCAGATCTTCCAAACTCTGTCAACAGAATACCAACAAAAAATAGGAAGACCCTTAATGAAATGGATTGACACAGTAGCTGTAATCATGGGGTCAAATATAGCAATAATTGTGAGCATGGTAAAGGAGTGGCCAACATTTTGTTCTGTTGTTCATAGGTCACTAGAAGTAGGAATTCAGTCATTGGCACCAAACAACAACAGCTTACCACATTCCCAGACATTCCTTTAATACTGCTTTTAAACAACTTTAAATCATGTTTATATTATCACTTTCTGAATTGTATCAACCAAATGACAAAGATTTAAGATGATAAATATTTATCAAAAGTGGTTCCAATGGGTACATGTTTGGTCAGTAATAACAAGATCAATTTAGCTTGAAGTCAATTTTCTATTAAAATGCAACAATCCTGTATATGGTATCAGTGTCACACCCCTCTTTATAGTTTATGAATCAGTATGGAATAATAATATGATGTGTTAAAATAACAAGAGGTTCCTCACCTTCATGTACAGGCTCTTCTATATCTAGGCAAAGTAGTCATTGGCAGAGGAACCAAAGAAAAGACTGAGGCATTGAATTCTTCATTTTCAAAATCTGTGGTGAATATTTAGGGGAGAAAGATAAGTAATTATGTTCTGTGATGGTTGTTTATTGCTCCAAACAAAAGGGTCACAGCTTTATGACTGAATTTCTTAAAAGGTGATGGCCTATGAAAACAGGTAATACATCAAAGGTGAAAGAAAGCACAGCTCCTGTTAAACAAGCATTATCTTTCACCATGTTTGACATGTGGTGACCAAGACAGATTTAACAAATCTTCCAGGCTCTATCTTTGTCAGTAGTATACCTGATATGTGCTGAGTTTTTTAAAATGTCCTCTCTGATGCATTGTAGTAAAGAGAGCATATTGCACACTGTTGCTTGATTTTGCAGCATGAAGAACAGTACCTCCAAATTTTACTCAGTCCTCATAGGACCTGCCCACACAAACAATTCCTCTTTCAATGGTCTAAGACTACTACAGATTGGCATTCACTTTCTGATCAGAAAAGTGGATTCATATACTCCAGTATATTTATTTATGCTATACTGTACTCAAGGAGTAACAACCGAGAGTGTACTGTGTACCTGGTAAAAAAAATATTCATTAACTTGAAATTTTGGTTTTTATTATAATCTCATTATTGCCATACATAAATGATTTGCATATTTATTATGACAATCTTGTAGTTGATGGCAGTAGACTGTATTATTCTAAGAAAATTAATATACAAGGGTAGGGTAAAAAGAATAGTTACAAAATCTTCAAAACCATTATTAAAGAAAAATATAAATATGTGAAGCCAATGTTTCTTGACATATCTTCTACCTAGTTCAATATCCCACCAATCAATACACCATACAGACATTTTGCAAAAAAGATGGTCTCTCCCACTAGTAATTTAAGGGAAAAAAAAAAAAAAAAAAAAAATAAGGTTGATGTTCAGCCATTTCACAAGGGAACATATGATTAAGAGACAATGGTGCTGAAGGAACAGGTCCAAGGTGCACTGAAGACATTTGCAAAGAACAAGCCTCCGGAAATTGATGGAATACAAATTGAAATACTTCAACAAACTGAGACAGCACTGGAGGCACTCACTCATTTATGCCAAGAAATCTGAAAGACAGATACTTGATCAACTGATGGTAGAAATCCATATTTGTGCCCATTCCAGAGAGATGATCTAACGGAATGCAGGAGTCATCAGACAATATCATGGATACTACATGCAAGTAAAATTTTGCTAAAGTTAATTAAAAAACAGCTACAATAGAACACTGACAGAAAACTGCCAGGGACTCAAGCCAAATTCAGATGAAGATGTGGAATGAGGAATATCATTGCTGATGTCAGATGGATCTTGGCTGAAAGAAGAGAACACCTGAAAAATGTTTACCTGCACTTTATTCACAATTTAAAGGCTTTCAACTGTGTGAATCATGACAAGGCATGAAAAATATTGTGGAGAATAAATATTCCAGAACTCTTAATTGTGCTCATTAGGAACCTGTACA
>NW_006408745.1:3917233-3919272 GCF_000296735.1 Chrysochloris asiatica | reverse complement strand
GGTGTTGGAGAAGAATATTAAAGGCACTGTGGCCTGCCAGAAGAACAAAGAAACCTGATTTGGAAGATGTACAGCCAAAATATTCCTTAGAAGCCAAGCCATAGTCAGACTTCTCTCTCATATGTCAGACGTATTTTCAGGAAGAAGCAGTCCATGGAAAAGGACATCGTTCTTGCTAAATTGGAGGGTCAACGAAGGAGATAGAGACTCTCAACAAGATGGATTGGCACAGTCACAGTAAAAATGGACTCAGATACAGTAGCAGTTGTGAGGATGGTGCAAGATGTGATTGTGTTTCATTGTTTTGTACATAGGGTCACTATGGGTCAAAGCCGACTTGATGGACTTAAGTGCAACAATTCAGTACATTTTTCATCTCTCTGTGACCTGGTGTAGTATTGTATGATAAAGTACTGGACCAAAATGTTGAATTGAACCTCAAGGTCGGTAGTTCAAAACACCAGACACTTCTTGGAAACCCTATACAGGGTTATTGCTGACCTCGAGGTTCGCACCAGACTCTGGTAGCTTAATGGGTACGAGTCAGGCTGCTAACCTCAAGGTCAGCAGTTCGAAACTACCCACTGTTCTGTGGGAGAAAGATGAGGCTTTCTGATTCTGCCTTGGAAACCCTAAGCAGACTCACTATGAGTCGGAACCTACTCCACAACACACCACCACCACCATGAGTCGAAATTGACTCATGGCACTTAACAACACGTCCTGAAGAATTCTGTGCTCTTTGGTTTATGTCTCCTGTGCTCTTTGATTTATATTTTATCAAAATGACACTTTTGGCATCCTCAAGGAACACAAATTATATTCCTTTGAAATATTCTTTGATTTGTTGTTGTATTTGTTAAGTGTGGTCCATTCTGAGTTATGGTGACCCTGTATAGTATTTCTGAAGAACAACTAGTGGGTTTGAACTGTAGACCTCAGGGTTTGCAGTCCAATGCTTATCCTATAGCACTACACCAGGAATTTTGGGAACAAAAATAAGTTTGGTGAGGCATGATTAGGATGGATAGGGTAAGGTTTACCAGTGAAATTCTAGTAGGACAGCTCTTGCTACTCTGGAAACATGAGCAGGTGCATCGTAGTGAGAGAAATCTTTCTTGGCAAAACTTTCCTTACTTTTTCCTTACCAATAGTTTTCAATGTTCTTAAATCTTCTTCCTAATAAATCTGTGTCCTTCAAGAAAAATCTATTAAGATTACCCTTTTGGAATTCCCAGAAATAGTTGTCATAACCTTCTAAGCTCTTTCTAGAATTTATTTAACTGGTCCAACAGATCCATTTGGAAGCCACTGTTTTGATTTGAACTTTCTTTTTTCATAATGAGATTAAAATAAGTGTATTACAGAAAGAACTTGCTATAGCCATCCACTGATTATAGAGACATAGTTAAGCATGCTTTGTTTGAAATAAGCCCATGCATATATGAACTGTAACTGTGGTAGCAACCTTTTTTACTTATTTTCATATACAATGCTTTTCCTACAGATAAAAAGATAAAGTGTATTATTTTAATAGAAATGATATTTGTTCTTTTTTTCTTTATGAAGGAACATGTTTAATAAACTCACTGGTCACCTATTGACTTGGTTAGATTCCAAAGGTCAAGTCTTTATGAGAAAATTGGTGTTATGGTCACATCCAATTGCAAAATAGAAGGTAACTACATCATTACATTATTACCAAATTACATCATTACATAACTACCAAATTGCATCATTATGTAACTGCCAAATCACATCATCACACAACTGCAAAACCACTGAAAATAATTGCTCTGCCAAGCTGACACAGAAACTTAACCATCACAGCTAGTGTTACTCTTGCCTTATATCTTGGCATTTGTTACTATCAAACATTCATTGTTAATGTTTTAAATAGTAGTTTAAAATTTTTTTTTACTACTGATAGGTTAATATCCATGCTACTAAGGGTAGCTCAGTTAATACCACTATTATTCAACTTTATGCACCAAACACTAAAGACAGTGAGGATGAAATAGAAGAATTCTACCAACTTC
>NW_006408745.1:3911664-3915855 GCF_000296735.1 Chrysochloris asiatica | reverse complement strand
AAGTATGAGTATTCCGGAACACTTAATTGTGCTCATGAGGAATCTGTACATGGACCAAGAAGCAGTTGTTCAAACAGAACATGGGAACACTGAATGATTTCAAATTAAGAATGGTGTGTGATATGGTTGTATTCTTCCACCATATTTATTCAACCTGTATGCTGAGCAAATAAGCCAAGAAGTTGGGTTATATGAAGAAAAATGAGGCATCAGGTTTAGAGGAAGACTCATTAACAACCTGCGATATGCAGATGATATAACCTTGCTGAAAGTGAAGAGGAGTTAAAACATTTACTGATGAAGATCAAAGAGTGCAGCCTTCGATATGGATTACATCTCATTGTAAAGAAAACAAAATCCTTACCACTGGACCAATAAACAACATTCTTATCAATGGAGAAAAGATTGCATTTGTCAAGGACTTCATTCTTCTTGGATCAACTATCAACACTCATGGAAGCAGCAGTCAAGAAATCTAACAACGTATTGTATTAGGCAAATCTGCTGCACAAGACCTCTCATACTTCAGACATATCGTCAGTAGGGACTAGTCACTAGAGAAGGATATCATGTTTGGTAAGGTGGAGGGTCAGAGAAAACGAGGAAGACCCCAACAATATGGATTGGCCAAGTGGCAGCATCAATGGACTCAATTGTAACAACAGTAGTGAGGTTGGCCCAGGACTGGGCAGTGTTTCGTTCTGCTATGCATAAAGTCGCTATAAGTTGAAACCGACTCGATGGCACCTAACAACAACAACTTTCATAAATGCTAAATGTTAGGTAACAAGATAGTTGTTAAGTGAAGAGTAGGTATACACGTAGGTAATTTTTAATCTAGCAATATCTAAAAAAGACCTGCTGCTTATTACAAATATATTTTTGCTACTGAGTATCTTTCTAAACTGAACTTAGCTAAAGAGTTAAAAACTAATTTGTGTAAGTGCACTGGCTAATATTGACATTTTGTACTTCAGTTTATATTATCTGCCACTTGCTTACTGCTAAATTCCAAATTTAAATTCATAAGCACCTTCATTATGTCATGAATCACTACATAGTAACATATATATACTGGCCATTAGTAAGCCACAAAGAATGATATAAATATAAATAAAGTAAGAATTTTAAAAATATGATGCTTAGCTAGTTAGACTAAAGAAATGTTGTTGATAGGTGCTGTCAATTGACACCAACTCATAGCGAACTTATGCGTAACAATATGAAACACTGCCCAGTTCTGCGCTGTCCTCATATTTGTTGTTACACTTTAGCCCATTGCTGCTGTCTCTGTGGGTGTCTTCCTCTTTTTTGCTGACCTTCCACTTTACCAAGCATGATGTCCTTCTAGTCTCTACTGATAATATGTCCAAAGCATGAGAGACAAAGTCTTGCCATCAGAATTTTAGGTCCTGAAACATGAACTTTATTTTAGCAAACTCCCCCATGTGAATGCATGTAATGCAAATCAAGGTTCCAGAAGCACTGTTTTAAATGAAAGGAGCCTTGATGTTATAGTAGCTAAGCAGTCTGTCAAAAACCAAAAGGTCACAGTTTGAACCCACTAGCCACTCTATGTGGAAGAAAGATTTTATATTCTGCTTCTAAAAAGATTTACAAGCTAGAGGAAAAAAATCCTATGGGACAGTTTTACTGTGTTCCGTGAGCTGGAATGGACTCTCTGGCATTTAATAGCAACAACATACGGTCATTATGCGTCAAAACTGATTCAATAGCAGAAGTTTTTATTTTGGTTTTAGATGACATAATTTGAAGAACTGTATGAAAATGAACTACAACAACTATGTAAAAAATTACATTTGACATTGAACAATAACTTGGCTTCTATAAAGATTACAGTCAACAAAATCCTACGGAGAATATCTACTTGTCACATGGGGTTATTGTAAGTTGGAATCTACTAAAAAACGTCTAGAAAGAATTTACTCAGATGAGTTGCTACAATTATTTTTATGAAATAAACAATATTTTTCTCTAAAAGCCTCTTTTCTTGTGGAAAGAGTGCTACACCTACATGGTCTAAAAACATGGAAATTCCATACAAGTTAGCAGTGGCCCCAGAGAATGCAAGGATAGAAATTTGGGAAATAAAATTCTCTGACATGGCCAAGGCAAGACTGAGGGGCTCAGCTGTCCATCTCTCTTTGACGGAGACAGTTGGAGCCTCCCACTCTATTTGATATTATTAATGTCAATCACCTGCTACTCTGTATTTACTACATTTTGCTGCTTTGGGACTATAAACGCAGTAGTTTTCAAGACAAGACACTTTGCCTCTCTGTGGTGTCTGTCCTGACTTTGACTTTTCTACACTTATTAACAACAGTTTTTTCTGCCCTCCACTTTCATTTCCTTAATATGCTTTTGTTTTGTTTTGTATTTGTATTTGCTTTGATTTTTAGCTTCATTTTAGGAACTTTGATCCTGAGGTACTGGGTTAATTTTTCCTCCAGGTGTTTTTGAAAATCATGCTGAGCATTTTAATGTCAGCCTACACATTTTTAAAGTAGTGTGCATAGAGTCTTTTTTTTTTTTTTTTTTTTTTAGGGTAAGTAAGAAAAATGAGTTAGATAAAAAAAGGGACTTTTTAAAAATGTAGTAAGTGGGTTGCAGATTTATCATGTGGGGAAAATGCTTCACTGGAATGGAGTGATACATGTTCATTGGCTGGTCTCATTCACGAGGCAAACTCCATTATTTTCAGTGAGCAAGGAAAAGGTTACCTGACCCAACTGAAGAGCATTAGCTTTTTTGTTCAGCTATAAAAAAATTGCTTTGCCACATAGGTCAGCATCATGATGTAAATCTTAATGAAAGTTTCTGAGATGTGAGAATAAATCAAGCTGTTTGGCCACCTTGATGCTCTCTTAATCTGTCTTTTTCTTGCTTTATTTCCTTCAGTTGGTTTTAGGGAGCACTGGACTTAGTACAGATCCACTTGCAGAACAATTGCTACCTTAGGCAGCCATCCTGGCCTTTCCACACCCAAGGCTGAGGATACTTGATTTGTGCACGGACTCTTCTTTCTTTGTGGAGTAAAGGAAAAATCATCCACATTTTCCTTTCATTTCATTTGTGGAATTTTTTTAAACTATCATTTGTTTGGGAGCCCATGTCTGTATTTCACTATGAAAAAGTGAATGAGATTTTTATTATGAACCAAAAATTGTCTATATTTTTAAAATGTATTATTAGGTGTTACAAAAATAATAAACAGTATAATTAGGTTGTTCACCAGATCTCTATGGCCTTAGTGGGCCGAGCCGTTGAATCAGATTCTCCCCCATGATGTCGTTCAGTAACAGTGGCGTTCCTTTATGTGGCTTCATCATACCTAGGAGTTTCATTTTAACTTTCACCTATGATAAAGAGTACAGACCCTAAAGAAATGTATATGGTGAGTTTTTATGAAGCAAGTCTAGAAATGACACGTTAATTGTTTATATTCAATTGAAATAAAATAGTAATTTGGCTATGCTTGACTGTAAGGGGGTTGGAAGGCATGACTTTAGAATTTTTTTCCCCAAAGAGAAAGGGTAGTTCTTACTAGGTAGCTAGGGGGTTGTTGCTACCTTATTCACCTACTGCATTAAAATTATGAGATGATTTCAAGCTGAAAATTAAAAGCAACTGCTCAGAAGTGCACAGACAATAATTACCTTTGCTACTGTTGTTATAAAGTGTCATCGAGTTGGTTCTAAATTGTAATGACCCTATATGGGGTTTCCAAGGAGCTCTTGGTAGGTTTGCATTGCCAACCTTGTGATTAGCAGTTCAGTAATAATCCCCCAGTGCCACAAAGATGTTATTGTTGTTAGTTGCCCCCAGTCTGCTCTAACATACAGCAGTCTTATATTTAACAGAACTAAATGTTGCTTAGTCCTGCACCATTTTCATGATTATTGGTATGTTTGAGAGTATTGTTGTATCTATTATGCCTAACCATGTCTTTAATGGTTTCCCTTGTTTTCACATATACTTTACTTTACCAAAGATTATATTCTTTTATAGAAAATTATCTTTCCTGAAACTTACCTAAGGGAAGTTTGCTTAGATCCTTGCATCTAAGGTACATTCATATTTTGTCTAAGATTTGTTCACTCCTCTGGTGACCTTAAATTCAATATTTATTTTACCAATACTTCAATTTTTGGCTGAAAGCAGAGAATA
>NW_006408745.1:3893378-3894681 GCF_000296735.1 Chrysochloris asiatica | reverse complement strand
GCTGTTGGTTTTATATATATGCTCTTAATTATGTTGAAGAATTTCCCTTCAATTACTACTTTGTTGAGTGTTTTTATCAGGAATGGATGTTGGATTTCGCCAAAAACCTTTTCTGCATCTATCGATATGAATATGTGGTTCTTTTCCTTTTTCTTATTTATGTGGTGGATTACATTGATTGCTTTTCTAATGTTGAATTATCCTTGCATCTCTGATACGAATCCCACTTGATTATGATGTATTATATTTTTGAAGTGCTGCTGGATTCTGTTGGCTAGGATTTTGTTGAGAATTTTTGCATCTATGTTCATGAGGGATATTTATCTATACTTCTCTTTTGTAGTGACATCCTTCCCTGGTTTTGGTATGAGGGTTATGCTTGCTTCATAAAATGTATTAGGAATTTTTCCATCCTCCTCTATCTTCTGGAATAATTTGAGTAAAATTGGTGACAGTTCTTCCATGAATGTTTGGTAGAACTCACCAGTGAAGTCATCTGGACCTGGGTTTCTTTTGGTTGAGAGTTTTTTAATGACCTGATCAATTTCTTCTTTTGTTATGGGTCTGTTCAAGTTTTCTACTTCACTCTGTAAGTTTAGGTAGGTTGTGTTTTTCTAAAAATATATCCCTCTCTTCTAAGTTTTCAAATTTGTTGGAGTACAACTTTTCATATTATTCTGTTATTATCCTTTTGATTTCCTTTTTTTCCATTATGATATCACCTATGTGATTTCTTAGGCGTGTTATTTGTGTCTTTCTATAGTTTTTCTGTTTTCTATTTCAATTATTTCTTCTTTAACCTTTATTATGATGCTGGTAGTGTAGTGGTTACGAATCGGGCTGCAAACCTCAAGGTCAGCAGTTTGAAACTACCAGCTGTTCTGTGGGAGAAAGATGAGGCTTTCTTCTCCCGTAAAGGTTTACAGCCTCGGAAACCCTGTATAGGGTTTCTATGAGTTGGAACCAACTCCACAGTACATAGCAACAACAACAACAAAACTGTGGTTTCTTATGTGTGTTACTTGTTTCTTTCTGTATTTTTTCTGTTTCCTATATCAACTATTTCTTCTTTAACCTTTATTTTATCTTTTATTTTGGTGGCTGTAGGTTCCCTCTGTTGGTCTGTTTCTAATTGTTGTAGATGCTGTGTTAATGTGTTAATTTTGGTTCTTTCTTCTTCTTGGATGTGTGCATTTGTTGCAATAAATTGTCCTCTCAGCACTGCTTTCACCGTGTCCCAAAGATTTTGGTATGTTGTGTTTTCATTCTCATTTGTTTCTAGGAACTTTGTGAGTTCACATTT
>NW_006408745.1:3890133-3891928 GCF_000296735.1 Chrysochloris asiatica | reverse complement strand
GCATATCTCAGGTTGTTAATGAGTCTTTCTCCAATCCTGATGCCCCATTTTGTTTCTCTGCTATTCATAAGGTTTTCAGTGACTAAGATTTGGAAGTAGTTCATCACTCTTTCTTCCTAGTCTGTCTTTGTCTGGAAGCTCATCTGAAACCTGTCCACCATGAGTGACCCTGCTGGTTATTTAAAATACCAGTGGCATAGCCCTCAGAATCACAAAATCACAGCTATTCAAGCCACCACAGCATGACAGACAGACGAGTCATGGCCGTTTGGTTTTATGTTGGAACTGTCACTTTAAATTTCAATATCAATCCTGATACAATCAACATGTTCTCTACCAAAAAGGCAACTCCGGGAATAGCGGAGCATCTTGAATTAAAAAACAATGGATTTCTTGATTCTCCTACAAATTCCCCTAGCTGTAAGCCTTTCAGTCCTCCACATATTCCTTTATATGTGTTTCAGAGTTCCAGCACCACCCCCTGAGCCTGCTTGGCCCGGTATTTCATGTTGTTATTGACGGAGCTCCTCACTGCATGTCTTCCCGATCTGCCATCTCGATTGTATCAATTATAGATAGGTATGAATTAATTGTTGTCATCATGTTTGCTTTTTTGTGGTGCTGCTGCTTTCTTTGTTCTGTGTCTTCCTTTGCTGAGTTCATGCTTTTTTTGTTTTTTCTTATGAGTTTCCTAATAGTTTTAATGTTTCCTTGTTCTTGGACTTTCACTTTCTTGGTATGTTGTGAAGTGTTAATTTTCCTTGAGGTTACCTTATATTCCATTAACTTCTCCATCCATTTATTGCAGTCTACTTTATCTTGTAATCTATGTGACTTTCTCATCATCTGGATCTCTGTTCCTGTGTGTTTACCTTCTTTTATATTGTAATTGTTTTGATTATAGACTAACGTCCCATATTCTCTGAGTTTGTTCTTATAGTTTTTTTCTATTTTAGACTCTTCCTTCTGTTTTTTTTTTTAGTTCTAGGAGGTGCTGCCAAGTATGTTAATCTCTGGTTGTTGTCTGTTCTTGTTGGTTCTCAGTCCACAGATCTCCCTCTAGGATGTTTGTAGTGCAGTGTTAGCTTTGGAAAAATCCATTAGCTTCTGTTTATCCTGGAGTGTTTTGATTACACCATCGTATTTGATTGATAACTTTACTGGATAAAAGATTCTTGGTTGACAGTTTTTTAATTTTTTAATTTCAATTTTTTGTATATGTCTCCCCATTGCCTTCTTGCTTGCATGGTTTCTGCTGAGAGATCCAAGCTTAAACTGACTTGCTTGTCTTTGTATGTAACACTTCTCTTTTCCCTAGCTGCTTTCAGGATTGTCTCCTTATCTTTGATTTTGGAGAGCTTGATTATATGTCTTGTTAGTTTTCATTTGGGGTCTATACTTTGGGATTCATTGAGCCTCTTGAATGTTTATCTTTTTATGTTTCAGGATGTTATGTAATTTTTCTTCCAGCAGTTCTTCAACTATTTCTTTTATGGATTTGTGTGATTCTTCCTGTTCTGTAATGCCGATAATTCTTAAGTTATTACTCTTCATGTTATCCAACATGAATCTTAGGCCTTCTTCAGATTGTTTTATCCTTTTTTCTGTTTGCTCTTCTATCTTAGTGGTATTGAGAGATTTGTCTTCCTGCTCATTAGGTCTGCCTTCCATCTCTTCTATTCTACTCCTTTGCCCTTTTAGTGTATTGTCTATTTTTGATATTCTATTGTTGATCATTTGGATCTCTTTTTGTAGGTTTTGAATTGTTTCCAATGCTGCATCTATCTTTAATTGT
>NW_006408745.1:3882306-3883928 GCF_000296735.1 Chrysochloris asiatica | reverse complement strand
CCCAGGATCAGGCCGTGTTTCATTCTGCTGAATGTCGCTATGAGTCGGTACTGACTCAATGGCATCTAACAACAACAACAACATAAGCAATAGAATAGTTTTTGTTTTCTTTCATCCTTATTCACTTTCTCTATCTGATTTAATTTTTATTATTTTCCTTCCATTTATTTTTATACTGTTAAATACTTGTATACTTGTTTCTTGGTCATCTTTAAATGCTATCTATGCCATATAGTTTAAAATTATGAGAAAGTCAGTATGTTTATTGTGACTCTTATCCCCTATACTCTACCAACTCTCAATTATGTTTCAATTGTTATGGAATATTTTTAGTTTTCCACAGAATTTCTGCATCAATGGTAGTTTTAAGTCCTATATAAACAGACCAAATGCTCAGTGCTCATCTGTTTGCTCTAGCATTTCTATTCAGCTCTGTGTTGGTTGACCTTTGTACTCTGATAGCTTGTTTAAGAAGGACGTCTGAGGGAAAAAAAAAATTCCCAATGGTTAAACTGTTTATTTGTGACAGTGAGTGGTATTTGCTGGAAACTTCTTGGGTCATGCTATTTTTATATGATGACTTTGTTAGGCATTGCTATGTTCTATGATGATTGTTGATATGCACAAAAAGAAAAAAAAATTTACTATCTCTCTTAAGTGATTTGTCTTTTTTCCTTGCTACACCAATTAATCTTTTTTATTTTCTTTTAATATCTCAGATCCATGTTTTTATGTTAATTGTCCTGCATGAATTTTCCTTGTCCCTTAAATCTATAGATTTCTTCTTTTACTTATGGTGGTGGTAGTCATGTGCCGTGGAGTCGGTTCCGACTCATAGTGACCCTGTATGGGGTTTCTGAGGTTGTAAATCTTTACAGGAACAGGAAGCCTCATTTTCCTCTCAAGAAACTATTGGTAATTTTGAACTGCTGACCATGAGATTAGCAGCCCTACTCATAAACACTTATAAAAGGTTATCTTGCATTGACTTTAAATATTTTTCTATTCCATTATTATTTTTCCTTCAGAAACTTAAATAATGTATATATTTTAACCCATTATCATGTCTCAAATACTCTTAAGTTTTTTGTTTTTTTTTTCTATTTCATTTCTTAAATCTTCTTTTATCTGTTTTCAATTTCTCTGTGCTTTCATAAGAACCTGTTCTTTGTGTGTTCTCCATTAGCTCTTCCTTTATATGTTGGTTGCATTTGTGCCTTCTACTTTTTTCTGAGTTCTGAAAACTCTCATCTGATCAGCACTTACTGATTCACCTTCTTTTCCTTAAATTCTTATATTACTTGCATTTTTTTTTGTAACTAATAGGAATATATTTGGCCAAAATGTTCATATTCTTAGTGCCATTATTTTCTTATAATAAATTTGTATGCAAGTGGTAATTCATTTTTCATTCTACTGTATACTGGATCTATGTGAGTCAGAGATGACTAGACAATAACTAAGATTCCAGACTGAGATAGATAAGAAAGAAAGAAAGAAAGAAAGAAAGAAAGAAAGAAAGAAAGAAAGAAAGAAAGAAAGAAAGAAAGACAGGCCTGGGAATCTGTTTCTGAAAACCCTATGAACCGACTCCATGGTACATAACCACCATATATATATAT
>NW_006408745.1:3880122-3880861 GCF_000296735.1 Chrysochloris asiatica | reverse complement strand
GGTTCAAGCTCACCAGCTGCTCCTCAGAAATCCTATACAGGGATGCTATGGGTCAGAACTGACTTGATGTCATTAAACAACAAGAACAACATAGATATCAGCAGGATATTATCTGACACAGTGATGGAAGATGAACTCTGTAGTCTAGAAGACACTCAAAAGACACAGCACAACTCAAGCATACCAATATTCATAAAGATGGCACATGGTTGAGCAATTTTTCATTATGTACACCGGATCCCTGTGAGTCAGAGCTGACTTGACAATAAATAACAGCAACAAATGATTTCCTAGATTGTCTATTTGCTAATCTACCCTTTTTGTTTTGTTTTGTTTTGTTTTTTGAGTGTTGCAATCACAGACTTTGCACTAACACCCTTTCCAATGAATCTCCATTACTTTGGGGCACAAGTTTCAACTATTTTGTAGTTTGTGATTTCTGATGCCTTTTGAGTTTTCTAAGATAGAAATTGTGTTTCTGTGTTTTATCATGCTCTTTGCTTTTACATGATTGTGAAATAAGAGGAAAATACTAACTTGCAAGCACCATTTTTAATGCATAAGCCAGCCAGCACTTTTTATTGCCTTTTTTTTAACCTGATGGATACTCAGGTGATGTAACAACAGTCAACTTCAAAATATATGATTCATAATAAATCTGAAAGTGAATGTGATCAATCAAATGCATAAAGCCTCTTTTTTCAAGTTCTTGAGAGAAATTGTTGTTGTCAGGTGCCAT
>NW_006408745.1:3877866-3879297 GCF_000296735.1 Chrysochloris asiatica | reverse complement strand
GAACCCAGCTTCTCGTATTATTTGCTCAGCATACATATTGAACAAGAATGGTGAAAGAACACAACCCTGTCGCACACCTTTCCCAATTTTAAAACATTCATTGTTCCCATGCTCTGTTTGAACAACTGCCTCTTGGTCTAGGTACAGATTTCTCAGAAGTACAATTAAGTGTTCTGGAATACTCATACTTCATTAGCTTGGTCTATATGTATGTATCTGTTTTATCAGCAACATCATGATACATCATAAAACATATGAATGGATATTATTGTGGGGAAATCGAAGCTTTATATCATCGTTTCTGACATCAAGTTTACAATTTTAGAGAGTAGATTACACAAACAAGACTATCCAAAATGCAATGCAGCGCATGAAAAATGTTACATGAGTAGTACAAAATGTGTTTTATAGAAGTACAGAAAAGAATGAGATTGCATTTCTTGTGGAGATGATATGGTTACATATACTAATATTACATATATTTTTATTCTGTTATGATAAATTTAAGAATATTATGATGATAGTGAAGGTGATTACTGTTTTGTTCTCTTCATTTACAAATGACAAGAAACTAAGTGCATATTCTTTATTCACATTGCTATTGTTATGGTTCAGTGCTGTCCAGTTGCTAAATTCATAGTGCACTGTGTAGGATTTCCAAGAAGAAGCTAGTGGGTTTAAATCACCAAGTTTGTGGTTTGTTGTTGTTGTTGTTAGGTGCCATTGAGTCCTGGTTTGGCACTGTGGTTAATGCGCCAGACTGCAAAGCCGTTTAAACTACAAGACCGGCAGTTCAAGCTCACTAGCTGCTCCTTGGTAACCCTATACAGGGTTGCTATGGTTTGGAATCAACTTGACAGCAGTTGACAACAACAACAACCACATATATATATATGTGTGTGTGTGTATATATGTGTATATATGTATATATAGTATATTTATATAGTATATATATAATTCTCTGTGTTGTAAATCAATCTATCTATCTATCTATCTATCTATCTATCTATCTATCTATCTATCTATCGACCTATCTATAGAGAGATTCCTGGTGTAACGCTGTGGGCTAATATGCTGGACTGCAAAGTCATTTGAGCCACAAGGTTGGTGCTTCAAGCTCACCAGCTGCTCCTTGGAAACCTTATACAGGGTCACTATGGGTCAAAAATGACTCGACAGCACTTAACAACAACAACAACAAATATATACCTCTGCATACAGAAGACAAAGGTATGAAAAACTTGTCATTGTTAGGTACCACTGAGTCAGTACCAACTTATAGCGACCCTACACACAAAAGATTTACACCCTCGGAAACCCTATACAGGGTCGCTATGGGTCGGAACCGACTCGAAGGCACATAACAACAACAACAACAACACACAACAGAATGAAACATTGCCCTGGACAGAACAATCCTCACAATCATTA
>NW_006408745.1:3875064-3876386 GCF_000296735.1 Chrysochloris asiatica | reverse complement strand
CAGGATGTGGGCTTCCCTTTTCACTCTTCTTATTGCTTAACTCAGAGTAACTTTCACAGGTGTTGTGTGTTTCCCTGGTATATGGCAGCTGGTATTGGTTCTTACCTGGGTTTTGGTGTTTTATAGAGTGTGATTGTAGCCTGGCTATATGGCAGCAGTTGCTGACTCTTCTTGTGTAATATAGGGAGACAAAGAATCCTCCAAAGGCAGAAGGGGAGGCATATAGCAAAACAACACCAGTGGGGGGTGGGGAAACAGCACAAACAAAAACAAGACTGAATACTGGAGTCTCTAGTCACAGAAAAGGGAGAGGAGGGAGAGAAGAAAAAGAAGGGGAAATTTTTTTTTGTAGCTTTATATGAGTATGGCTTTAATGTCCTAAGTTCCTGTCTTCAAAGCTGCCCATGAGATTCCAAGTTGCCAGTGTTGGTTTTTATGCTATACCTCAGGCTCCAGTCCAACCTCTGGCTCTCTTTCTCTCTCTTCAGTCCTTTCCTACTCTTTCCCGTGATAAAAAACTGAACAAAAAGGAAACAGATATTAGAAGTTCAGGGCCTCCGCTTGGCTGAGTGTCTGTGTGCATGTGTGGCAAAAGAACCCACCAGTGGTGAGGGTAGGGGGTGGCCACTCGGCTCAGGCTCTCCCTCTATCCACTAGAAAGGAGGTGGGAAAACAGTGAACGTGCCATTTACCAGATACCAAAGAAAATCAGAACAAAGCAAAACTGACAAAGTATAATGCCCAAGGTTCCTGCGGCATTTTTCCATGGTGTTTCTGCTCCTGTTTCGTCTTGTCTCTTGGTCTTTCCCAGGATGTTGGCTCAAGCCTCTGAGCCCTGCCTGGCAGATTCAAAAGTATGCAATTTTTTACTTCAGCTCCAAACTCCCAAGCCTTCAAGCCTTTAAAATATTCCTATCTCTGTGGTTCCAAGTTTTGGAGCTCTGCCCTGGATCTGCTTTGCCTGGCATTCTGTGTTATTGCTGATGGTGACCTTCACTACTCCTCCACCCTAGCCACCATAAAGCCCCACCTTCATTATTACTATGTTTGAGATCATTGCTGCTGCCACTGTGCCAGTCCATTTTGTTGGAGGACTTAATATTTTTCTCTGACTTTCCACTTTATCTACATGGTATCCATCTCCAGGGACCAGTACCTCTTGATGATACATCTGAAGTATATGAGAAATCTGACCTCCTTGGCTTCCAAAGAGCTTTGTGGCTGTACTTCTTCCAACACAGATTAGTTTGTTTTTTTGGCAGTCCATTGTACTTTCAATATTCTCCTGCAACACCCAAACTCTAATGTATCAATTCTTCTAT
>NW_006408745.1:3855732-3856605 GCF_000296735.1 Chrysochloris asiatica | reverse complement strand
CTGCTCCAACACCACAATCATTGCCATGTTTGAGTGTATTTCTGCTTCCACTGTGCCAATCCATCTTGTTGGGGGTCTCCCTCTTTTTTTTCTGACCCTCCACTTTACTAAACATGGTCTCCTTCTCCAGGGATTGGTTCCTCATGATGATGTCTGAAGTAATATACACTAAATCTGGCCTTCCTGGTTCCCAAGGAGTATTAATGCAACACAGTAAGATAATTGATAAATGAGTGGTAGATTTTGTCCATAGAATCTTTCAATATTGAAAGTCAGAGCTTGAATTTATTTTTATTCAGTTCTTTCAGTCTGAAAATTGTTGAGTGTGTTCTTCCATTTTGGTTTTCTAGCTCCAGGTCTTTGTACATTTCATTATAACACTTGACAATGTGTTCTAGAGCTGCCCTTTGAGATTTTCTGTTCAGTTCTTTTACGTCCTCATTTCTTCCATTTGCTTTAGCATCTCTGCCATGGAAAGCAAGTTTCAGAATCTCTTCTGACATTCATACTGATCTTCTTCAGGACTTTTTTTTTCTTCCTATATGATGTTCATGATGTCATCTCACAACTCTTCTTGTCTTGGATCATTAGTGTCACACACCAAATCTGTATTTGAAATGATCACTAAATTCTGGTGGGATATGTTCCAGGTGCCACCACTTGACTGTCAGCTTGCCGTACTGTGTCAGCTTGCATGTTGCTGTGACTCTGGAGGCTATGCTATCAGTATTTTAACTGTCAGCAGGGTCATCCATCATGGACAGGTTTCAGATGAGCTTCAAGACTAAGACAGACTAGAAAGAATGAGATGAACTACTTCCAAATAATTAGTTGCTGAAAACTTTATGAATAGCAGTGGCACACTGTCAGACA
>NW_006408745.1:3853471-3855029 GCF_000296735.1 Chrysochloris asiatica | reverse complement strand
GAAGAGAAAGGTTGGCAGAGAATGGTGAAGACCGGTGAAGACACAGGGACCTAGCTATACAAGGATTAAAGGGGACAGAGGTAAATAGTGTTGGATATTTGTACATAAGTATTTACCTTTATTGTAAACACACCTATTAATGTAATGGAGCATATGGAAGACAAAATGATGAAAATGTCTTTAATAGTATTAATTATGTTAAGGAAACTAGTTCCTGGGCATGGGAGTTCAAGAATCTAGTCTCAGGGAATACCATGGTCAATTGGCATAACATCATTCACAAAGACAATGTTCTATATTGTACTTTGGTGAGTAGCAACTGGGATTTTTAAAGCTCATGAGCAGCCATCTAAGGTTCAACTATTGGTATCTCCATGTGTATAAGAAAGAAAAGTGATGAAAAATGAAGATGCTTGGAATCAACTGGGCCAGTGGACCAAATGATCTATTGAATATCATTCACCACAACTCTTATACCAGAAGAAAAAATGGTGCCTGACTACCACTACTAACTTCTCCAAAAGAGATCACATTAGAAGGTCCCAGATAGAGTTAAAGAAAATGTGGAACAAAACTTAAATTATGACAAAAAGATCGGGCTTACTGGTCAGAGAGAGACTGGAGGAACCCCAGACTATGGCCCTCTACTACTCTTCAGATTGAGAATGAAACTTACCCTTTGCCTCAATTTTCAGTCAAGCAGTAGATAGGTATACAGCAGGGACAACAACACAAGTAAGGTATGCTTACCATGGAATCATCAATCATTCACGATCAGAAGGGCAGCACTTACCTAAGGATAAATTTGAGAAGGGATGTGAAGGAAGGTAAAATAGAAATAGAACCCAAAGGAAAGAAGTGGGATAACTGTTGCTGCATGGAAAGGATTGTAGTCAATGAGATGAAACCAATTGTATGGTTTACTGAATGTAAAACTGATGATCTTCTTTGTAAAGTCTGTAAAGTTTCATTCAATTTACAATAAAACTTAAAAAGAAGAAGAAGAAGACTGGGGAAGAGATGCCTCCTATAGTAGAGTTGATGACACAAATGGAGAAAGCTTCAGGACTTTCATTTGTGATGGGGCAAAACTCAAAATTAGGTTAAACCACTGCAACATACATTAAAAATTTGAATATGAAATGTCAAAAGCATGAACCTAGGAAAATTGGAACTTGTCAAAAATGAAATGGAATGCATAAAGATTGATATCTTGGCATTAGTGAGCAGAAATTGGAAGGTTATTGGCCATTTTGAATTGGATAATCACATGATTGACTATGCTAGGAATGAGAAATTGAAGAGGAATGGTGTCCCATTCATCATCAAAAAGAACATCTCAAGATATATCTTGAAGTACAATGCTGTCTGTGATATGATAGTATCTATACATCTACAAGGAAGACCGGGCAATGCATACATATACTATTCAAATTAAGGCACCAACCACTAAAGTCAGTGATGATGAAATTGAAGAATTCTACCAACTTCTTTAATCATAAATCGATAAAACATGCAATCAAAATATATTGGTAATTACTAGCGATTGGAATGCAAA
>NW_006408745.1:3849955-3852638 GCF_000296735.1 Chrysochloris asiatica | reverse complement strand
ATGTTTATCCCTTTCACAGGGTAGCATATAATAAAAAGCCAATGTTGCTGAAGGTAGAAGTCCAAGATGCACTGAAGGTATTGGCCAAGAAGAGGGCTCCAGGAATTGTTGGAATACAAACGAAACTCTTTCAACAAACTGATGCAGCATGAGCGGTACTCACTAATCTATGTCAAGAAATTTTAAAGACAGCTACCTGGTCAAGTGATTGGAAAAATCCATATCTTGGCCCTTTCTAAAGAGAAGTGATCCAATGGAATGTGGAAATCATCAGACAATATCATTAATATCACATGCAAGTAAAATTTGCTAAAGATACTTCAAAAATGGCTACAGATGTACATTGATAGGGAGCTGCCACAGGTTTAGGTCAAATGCAGAAGAGGACATGGAATGAAGGATCTCATTGCTGCTGTCAGATGGATTTTGGGCAAAAGCACAGAATAACAGAAAGATGTTTATCTGTGCTTTACTAACTATGCAAAGGATTTCAATTGTATAGAAATATTTCTCTTCCCAATAGATGAGACCCAGTCACAGGAAGATGAAGCATCCACTACAAAACTAACACTTCACTCATAGATGCTTTGGCTTCAGCATGATTTTCACTCAGAAAAGTGAGATGGCCTTTAATACCCCAGACATTAGGGTTCAGGTAGTCCATTTGGGCTGCTGCTTTCCTCTGCCTTGGCAAAGTCTTTCTTTAGAAGGTGTGTTTGGGCCAGCACCAGTTAATACTCACAGTTGGGGCCTCTTTGAGGGCATAAGAGCTCATGTGCAAGGACTCTGTGCACATACTGCACAGCATTGACCTTCATCAAGAAGCATATGGTCTCCATGAAGATGGTGGTAGAAGTTTGGGAAATGCCATAATTAGGGTTGGGAAGCACAGCAGCTGGTGAAGCATGGCATTTTGATGTTTCTTTCTTTGCTGGTATCACCTTGAGAAACATGGTGGATAGTTTTGGGCTAGAAACTGGATGCTGAGTTTGTTCTTATGATTATGACTGCAGTTTGGAGGAGTCTTCAAGGAAGTCATCTAGAATAGACATCGTAGCTTCTCCTGCAAGTGCTGGTGCTGCTGGGGCATCAGCTTTGACTGCTGTTGCAGAACCATTGGTGATCCCCCATGGGTCTAAACTGTGTTCCATATTTCCTCCTTCTTCAAGATACTCTAGAGTTTCAGTGCTCTTCTGCTTTGTTACTCGAATCTGAAGCTGTTTGAAGGCCACATGAGATGCCATTTCCATTCTGGAACACTTGATTATGTTCAAGAGGAACCTGTATATAGATGAAGAGGCAGTTGTTCAAACAGAACAAGGGAACATGGAATGATTTAAAATTATAAAAGGTGTAAACAAGGGTTGTATTTTTTTTCACCATACTTATTCAACCTGTATGTTGAGCACATTATCTGAGAAGCTGGATTTTATGAAGAACTATGTGGCATCAGGATTGGAGGAAGACTCATTAACAACCTGAAATATGCAGATGATGCGACCTTGCTTGCTGAAAGCGAAGAGGACTTAAAATACTTTCTGATGAAAATCAAAGACCACAGCCTTCAGTATGTAAGGAAAACAAAAATCTTCACCAGTAGACCAATAAACAACATCCATGTAAATGGAGAGAAGAATGAAGTTGTCAAAAACATCATTTTGCTGTAATCAACTATCAACACTCATGTAAACAGCATTAAAAAAATCAAAGGATGTATTGCATTAGGCAAATCTGATTCTCAAGACCTCTTAATGTGTTCAAGAATAAAGATGTCAGTTTGAAGATTAAGGTGTGCCTGATCCAAATCATTGTATTTTCAATAACCTCCTATGCATGTGAAATTTGAATAGTGAATAAGGAAGACTATAGAAGAATTGATGCATTTGAGTTATGGTGTTGGTATTGAAAGTATCACAGACTGCCAAAAGAACAAAACAAATCTGTGTTGGAAGAAGTACAGCCTGAGTGCTCCTTGGAAGCCAGGATGGCCAGACTTTGTCTCTCATTCTTTGGACTTATTATCAGAAGGGACCAGCCCTTGGAGAAGGATATCATGTTTGTTAAGTAGAAGTTGGGGAAAAAGAGGAAGATTCCCCCCCCACCTCCCAACAAGATGTATTGGCACAGTAGTAGCAGCAATGGTCTCAATTGTAGCAATGATTATATTTTGGCACATGACTAGGCAGTGTTTCATTCTGTTGTGAATAAGTTCTCTATGAGTTGGTACCAACTTGATGACATCTAACAACAATGTTTAACATCATATTTGACTCTCATGGACTTGTTTTAAATTTCTTCAGCTGCAGCTTGAATTTTCATATGAGTAATTGATGGTCTGTTCCACAGTCTGCCCCTGGCCCTGTTTTGACTCATGATATGGAGCTTTTCCACTGTCTCTTCTCAGATATTTTCAATTTGATTTCTGTGTATTCCATCTGGTGAGGTCCATGTGTGCTGTCTTCTTTTGTGTTTTTGGTCTTACAAAATTATTGTAAAAAGTTACTATTCTTACAAAATTCTGTCATGTGATCTCCAGCATAATTTCTACAACCAAGGCCGTATTTATCAACTATTTACCCTTCTTGTTTGTTTCCCACGTTCCCATTCCAATCACCTTTAGTTATCAATGCATCTTGATTGTATGTTTGGTTAATTTCAAACTGAAGAGGTTCGTGGGATTATT
>NW_006408745.1:3847464-3848380 GCF_000296735.1 Chrysochloris asiatica | reverse complement strand
TCCTAGAGAGCCACTGTGCTCCCACAGTGAAAATGGGTATGCATATATTTATTCATGCCCTGGCTCTTCTTTCTTTATATTATATACCTAATAGTAGAATTGGAGCGGACCATAAAGCATTTCTGGTTCTAACTTTTTATGGAAGTGTCATACTCTTTTCTATAGTGCTTTACCACTTTATAGTCCCACTGTAAAATATATGAGTTGCAGTCTTTCCACACCCTCATAAGCATTTGTTGTTTTCTGTCTTCTTAAACTTTGCTATTAATCCTAGGGTAAGATAATATCTCATTGCTGTACCTTTGTGACACAACTTTTAGGCAAGTGTTAGACAGGCCTATAATGTGAACAATAACACCAGGGAGGTGCCCACTTTTTAGAATAGTTTTCTGTTAACACAGGGAGGAAGTAATAAGATTAGTGTTGCATTGTGGGGATTGTAATCCATGTCACAAGACAAAATATGTATAAATTGTTAAATAGAAATTTGTTTGGGAAGAAGTACAGCCAGAATGCTCCTTAGAAGTAAGGAGCATCATCTCATATACTTTGACCATGTTTTCAGGAGGGACTAGTCCATGGAAAAGGATATCTTGCTTCATAAAGTAGAGAATGAGTGAAAAAGAGAAAGATCTTTGATTTGATGAATGGACACAATAGTTTAAAAACTGGGCTCAAACATAGGAATGATGATGCTGCTGCAGCAGAACTGGGCAGAGTATCTTTCTGTTGAATATAGGGTGGCTATGAGTCAGAACTAACTCTAACAGCAAAGCATTTCATAATTAGACTAGTTATTGATTTGTCTAAGACGCCTTCCTCCTAAACATTTATTCTTAAATTTATGAGAATTATTTTTATTGACTTTTTATTGTGAATTGAGTGATAGTTTACTTGGGAGAACATCAGCTTTATA
>NW_006408745.1:3844902-3846634 GCF_000296735.1 Chrysochloris asiatica | reverse complement strand
CCAGTCATTGAAACTAGGTCAAATAGGTACTATCAGCAAGTATGGGTGTTCTTGTGCATCTCCCCTTATTTCATATCAGCTGGACACTTCACTCTCCACTTTAGTCCTCTGTGGCTATGTCCCTATCCCTGGACTCAGGAGAATCAGTCTTATACAAAAATTCTAATGTATCAGTTATCATTTTATTTTAATTATTTTCTCTTTTCCTTAAACTAATTTTTTAACCTCTTCAGTGAAAAGATTTTTCTTTTTTCCTTTTATTCTTTTATTTTCTAATATGTCTATCTAGTAATTGATAGAAACTTTAAAGACTCTAAATTCATCTCTGAGTAAAGCTTTGGTTGTAGTCCTTAACTTAACTTTATTGTATATAATTTATTCTTGTTTTATATATATACACCTTTACGTATAATATTCTAACTTTTGATGTATATAATATAAACTATTGCTATTTTCTATTTTTAAATTACAGGTTTGATTTATTTCACCCTAAAGCCTTCTAGGATAGTTTTTTAATTGTTATAACTTTTTTTATTGTGGTCCTTTTACTGCAACTATTAATGTTTAGCAGTAATGGTTTGGAATCTCTTTTTATTTTAGAATGTACTAAAATCAACACATTAAAATTATATATCCTTCAATATGAACTATCCTTCAACATGAACTCCTCTGTGTATCTGTAAATCTCTCATCACATTTCTAATAGCTGCTGTGGAAAAGTAGATTTTTAGCTTTCATCAGTAAACCAAAACCAAACCAAATCCACTGCCATAAAATCAATTCCAACTCTTAGTGACCCTGTAAGCAGTTCTGGTAGTGTAATGGATTACAAGCTGAGCTGCTAAGAGCAAGGTCAGCAGTTCTGCTCCTGTGAAGATTTATAGCCTCAGCAACCATATACAGGGTCACTATGAGTTGGAAACAACTCCATCGCACATAACCACCAACAGTGACCCTATAGGACAGAGTTTAACTGCTTTATAGGGCTTCTGAGACTGTAAATCTCTATGGGAACAGACTATCTCATCTTTCTCCCATGGATTAGCTGGTGGGTTCAAACTGCTGAACCTTCAGTTAGCAGTCCAACACTTAATCCACTCAGTCACTTGGACACCTTTTTCATCCTTTGGCTTTTTCTTTGTTAGTTATCTAGTTTTTGTAACAATAACAAATATATGGTAGCATCATCTATACATGATAAAATGGAAAAATAAAAATGTTTTAATTTAGTCAAAGGTGGCTTAAAATTTATCATTGAATATGTAAGTATAAAACATTTTGATTCTTTACATCAAAACTCTAAAATTTACTGTTGTTGTTAAGTGCCATTGAGTTGGTTCTGACTCATAAAGACCATTTTATAGTGGCTTCTGAGGCTACATAGTGTAGCTGAGGAGTAGCTGGTGAGCTTGAAATGCCTACTTTTCGATTCCAACCAACCTTGCAGGCCAGCACATTAACCCACAGCATCATACTAGGACTCCTAGGTTGTAATTTTTATTTCAGGTGAGTTGGATAGAAATGTAACTTTCTAATTCTTACATAAAATAAATACTTTAGATACACTGTTGTTAGGTGCCAACTCAATTTTTCTTTCCTAGTTACCCCATGTGACAGTAGTACTAACCCATGGGGTTTTCTAGGCTGTTATTTTTATGTTTAAATATTATGCGGAAATCATTGGACAATGTCTTTGATATCTCAAGTGAGTAAAGTTTTGCTAAAGGTAATA
>NW_006408745.1:3841633-3843732 GCF_000296735.1 Chrysochloris asiatica | reverse complement strand
TTCTGCTGTGCATAAGGTCACTATGAGTCGGTGCCGACTCGATGGCACCTAACAACAATAACAACAACAAATCTTTATGTAAGTAGGCATGCTGATATTTCTTCTGTGGAGCCACCTCCAACCTTTTGGCTAGCAGTTGAGTGCTTACTTGATGCACTACCCAAACTACTGTTAGATGTGCTGGGAAAAACTAGGGACCACGGTTTCCCTGTAGTAGGCACAAGGCTGATGGTTTGAGCCCAACAGCCACTCCATGTGAGAAAGATGAGGCTTTCAACTCTGGTAGAGATTTACAGCCTGAAATCATTATACAGTCTTGTTATGAGCCGGAAATGACTTTACAGGACTTAATAGTAACAACAATGGAAGATGAAGAATATCATTAAACTTGAAAACTAAGAAAGACTTAAAAATACTAAACAATTGATTAGGCAAATAGGTGATTGGTCAGACTTATGAACTCTTCAGATTAATAAATATTTTTATATAAGTTGCTATATTTGTAAAACAATAGTGTGTTCTTTTCTCTTATTTGTTGTTAAGTGAGTTAAGCTGCATCCAACTCACAGAGACTCTGTGTAGGGTTTCTGAAGAGTGACTGTGGATTTAAACCTCCAGTCTTGCAGTTAGCAGTCCAGTGCTTATCCCTCAGTGTTATACCAAGACTCTTATTATAGGACAATATAAAATAAATTATACTTTCAAAACAGTCTAAAATGATACTCAAACCTAATTTTAATACACTGAGTCACTATGGGAGTCCTGGTGTGGCACTGTGGGATAAAGTACTGGATTATAAGGTTGATTTGAATCACAAGGTTGGTAGGTCAAACTCACCAGCCACGCCTTGGAAACCCTACATAGGTAACTATGAGTCGGAACTGACTCCAGGGCACTTAACAACCAGAGTGTCTGAGCACAGTGGCTCCATATGATAAGCACTGGACTGTGAACCACAAGGTCCATGGTTAAAGCCCTCCAACCACTTTGTGAATGATGCTTTCTGCTCCCATGGAGATTTTTTGAAGAAGCCTTGGGCACTCTATACAGGGGTGTTATGAATTGAAAATGACTCTATGACACTTAACAACAGCAACAACAATATGGTGTCTACACTGCTTGTTGTATTGAAGTGTTGTCAAGTCGGTTCTGACTCATAGTGACTCTGTATAGGATTTCCGAGGAGTGGCTGGTGAATTTGAACCACCAACCTTGCGGTTCAAACCAACCTTGTGGTAGGTACACTATCCCATAGTGGTACGTGAGGACTTGCAGATTTCAAAATTTAATATTCCTTTAGTTAAGAAAAAAATCAATTAAAGTCAGTCTAAATTTTTAAAGAAATACTTTTTATATAACACTTCCAGGTAGAGGGAAGTTGCCAAAATCATACCAATAAGATTTAAAGCAAGAAACTACTTGGAATATTAACAAAATGTTGACAGATTGTTACATGTTACTAATAAAAGAAAGAAAAGTCCCGTGTATCTACCTCTTCACTCAGTATAACTAAGATTACCTTTTTCACTTTATGGGGACAGTTGATAACAATTCTGAGAATTCGTGTCTTACACTGTGCAAGATAAATATGAGGAAATGTTTTGTGAAGCCTTTTACACAGGATATTAAACTGGGAATTGTTAATTCTTACAGTTGTGAGATTTTGTTTTGCTTATTTAATACAATTAATCACGGATTTGCCCCATGCTGGCAAAAGCTGTGTGGCCATATTTTATACCCTATTTTTTTCCTTTTAAGACTCAACCTACTGTTGAGTCTGTCTATTCATGTGGTAAAGACAAAGGAATAGGCATTTATTATTTAGTCTCAATTGTGAATATATTCTGACTCTAGTGAATCAAATATCGCAAACAAAAAATTGTAAGATGACTGGTATGGTGCTGTAGAATAATGCGCTAGACCAAAAGGTCAGTTTGAACTGCATAGTTGGTGGCTCAAACTCACCAGCCACTGCTCGGAAACCCAAGCCATGGCATTTTCAACAATCTCATAAGCATGTGAAAGTTGAACAGTGAATAACGAAGACTAAAGAATTGATGCATTTGAGTTATGGTGTTAGAGGAGAATATTAAAAGTAC
>NW_006408745.1:3832279-3839388 GCF_000296735.1 Chrysochloris asiatica | reverse complement strand
TTTTTTTTTTTTTAAAGTCTAAGCAAAAATCACACTTCATAAGTACTATTGAGACCCCCTCATTCTCTGGGTAATGATTGAAGAATGAATGGTTCAGTTCTCCAAAAGCCACTGGGAAATGTCAGCACCATCTAGTTAATGAATTCCTGATTTGTTTGGCATTTGCACTTTTCTTAAGAAATTGCTGATGTGTTTAGACTTCCTCTTCTCCTCAGCAGCAGTGAAATTTGTTGATTATGATGGCCTTATATAACATCATCCAGGCAGAAAGCTAAAAGATTACACATTAAAAAGAAACAGCCCTGTTTATTACCAGGCATTGTGCTTCCTCATATGCATATCTCTGTTCCTCAGTCTTTGACCAGGTTGCTTTGTGGGAGATGCTTTGTTAAAAGTATTTCCATGGCAGGCCTCTACTCATGAAAAATCATTTTCTCTGCCTGGTTGTGATAGAAAGTCTTTTTCACTTATTGAAACCTGTCAGATTTCCTTAGAGTATTTTTGTTTAATTCTTGAAAAACAGTTAGTGGAGGGCCATTTAAAAATAGGTAGATTTAATGAGGAATTGATGTTTGTATTTAAAACATTTTTCAAAGGAACTTATTTCTTTACTCCTGAATTTTAAAAAGGCTACAATCTTTATAGATCCCATTCGACAGGCTAGATCAGTCTAGACTACTTATATATCCTATGTACTTTACCCTTAGCTATGTTTAACCATTTGTTTATTTTAGATGCCATTCTACCATTGGTAAGAATCTTGTCTTCTTAAGTTTGGTTTCTATGAAAATTAGCCTGGCAAGAAGCTGTAAGGGTAAAATTGATCAATTAAACATCTTTGTTAAATTGATCAAAATTAAGTTCCTTATATAGGAAATGAATGAATCCATCCATAATTTCAGAGCCTCTTAACTATCATCTCCAAGAACTTTTGGTCTCAATAAGGGTCAGAATATTACAATCACCTTTCTCTCTGTGTGTGTCTTTCCCCTTTCTTTCTTGGTGTCTGTCTCTTTCTTTCTATTACTGTAAGTCTGAGGTCAGAGATTTAGCCAGGAACATGAGGGTGAATCAAAAACTGTCCACATGCAGGTTATATTAAAACACTCATTCATACCCATGACTGATGATGACATTGAGCATGCACGGGAAATGATTCTGTTGAACAGAAGAGTGACAGTGAGTACATTATGTGGCAAATCATTTGCAAATAAGCCATGTCTCTGCCTATGAAATAATCCATGACTAGAGTTTTCCAAAGTTTGTGTGAGATGGGTACTGAAACCACTAACAGACAAGCAAACAAAATTTGGACTGATACTCAAAGAAAGGTAAAAGTTTCTTTTAAAAAATCATTACTGGCGATAAAAGACAAACATTTCCTGACAGGCTAAAGCCCCTCAGAGTAAGTAGTCTCTCTGGTGAGTTCATAGTTGGCCTTAACAAAAAAGGAAGAAATTTCTATGCAATTGCCAAACAGAATATTCCATTTCTTTTTGTTTTAGCACCTGGACTACACTCGACTGTAAACACCATACCTTTTTCATAGTTAAATTTTCTGAGTAGCACAAATATTTCAGCTGCTGGAATCTCACACACCCCTCAGACTGCCTTTACCTTAACCTCTCCCTGTTTCTTTAGGAAAATCAAAACAAAATTTAAAAAACACTTGAACAACTACCTTGGAAACTTCAGTTACTCTGGAAAACATTATTCTTTTAGCTTTCATGGCCATTAAGTTATCTCCAAAAGAAATTTTCCAACAATCCACATATAAACAGGATACCAGATGCCCCGTACATTCAGAGTTCTCACTCCTTATCAAGGGGTGTCTGTGGAATCCACTTTCTGGTCATTGTTGTTGTTGTTAAGTGCCATCTTGTGGGTTCCATCCCATAGCAACCCTGTACAGGGTTTCCAAGGAGCAGCAGGTTAGCTTGAGCCACTGACCTTGGAGTTCAAACTGACTTTGCAGTCCAGCGTATTAATCCACAGCACCACATGAGGACTCCAAAAAACCCTGTAACTGTCTGTGATCAATTAGTTGTAAACTCCATGCACTCAGAACAGCTGTGTTTCTGGTAGCTGCATAAATGTTTTTCTCTTATGAAATGCTTATTTGTCCTTACATGTATCTTCATCCCACTGAAACTGGGAGTCTCCTCCTTATAGTTTCTGCCATTAAGAGTTCATTTTCTGGATGACCTATTATGATTTCTCCCTGATAACTGCCCTGCTGGAAGATTCCATCTTATTTCTGATGTTATGGCCTTGCACCAGCAGGTGGGCAGTGATCTTTCATGGAAGTGATAGCACAGTTGCTTTATATTGTATTTACTAAGTTGATGAGGAGCGATAGCAACACTATTTTTATCTCACCAAAATCTGAGTATTTTGGCTGAAGCCACTAGGAATCTGTCTTCATTCAGTTGTTTTCCAATTTAGATAAATTTTACAGATTTTGTATTTCCAAAGTTCAGGGAAAATAAATCAAGTTTACCAATAGCTTTCTCCCCATGTGCTGCTCTGGTCCCATGATAGAATAGTCAGCCACCAAGAAAAAGGAACCAGACTGACATTGGACATTACATCAGTGAGACTAAAAGCTAGAAGACTGATAAATCTTAAAAATTTAAAGAAAAAGTAATTTCAATCTAGAGTTATATCCCAGTTAATTCATAAAAATTTTAGAAGAAATACAGAATAAAGTCATTTCTTACATATATGGACTGTAAGAGTTTACTTTTCATGCAGAGCTCTGGTAGCATAGTGGTTATGAATCGGGCTGCGAATCACAAGGTCAGCAATTCAAAACTACCAGCTGCTCCACGGGAGAAAGATGAGGCTTTCTGCTCCCATAAAGATTTACAGTCTCAGACACCCTGTTCAGGGTCTCTATGTGTTGGAACCGACACCATGGCACTTTACAACAACAACTTAAGCATGGACACAAATGAAAACAAGGAAGTAAGACAAAGGACAGAACATCATGGGTTTCAGGAAACCGTAGCTATACTTCAAAAGAGGAGTTTGACATAAAACTCTATCTAATTTTGAGAAGAGTGATTAGTGTCTTCTCAGAGAGATCTCAAGATTAAAACAAGATTCAATGAAATATTATTATGACTGAAAGTTTGAAAAAACTTGGATATGCAAAATACAGAGAAAGCAACCAATATTTATTGTCCTACCAGCTGTGAGTTTCCCTCTCACCAAAGGACAGGAACCACACTATTAATTATTGCTCCCCAAGCACCTATGTTAGTTTCTGACACCCAGGTAGCATAATGTATACATTTTTAAAATAAATAACTTGCTTTTTATTGTTGTTCTTCTGTAAGAAGTCGTTATGGTTGAAAGCCCCTCCAGTACTATTTTATCTTATAACTGTGCCATTTATCTTGTTTATGAAACTAAATATCTGTGCTAATTTATAACAAGTATGCAGGCCTGATATTTTGATAGTTAAATGTAAAAGTACAAAATAAAATTATAGAAAAGGTTCCCAAGTTACAGGGGAGTCTCTAGGGAATGTATTAAAATCAGATTCCCTGAAATCTAGATTGATACATCTGGTATGGAGTTTAGAAATTTGAAATGCTGACAATTATTCCAGGTGATCCTGATATTAGTGGTCTGTGAACCACATTATAAGAAACTTTGCTTTATGAACTTTATTAATTTATTCACATGTAATTCAGAATTAACTCTTGAGTGAATATTGTTTTCATTTTTTCCTAAAGTAGACAATGCATATTTTTTCTAAATTCCTTTCATTTTTCTCTTTAACAACTTATGGAAAAATAAAACTAGCATTATTATAAATAGGTAATAGTTTCTTTTAAAGGAGTAGGCAACATTGTGCTCTGGGGAGAAAAAAAATAAAAAGAATTTTCTTTTATTTATTCTGCTCAGTTATATACCATAGTACTAACTTATATTCTCTACATCTATGTTTTTCTCTTAAAATTGCTATTTTTGTGCTGTCTAAACTTACGACTACCTAAGAAAAAATATGAGCATGAAGAAATAAAAATAATTTCGATTATTGCACTAACATATCTCTATTGTGCTAAAATGATATTGTTTAAACATTATTTCAAACACCTATTTGATTATTGGTTTCCATCATTTGAAATTCCTCCTGTATGTTTCTGCATATTCTTTTCTAAATATTTCTACAGAGTATTGCATTATGCAGCACTTGTATCTTTTTTCATTCATTTATAGATGTGTGTCCTTAAGAAGCGGTGTGTTAGTGATCACCAATATATACAATGAGATAAAAAACTATGCATTATTTTCCTTTCCAAGAAAACTAAATTGATGCACAGAATGATTGTTTGCTAGTTGCTAAAATTACAGCAGAGGGGTGTACTTGCCTTATTTAGATGAAATTTCTGGTTTTACTTATTCTGGAAAAAAGCTTTATCCCCAAATAAAGGATTAGTCTAGGGACCTGGTACATCAGTGCTGACATATCAAATAGAAAAGTGAGTGGGATGAATATTACAGTTCACTTTTATATTGGTTTATTTGTAGGTAGGCAAAAATGAGAAATTGGGTAAAGTATTAGTCCACATTAAAAGGTAAAACATGAAGAGGCTACTGTCAATTCAGGCTGTGTTTGTTGATTTCCAAATAACAACCTTGTCTCGGGAGTCATTAAAAGTATTGCTCTCCTGAGAAGAGGCTGAGGTGCTCTGCCTCCGAAGCTGAATAAACTTGGTGTATCATTTTGTCATTCTTTATGAGAATAGTGGCCCTGAGGATCTGGTGTTTTTTGTTTTTGTTTTTTTAAAGCTACCAAATATTAGCTATGCCATCTCCTTTATAGAAAAATGTAGCCACATACATTTAACAAAAATGTATAAGTCATAAAAGAAGCAAATATTTCAATTCTTTAGAATTAACATTTCTTCAGAAACATGGTGTCTTTGGAAGTACAATTGGTTTACATTATTGTGTTTTAAAATTTCTAAACAAAATATATATCCTTAATCTAGAAAATGCCTGAGTACTAGACTGCTTAATCTGATAGTAATAGCTGGACAGTGATATGATAATTTCAAATATTGCTTTTAATATTTCCAAAGAACATATTAATACTGTACTGGGAGTCCTGGTGTGGTACTGGGGATAATATACTAGACTGCATGTTTGGCTTGAACTTCAAAGTAGGTGGTTCAAATTCACCAGCTGTTCCTCAGAAACTCTAGAGGGTCACCATGAGGCGGACCCAACTCGAAGACATTTTAAAAAAAATGTGGCACTGTAAGATAAGCACTGGTCCACAAAGTCGGTTTGAACTGCAAGTCTGGCTGTTCAAACCCACCAGCTACCCCTCGGAAATCCTGTACAGGGTCGGTCTGAGTCAGAATCAACAGAAGAGTACTTAATAACATCAACGAATTGCGTAGGAGTTGTGGTTGCATGGTTAAGTGCTGAGCTACTAACTGAAAAGTTGCAGGTTTTCTTTATGTTGAGGTGCAATCCACACTGAAGGCTGTAATCTTTGATCTTCATCAGTAAGTATTTTAAGTCTTCTTCACTTCCAGTAAGGAAGGAAGTGTTAACTGCATATCAGAAGTTGTTAATGAATCTTCTTCCAATCCTGATGCTATTATGTTCTTCTTCATATTTTATGTATGTTGTTGTTGTTAAGTGCCGTCGAGTCGGTTCCGACCCATAGCGACCCTGTAAGGGTTTCGGAGGCTGTAAATCTTTACGGGAGCAGAACGCCTCATCTTTCGCCCCCGGAGCGGCTGGTAGTTTCGAACTGCTGGACTTACGGTTCGCAGCCGGTTTCATAACGACTATGCTACCAGAGCTCATTTTATATATGGTGACTGGAAAATTGGAATTGGTTAAGGGCAATCATTACACAACTGAAATAATGTAGCTGATATCACTAAGCTGTATACAAAAAAAAGTGCTAATTGGCAAATGTATTATATTTGCATACACCTTTACCACAACAGCTACAACAAAGCAAAATTAAAAAAATAAAACGAAGCAACAACAACAAAATATACAGCTGCTGATACCACTTGTTGATAGGTGCCATCACGGCCATCCTAACTCACAGTGATCTTACGTATACAACATTAGGAAACACTGCCTACTCCAACACCACCCTCACAATCATTGCTCTGCTTGAGCCCATGGTTGCAGCCACTACTTAGGTACAACCAAACATTTACTACTGGAATTTTTACAGGTTACATGGCCTAAATTCCTGGTTTTGTAAGATAGTCCATTGACCTAAATTTGTTTTTAGAGTTTCTTTTCTACCTCCAAGTTTGGTGGTTAGTACCCTGATTGTAAAGCTTGGGATAGACAATGAAAGATGATCTTTATCTACCTGGAGCTGCAGAGGAAGGAGAACTAGGAAGCAGAGAAGGGATGGTCGTGGCAACTCTGTCTCCATGAACTACTGCCTTCTGTGCCATGAAAGCAGAACTGATAGTACCTAGCTTCTATAACTGAACATTTTGTAGGACAAGCACTGGATTGCCAGGTCAGTTTGAATCACAAGGTTGGCAGTTCAAATGCACCCACTACTCCTCAGAAACCCTATACAGGGTCGCTATGAGTTAGAATCAACTTGTTGGCAATTAACAACAACAGATGAATCCTGATCTCAAAGGGAAAATGGAATCGAATTTCAAATTCTTATGGAATCTACACTTACTGGAACCACTGAGACTAGAAGAACCCCAAAACTAATGCCTTCAATGAATCCTTAAACCTTGAATTGAAACTATTCCCTGAAATCATCCTTAAACTAAACAATTTAGCTCAATTCAATCTTGAGTATGTTGTTGTTGTTGCTAGGTGCCTTTGAGTCTGTATGTACAACAGAACAAAGCACTGCGTGGTCCTGTGCCATCCCTATCATTGTTGCTATGTTTGAGCCAATTTCTGCAACCACTGTGTCAATCCATTTTGTTAGGGGGTCTTCTTTTTTTTCCTAGTCCTATGGTGTGATGCTGTGGGTTAATGTACCGAACTGTAAAGCCATTTGAACTGCAAAGTTGGCAGTTCAAACTCACCAGCTCCTCCTTGGAAACCCTATGCAGGGTTGCTATGGGTTGGAAATTACTCTA
>NW_006408745.1:3815940-3817175 GCF_000296735.1 Chrysochloris asiatica | reverse complement strand
GGATCTCTGTTCCTACGTGTTTACCTTCTTTTACATTGTAATAGTTTTGATCATAGACTGACCTCCCAGAATCTCTGAGTTTGTTCTTATAGTTTTGTTCTGTTCTCGACTCTTCCTTCTGTCAATTTAATTCTGGGAGGTTCTGGCATTTATGTCAATCTCTTGTTATCTGTTCTTGTTGGTTCTCAGTCCATAGAACTCCCTTTAAGATGTTTTGTAGCACAGTGTTCGTTTTGGTAAAATCCCTTAGCTTCTGTTTAGTATTTGAATGTTAGCTCTGCTGGGTAAAGAATTCTTGGTTGGCAATTTTTTCTTTCAGGATTTTATATATGTCTCCCCATTGTCTTCTTGTTTGCATGGTTTCTGCTGAGAGATCCAAGCTTAATCTGACTTGCTTGCCTTTGTATGTAACACTTCTCTTTTACCTAGCTGCTTTCAGGAGTGTCTCTTTATCTTTGATTTTGGAGAGCTTGTTTATGATATGTCTTAGTGATCTTCTTTTGGGGTCTATACTTACTGGGGTTTGTTGAGCTTCTTGAATATTTATCTTTTCACTTTGCAGGATGTTAGAGAAATTTTCTTCCAGCAGTTCTTCAACTATTTCCTCTGTGGGCTTGTGTGGTTCTTCTTGTTCTGGAATGCCTATAATTCTTAAGTTACTCCTCTTCATGTTGTCCAACATGAATCTTAGATCTTCTTCAGATTTCTTTATGATTTTTTTCTGTTTGCTCTTCTATGTTAGTGGTATTGGAGATTTGTCTTCCAGATCACTGGTTCTGCCTTCCATCTCTTCTCTTCTACTCCTTTGCTCTTTCAGCGTATTGTCTATTTCTGATATTCTATTATTGATTTTTTGGACCTCTTTCTGTAGGTTTTGAATTGCTTCCAATGCTGTATCTATCTTATTTGATTGTTTCTGTAGCCCTTTCTTGACTGCTTCCTTAGTCATTTTACTCCATTGTAAAGTGTTTTGAAACATTATAATCATTTTTCCTGAATTTCTTCTCAGACATTTCCAAGGCCTAGCCTCCTTCCAAATGGAGGCGAGGTCATTTGTTTCAGACATTTTATCTTGTTTCTGGACATGTGCTGATATGGTCATATGCTTTTGCTTCGTGGACATGTTTAGTGTTTATCTGTGGCCTTAATACTTAATTGAGAATGTGTTTTGGTATTTTTTATGATTTCTGATTGCTTCCAGGTTGATGTGATCAGGATGTGGGCTTCCCTTTTCA
>NW_006408745.1:3784247-3814880 GCF_000296735.1 Chrysochloris asiatica | reverse complement strand
ACCTCCACCCTATCCGCCATCAAGCCCCACTATCCATAACTTTTTATGATCCACCTAGTAGAATGCATAGTCAATGAGACACAATAGACATTTTTCTGGTATTTTCTACTTTCAGCCAGGATACATGAGCAATGATATCCCTCATTCCACGTCCTTTTATGAATCTGACTTGAATTTCCAGCAGTTCTTTGTCATTATACTGCTGCCTTTTTTTTTTTTTTTTCAACATAATTTTACTTGTATATGATATTAACAATATTGTTCAGCTTGAATATCAAAATTTGATGCTGCTGGTAAGTGCCATTGAGTCAGTTCTGATTCAAAGGGACTCTATATAGGGTTTCCGAGGAGTGGCTGGTAGATTTGAACCACCAACCTTGTGACTAGATATCCAGTGTTTATCCTACAGTGCACATTAATTTTCTGAACATCCAAATACAAGCCCCCCCAATAAATTTAGAAAAGATGAAACTTTAGTATTTTTCATTTAAAACACACATACATATCAGTTGGCATGTACACTTAAGCATAAAATAATGTGCCTTACACCTTAAAATAAGAGTAATTATCAATTACTTATTACTTAGTAAACATCAATATCTTATGTAGTTTATTAAGCAAAGTGTTTATTTATTTAAACAAAAATTGAGTTTATGATCACTAGGAAAAGCCAAGATAAATGATATACTAGCATAAGAATGTTTTATCCATGAACTAACTTAAAATACACCCCATGGGAGCTAAGCTTCTGAAGTATAATTGAATAGAAAGTTTCATAGATGATGTAATATTTTATTCTTTAAGAATACATTTACCCAAAATATTATCTTTTGGAATATTGGAAAAATTCACATTAATATAAACATTCAAAAACACATTGCTATATAAACTTTAAAAATGGCAATTAAATTGGGCTAGTTTTTTCCTTGAGTTAACTGCTAGGATAGTATAATACTAGTTACTCAAAATGCCAGTATAACTTTGAATGTGCATTTTTGAAGCTAAACCATAGTCTATTTTTAGATTATGGGATTAGGGATCGCCACATCTATTCAACCCAACATAATGTACCTGTTCTATACCCATACTGAAAATAATGTGCAGGTTGAGAATGGGGGTTTAGTATTAATTCCTTTTGATTATGTAGCTTAGAAAATACTTTCTACAATTCAAAGAAGACTTAAATCAATTTGCCAAGTCACTTTTAATCAGATTTTTTACTTCTTTTGTAGAGTTAAAAATAGCACATTTATTGCTTTATGGATTTGGACAATTATAATCAATTAATTGGTGTTGTGCTTCTAGAGTGAAGAACCTAGTAGGGAGAAGGCTATTTGACATGACAATGATGAGCTCTGGAATATGGAAAGAGACATTTTACAACCTATATTTATTCAGAAATGCATTGCAAGACTATCCTGTTGAGGATGAACAGCCACTTTACAGAACAGCCACCCAAATCATGTATAAGTTTTCAGTAGTATGGTAGTTTAGAAGATAATTAACAGTATACGAAATATTCAAAACCTAATAGACTTGCAAAACACAAGGAGGTATAATACAAATTTCAGCCACAATCTTCCTATTTTGAATTAACTCAGCTGGAATGTAGGTTATTTTTCTAGTTGTTAAGTAGAGCAAATGTTTGATTCTTTGTAGCGCAACTACTATCATGGTGCAAACAGGTCCTTTCAGCATGCAAAGTTTTAGCTAGCTTATTTATCTTTTGACTCCTAGTGTGGCACAGTGGGTTAATGCACTGAACTGCAAAGTTGATTTGAAGCATAAGGTTGGTGGTTAAAGCTCATTAGAAACCTATGCTGCTCCTTGGAAACCTATGCATGATCGTAATGCATAGGAACTGACTCGACAGCACTTAACAACAACAACAATATTGCTTATCTTTAAGTGCCTTTACCACTCTTTTCCAGTCTTGCTTACCCTTTTCACGTGAGGCACTAAAGGCAATAATACAGGTTTTTTTGTTTTGTTTTTACAAATAGGTAGTATGTTCAGTTTTCACATTTCAACCATCATCCTTTCCCAGTATTCCCTTAATGGAAAAGGCCCAAAACACCAAATACCCATTGCTATCAAGTCCAACTCATAGTTACCCTATCAGGCAGACAGTAGAGCTGTGGCAATGCAGGGTAATGCACTGGACCACAAGGTTAGTTTGAACTGTAATGTTGATGGTTCAAACTCACCAGCCACTCTTTGGAAACCATACACAGGGTCGCTATGAGTTGGAACTTTATAAAAATAGATTGATACATCTTGCTTTACCACATAGTGGCTGAAGTGTTTGAATCACCAACCTTTCTGTTGGCTATTAAGCACTTAAGCAATGAGCCACAAGGTTTCCTGGTTGGAATGGCAAGAACAGAGTAATCATTGGCTATTCAAACATCACTGCCTATTGCGTCTTTTCCTTTCCTGAGTCGGTATGATGGGCAGCTCTGAAATCTAGACCAGTTCATCCATAGCAATTGGTGTGTTTGGTTAAGGAGAACAATTCCCTTACCTACACGACTAAGATTTGAAACCTTGGCATATTTGCACTCCTCATCTTTGCCAAAAGCTCTCAAGTTGAAATTGGGAATTCAGTCTGAATTGATCACTCCAAGAACTCAAACCTTTGCATGTGGGAAGGAGTGTAGATACACTCACATGCAAAGGCTCATGAGCTATGATAATTTAATTATGGCCTCTGGAGAGCCATTTGATGTTGTAGAGAATGTTAGTATGATGGTAATAGATACTGTGGAAAGAGGTTTGCTTTTAAGGACACTGAGCATCTTTTCTTCTACTTTGAGTAATTTTCCCTTCATTGAAATCTTTGTTAGAAGAAAAAAATCCACTAATCCTCAATTAAATATGTAATGCATGGGTGAGAAGGCATCTATCCATTGCATATTGCTGTTTAGAACATATAATTACTGGAAAACAAAAATGCTTATCTTGTTTTACTGGCTAACTTGTCTTATGAATATTCTACATATAGAAGAGAAAACAGGCTATAACAAAGATGACTATATTTGTCATTGAGAAAATTTCATTTCCTAAGGGAATCTTTGCAAGTGACATGAATCTCGTTTGCTCCCACCTTGGTTTTATAAGTTATAACCTGACAAAACTACATGAAGCTGACTTCTGGAGCTTAAAAATGTTAGATGTGCCACAATGAATGGAGCATCACATTTTACATGCTTTTATTTATTTATGTTTCTTCACAGGCCTTCTGTAGTGCCATGGCTGATTTCTGGGTGGCACTGTAGAATTTTAATAGTCCCAATTTCAGGCACTATTTGTTTTTTGTTGGAATGTCAGATGGGTTTTAATAGGGGCTGAAATCATACACGTAGTCAGGTGCAAAACAGCTTAGGGAAAATATCAGAGAATATAGGCGACTGGAGATTAAATAATAATACTTCATTATAGCCTCCATTTACATATTCAGATCCCCATATTTTTTCAAATATTACAATAAAGTAAATCCAGTAATCAAGCATATGAATGTAGTTCCTTATGCAAGTCATTTGCATGTGGTTAAGAAGGTATTTGAATTTGGAAAGGATCACCTTAACAGATTAATAACCAAGCCAATACAGTAACAGCAGCAAAGAGGAAAAGAGATTTCCTTAGGAAGTATTTATTTCTTAAAGAGAAAAACCTTGTTCATTGTTGACCAGGGAATACCTTGAGATGAATAAATTATAGTAGTGTCTGAGTACAGAAAAAAATATCTGCAACATATAACACTGTAATAAGAATAGAACTATGTCATTTGTTGTATAAATGCAGAGGGAGAAAATGACATTAATACATACCAATAAGTTTCAAGTTCTCAGTATTGTTGTTAAGTGCCATGGAGTAAACAGAAAAATTAAGAAATATACAGAACTAGGATTAATTTTTTTTTTCTGGTTACAATGTTATATTTAACTTATTGCCTTATCGAATTATGTCCATGTGTTCTTTTCTCACACTTATTTAACTCTGTCAAATTTATGCTTTTTGGCTGAAATTATTTCAAGCTTTTACATTTCATTCCACTCAATTCTATATGTTTATGTTGACTGTTTTCCATTCCATTACAAAATTTTACCAAATAATTTTATCATGATGAAATGTGGTAACGTAAAAAATTGAAGTACTTTCTAAAACTGTAGTAAAAAAAAAAAAATCTTAATTAAAAAAAAATTATAAGTGCATTTTTTCCTATGAGAAAGTCCATACTTGATAATATATTGTGTCATCCTGTTTTCATTATTGTAATTAAGATAGCCATAGTAACAACTGTGGAAATATCCTTCCAAATGAATACTTAAAGTATGACATACCATGGCCACCACTTCTCTGTCAGTTTGCATTTCTATGGTAGCCTGTGTGTTGATGTGAGTCTAGAAGCTATGCACCAGTATTTTAAATACCAACAGGGTCATCCAGGGTGAAAAGAATTCAGATGAGCTTCCAGCAGAAAACAGACTATGAAGGAGAGACAGACTACTTCCGAATATTTAGTCACTGAAAACCTTATGAATAGCAGTGGAATACTGTCAGATCACACCTGAATATTGAATTGAAACATGATGAATATCATGAGAATATTGTCAGATATAGTGCCAAAAACAAGCCCTTTAGGTTGGCAGGTACTCAAAATGAGACTGGGGAAGAGATGCCTCCTCAAAGCAGAGTTGATTGTGATGAAGCAAATGGAGTAAAGCTTTCAGGATCTTCATTTGCTGATAGGGAAAAGTTCAAAATTAGAAGAAACCGCTGCAAATATAAATTAATAATTGGAACATGGGATGTGAGAAGAATGAGTATTCTGGAGCCTTAATTATGCTCAAGAGGAACCTCTACACAGATCAAGAGGCAGGTGTTTGAACTGAAAATGGGAAGACCGAATGATTTAAAATTAAGAATGATGTGTGCTAGGGTTGTATCTTTCACTATACTTATTTAATCTGTATGCGGAACAAATAAGTCAAGAATCTGGATTAAATGAAGAAAAACATGGCAGCTCTGGTTTGCAGATGGGTTAAACGCAGTGGCAGTAGCAATCAATGATCTAAAATGTAACAATTGTGAGGATGGTGCATCACCACAGTATTTTGTTGTGTTCTCCATAGTGTCACTGAGTTGGAACTGACTTGATGGCCCCTAACAGCATAGCAACAACTGGTGTGCAGTGGGTTAAGTGTTGAGCTGCTAATGGCAAGGTCAGTGGTTCAAACCAGTATCCACTCTGTGGGAGAAAGATGAGGTTGTCTGCTCTTAAAAAGGCTTATTTCTCAGAAGGCCAAAGGAGCAGTTCTAGTCTGGCCTATATGGTTGCTACGAGTCATAACCAACTTGATGGCAGTGGATTTGGTACATTTGTTTATGACCACTAGAGTTTACCTCCTCAGAGGCACATTCCCAAATCTCCAGATGCTACCTTTTATCTTCAAGTTAAATTTTGTTTGTAATTTTTCTAAGACAGTTTTCTTTTGTCAGCTTGTCTTATTATTTTATATATCGTAATTCACCAGTTACTGTCAAATAAATTATCTGTCATGAATACCCTATGTGTGTTAGAATAGAATTGAGCTCCATAAGGTTTTCAGTGGCTGGGTTTTTGAAAGCTGGTATGATCAGGCGTTTCTCTCTAAGCACCTATGATGGTTAATATTTTGTGTCAGATTGACTAGGCAGACACTGTAATCACTTTCCATTTTGTGATCTGATGTGAGCAGCCAGCCAGTTAAAAAGAGAATTTCCTTGAGAATGTGGCATTTCTCTCTATATAGACAGACGTTCTGGCAAAGATTTCTCTCTTAACATGTATTGCACCTCAGTATAAAGTAAACAAAACTCTTTACAGTTGGATTACAATCCTTACAATCCTGTACTTTTCCTATATTCTGAGCTTCAGTTCTTGAGATATAAGCAATCAGAAGTCTCTGGCATAAGGGCTGGCCTGCAGATTTTGGATTTAACAGCCTCTGAAAACCTTTGAGCCAGCATAAGTCTCCAATCTGCTGCCTGACGTGCATATTTTTGATTTGCAGGCCCCTGTAACCACATTAGACAACACAGGATTTCAGCTTGTTGTTTGACCCATAGATTTTCCAGCCCCACAATTGCATGAACAATTTCTTCACAATTGCAAGAACTATCTCTTTGAAGTAAAAATTCTCTCGATTATTGTTATTGTTGTTGTTGATTGATTGATTCGGACTCATAATGACCCTATGCACAACAGAATGAAGCATGCCTGCTTCTGCACCATCCTCATAATTTTTAAGTGTAGGATTATTGTCTCTTCCACTATATCAATCCATCTCATTGTGGGTTTTCCTCACTTTCAATGACTCTCCCCTTTACCAAACATGATATCCTTCTTAAGGGACTGATTCCTCCTGATAAAATGTCTTAAGTGTGAGAGATGGAAGTCCTTCGATCCTGGCTTCTCAAGAGCATTCTGACTGTACTTCTTTAAACAAGATTTGTTTTTGTTTCTACCAGTCCATGGTACTTTCAATATTTTCATCCAACACTACAACTCAAAGGCATCAATTCTTCTATTGTCATCCTTATTCATTGTCCAATTTTTACATACATATGTGGCTATTGAAAATACCATCATTTGTATCAGGTGCACTTTAGTACTCAAACTGATCTCTTAGTTCTCATACAGTTTAAAGAGGTTCTGTGCAGCACATTTGCCTAATGCAATATGTTATTTGATTTCTAGACTGCTGATTCCATGAATGTTGATTGTGGATATGAGTAAAATGACATCTTTCACAACTTCAATCTTGACTCCATCTATGCTACTAGTATTTATTGGTCTAATTGTAAGGATTTTTTGTTAACTTTATATTGAGGTGCAATAGACACTGAGGGATGTAGTCTTTTATCTTCAGCAGTAATTATTTGAAATTCTCCTCGTTTTCAGCAAGCAAGGTTATTTCTTCGGCATATTGAAAGTTGTTAATGATTGTCCTTTCAATCCTGATGCCACATTTTTCTTCATGACGTACAGCTTCTCGGATTATTTGCTCAGCATATAGATTAAATAAGTATGGTGAAATAATACAATTCTGGTGAACACTTCTGATTTTAAACCATTCAGTAGCCTCTTGGTTTTTTTCCTACAACTGCCTCTTGGTTTATGCATAGATTTCTCAGTAGCACAATTAAGTGTTTTAGAATACCCATTCTTTGCAATATTATCCATAGCTTTTTATGATCCACAAGGTCAAAAGCCTTTCAATAATCAATAAGGCACAATTAAGCATTCTGCTTTCAGCCAAGATTGTTTGATATCAGCAATAATGTCCCTTGTTCTACATCCTCTTCTGAATCCAGCTTGAATTTCTGGAAATTCTCTCCTGATGTACTGTTACAGCCATTTTTTAGTTAGTTTCAGCAAAATTTTACTTGAATGGGATATTAATAATATTGTTCCATGAGTTCTGCATTCCATGGGATCACCACTCTTTGGAATGGGGACAGACATGGATCTCTTCTAATTGATTGGCCAGGTTGGTCTTCAAGTTTCATGGCATTGATAAGTGATCATCTCCAGTCCTGCATCAGCTTGTTGAAAGGTTTCAATTTGTGTTGTTAATTTGTGGAGCCTTGTTTTTGCCTATTAATTCAGGACAGCTTGGACTTCTTCCTTCAGTACGATTGGTTCTCGATCATATGCTACCTCTTGACATGATTGAACATGGACCATTTCTTTTTGGTACCAAGACTTTATGTATTCCTGCCATGTTCCTTTGATCCTTTGTGCATCATTTAATATTTTGCTCATGCTGTTGTTGTTAGGTCCCATCGAGTCAGTACTGACTTGTTGCTGTTGTTAAGTGCCGTTGAGTTGATCCCAACCCATAGTGACCCTGTGTAGGGTTTCTGAGGAGCAGCTGGTGAGCTTGAACCACCAACTTTACAGTTCAAATGGCTTTGCAGTCTGGTGCATTAACCCACAGTGCCACACACTTGTAGCTACCCTATAAACAGCAGAACAAAACACTTCACTGTTCTGCACCAACCTCACAATCATTGTTACACTTGAGCCCATTGTAGCTGCCACAGAGACAATCTATCTCATTAGGGGTCTTCCCCTTTCATTCTGACCTTCCACTTTACCAAGCATGGTGTTCTTTTGCAGGGGCTAGTAGCTCTGATAACATGTACAAAATATGAGAGATGAATTCTGGCAATCCTGGCTTCTAAGAACATTTTGGCTGTATTTGTTCCAACACAGATTTGTTTGTTCTTTTAGCAGTTCATGGTGCTTTTAATATTCTTATCCAACACCATAACTCAAAGGCATCAGTTCTTCCACAGTCTTCCTTATTCACTATCCAACTTTCACATGCATATGAGGTTATTGAAAATACCATGGCCTGGGTCAGGTGCATCTTAGTCCTCAAACTTAACATCTTTGCTTTTGAACACTTTAAAGAGGTCTTGTTACACAGATTTGCCTAATGCGATAAATTCATTTGATATCTTGACTGCTGCTTCCATGAGTATTGATGGTTTATCTGAGTAAATGAAGTCTATGAAAACTTCAGTCTTTACTCCTTTTTATCTTGATGTTATTTATTAGTCCAGTGGTGAGGTGTTTTTTGTTCGTTTTTTCTTTACATTGAGGTGCAATCCATATTGAATGTTGTGGTCTTTGATCTTCATCAGTATTTTAAGTTCTTTTCAATTTCAGCAAGCAGGTTGTGGATCTGCATATTGCAGGTTGTTAATGAGTCTTCCTCGAAACATGCTGCCATGTTCTTCTTCATATAATCCAGCGTCTCAGATTATGTGCTCATCATACAGATTGAATAAGTATGGTGAAAGAATGTAACATTGGTACACACCTTTGCTGATTTTAAACCATTCAGTGTTTCCTTATTCTGTTTGAACAATTGTCCCTTGGTCTATGTACAGGTTCATAATGAGTACAATTAAGTGTTCTGGAATACTCATTCTCCACAATGTCCATAGCTTGTCATAATTGAAAGCCTTTATATAGTCAGTACAATACAGGTAAACATCTTTCTTGTATGCTCTGCTTTTAGCCAAGATCCATCTGACTTCAGCAATGATATCCCTCATTCCACATCTTGAATCTGGTTTGATTCTCTGACAGCTCTCTGGATCATAGAATCATTCAATATAACAAGTCAAGGCTTGAAGTTTTCTTTAGTTCTTTCACCATGAGAAATGCTGTGTGTGATCTCCCTTTTTATCCACCCACCCCCAATTTGAAATCTCTTCTGATACCTAATTTGGTCTTTTCTTTCTTTCCTATACTTTTAATGACCTTTGTTTTCTTCTTGTGTGATGTTCTTGATATTATCCCATAGCTCAATAATGTCTAATACATCAAATCTGTTCTTGAGATGGCCTTTAAATTCTAGTAGATGTATGTAAGTTTATATTTGGCTCTTATAGATTTGCTTTAATTTTTTTCAACTTCAGCCTTACTTTACATATGAGCAGTTGGTGGTCTATACCACAATGGACTACTGGCCTTGTTTTGGCTGATGATATTGAGTTTTTCCACTATCTCTTCTCACAGATATAGTGAATTTGAGTTCTGTGTATAGTATCTGGTGAGGTCCATGTGTATAGTCACCTTTTATGTTGTTTAAAAAAGTATTTTCACTGAAGAATTTATCTTGCAAAACATTATCATGTGATCCTCCAGCATCATTTCTATTATCAAGGCCCTATTTTCCAATTATTGATCCTTACTCTTTGTTTCCAGTCTTCACATTCCATTTCACAGTAATTATCAATACATCTTGATTGCATGTTTGATCAATTTTAGATTGAAGAAGTTGATAATGATTGGTACATAAATTTGAATTTTAATGGTATTGACTCATCTTTTTTAAAAGGCATATGGATCTTATCCTATCACAGACAACATTGTTGTTGTTGTTGTTGTTGTTTCTAGGTGCCATCAAGTCAGTACCGACCCATAGTGATCTTATGCACAGCAGAATGAAACACTGCCCAATCTCACTACTGTTGTCAACCTCACTACTGTTGCCACGATTGAGTCCATCAATGTTGCCACTTGGACAATCCATCTCGTTGGGCGTCTTCCTCTTTTTCTCTGACCCCCCACCTTACCAAATATGATATCCTTCTCCAGTGACTGGTCCCTCCTGACAATATGTCCAAAGTATGAGAGAGAAGTTTAGCCATCTTGGCCTCCAAGGAGCACTATGGCTGCACTTCTTCCAAAACAGATCGATTGGCTCTTTTGGCAGTCCTTGGCACTTTCAATATTCTCCTCCAACACCACAATTCAAAGGCATCAATTTTTCTATGCTCTTCCTTATTCACTGTCCAGCTTTCACATCCATATGAAGTTATTGAAAATACCTAGGCTTGGGTCAGGTGCACCTTAGTCTCAAGCTGACATCTTTGCTCTTCAACACTTTAAAAAGGTCTTGTGCACCAAATTTGCCTAATGCAATATGTCGTTTGATTTCTTGACTGCTGCTTCCATGAGTGTTGATAGTTGATGCAAGAAGAATGAAGTCCTTGATAACTTCAATCTTTTCTCCATTGATAAGAATGTTGTTTATTGGTCCAGTGGTGAGGATTTTTGTTTTCTTTACATTGAGATATAATCCATACCGAAGGCTGTGTTTTTGATCTTCATTAGTAAATATTTTAACTCCTCTTCACTTTCAGCAATCAAAGGTTGTATCATCTGCATATCGCAGATTGTTAATCAGTCTTCTTCCAATCCTGATGACATGATTTTCTTCATAGAACTCAGTTTCTCAGATTACTTGCTCAGCATACAGGTTGAATGAATATGGTGAAAGAATACAACCTTATCGCACACTGTTCTTAATTTTAAAACATTCAGTGTTCCCACGTTCTGTTCTAACAACTGCCTCTTGGTCCAGGTACAGATTCCTCATGAGCACAATTAAGTGTTCTGGAATACTTATATTTCGCAATGTTGTCCATAGCTTATCATGATCCACACAACCGAAAGACTTTGCATAGTCAATAAAGCACAGGTAAACATCTTTCTGATATTCTCTGCTTTCAGCCAAGATCCATTGGACATCAGCAATGTTATCCCTCGTTCCACAACCTCTTCTGAATCCGGCTTGAACCTCTGGAAGTTCTCTGTCAATATATGATTGTAGCTGTTTCTGTACAATATTGTACTCCTACATAAATCTTGAAATGTTCTATTTGATGATAAATGCAAAGTCATTTTTCTCCAATTTGCTGTCTCAGGTATAGCAAATAATGACTGTCAGGTTAAAAATGGCTAAACCAGTCCATTTCAACCCACTAATACCTAGGATATTGATCTTTATACATTCCATTTTGTTTTTTAAAACTTCTAATATTCCTACTTTCATATTTCATGCAATCCAAATTCCAATTATTAATGGATGCTTTCAGCTGGTTTTCCTCATTTTGAGTTGTGTCTTATCAGCAAATGAAGGTCCTTAGAGCTTTACTCCATTTGAGTCAGCATGGTCAAATCCACTTGTAGAGGCGCCTCTTTACCAGTTGTATTTTGAGTGATTTCCAAGCTGAGGTGCTAACCTTCTGGCAATCTTTGGCGTCTAACAATATTCTGGTGGTATTTATAGTATTTTTACCTTCTGGCAATATATCTCACAATGTTACAGTGCTATGCATAAAGTTTTCAACGTCTTAATATTTAGAAGTGGCCCACCTCTCCTCCTTCCTACTCTGTCTTATTCTGGAATCATTGTTGGGACCTGTCCATTATGGTGACCCTGCTGTCATTTAAAATACCAGTGGCATAACTTCTAGCATCCCAGCAACACTCAAGTCACCACAGTGTAACAAACTGACAGACAAGTGGTGGAATTTCTCTCTATATTGATATATGCTTCCCTGGTTTTACTCCTCTAGACAACGTAGACTAAAACATTTGTACTGAGAGTGTTCCAGAGGAACATAATCTTATGGGTGAGTTTTCTGGAATGTTTTTAAAGTTTGATTAGACTAAAGACACTAGTGATGCTACTTTCAGTAGTACAGAGGAAACTGTTTATCCATGGCATGAGGTGGCACTATAAATATGCAGAATATTACCATCATTGGATCAAATATCTGGGTGATCAAGTAGTTGATGCCTTTCAGCATTTTGTCAAGCTGAGAAATAAAATGAAGCTTCCTGGTAGCTATTGCTTTCACAAGACAAAGTGGAATAAGAAAAAGATGAGTAGAGGGCTTCGAGTTCCAACTCAAGCACCATATAAAAAACCTGAAAGATACAATTTGTGCCCTGAAAACAGACTTATTTCTTGAAATAAGAGAGTTGATATTGCTGAAAAACAGTTTCAGAGTCTTATCTTAAGAGTAGCTGAATTACCCTGGCAATCAAATTCAATTTCCAACTTCTGAAGCTAAAGTGAGGGCATTGTTTGAGAAGAAGTGCAATGCTGAAACATTGGATGAGGACAAATGGGCAGATAGTCTTGAAGCTGGGAATATTGAGCTCCTAGATTCTGCTGAATCATCCTGTCAACAGAATTAGCCCTTTCACACCCAATCTGTGAGGTTAATCCCATTTTATCTGCTAAATCACTTTCCTCACTAGCCTTTTCCTCCAATCTGATGAGATTAACCCAGCTGTTTCTGAAAGTTCTTGCCTGAGGCATCACCTGGGGCATAGCCTGCAGCAAATACCTTACATGACTAAATTTACACTACTAAATGCCTCGTTTCCAGGCCATGACCACCCATTTTTTGCTTCTTTAGCTACAACTAAATTCATAGAAAGCCCCAAAAGGTGAAGTGCAAAATATGACCCATGAAGAGTACTCTACATTACAAAAAATGTTTTCTAATATATACAAACAGAAACCTGGGGATATGTGTAGAAAAAGCTATAAGGGAGAGAGGAACAAAACATTGGATGAGTCTAGTTTATTGATGCTGCTGTTGTTCCTCTCAAGAGCCTTCTTCCCGTTGGCTCTGACTCATAGTGAACCTGTATAGAGTTTCCAAGAAGAAGCTGGTGGGTTAAAGCTGCTGACTTACAGATAACAGTACAGTCCTTATCCTACAGCACAAAACCAGAAAGCTCACTAAACAGAAACTCTTCATTCAATCTTCAATGTTTCAGCTAAAGAGGTTAGAAAAAGATGTAGTAATTTGTATAATAGTTTGAAATGGGGACCAAGAGGTGTGGTGGTTGTTTTGTTAAGTGCTGTCCAGTAGGTTCTAACTCATAGCGACCCTGTATAGGGTTTCTGAGGAGTAACTGGTGAGCTTGAACCACAGACCTTGTGGTCCAGTGCATTAGCATGTAGCATTACACTAGGACTCCAGAATAAGATGTTGTTGTTGTTGTTAAGTGCCATTGAGTCGGTTCCGACCCATAGTGACCCTGTACAGGGTTTCCAAGGCTGTAAATCTTTACGGGAGTAGAAAGCCTCATCTTTCTCCCGCGGAGCGGCTGGTAGTTTCGAACCGCTGTCCTTAAGGTTCGCAGCCCGATTCGTAACCACTATGCTACCAGAGCTCCTTGAGAATAAGATGTAGCCTACAATAAATAAAATCAAAATGCCAGAACTACCTTGGTAACTGAAAGCTAACTGAAATAGTGGTTCAAGTCCACCCAGTGGTTCTATGTGAGATAGTCTTAGTAATCTATTCTTGTAAAGACTGTGTTGTTGTTATGTGCCACAAGTTGGTTCTGACTCAAAGTGAACCTATGTACAACCGAACCAAACACTGCCTGGTCTTGTGCCATCCTCAAAATTATTTCTATGTTTGAGCCTATTCTTCCAGCAACTGTGTCCCTCCATTTTGCTGGGGGTCTTCATCTTTTTCACTGGCCCTCTACTTTATCTAGCATGATGTATTTCTTCAGGGACTGGCTCTTCTTGGTAATATGGCCAATACACGTGAGACAAAGTCTTAACATCCTTGCTTCTAAGGAATATTCTGACTGTAGTTATTCCAAGACAGATTGGCTATTTTGCCATGAAAATCCAATGGGGCAGTTCTACTCTGTCACATAAGGTTGCTATTAGCTGAAAATGGACTAATCAGAATCCAACAATCTTAATATACTGTAGAAGAAGGTATCCAAAGGCTTAGGGAAATTGCAATGTGGATTTATCATGTGAAGCCGAGAGACCCAACCAGGGAGTACTCGGAGGACATACCTTTCACTACAGCTGTGAAGAATAAATTTGTGAAGGGAGTCTCAGCATCCTTGAAGACTGTCATGCATGATTGCTCTTCTATGTAGGTCAGATAATACAGTGGAAACTTCCATAACTGAGTTAAGACACGTAACTACAATGGGGATGATTAACTTCTTTTTTTTTTTTTTTTTTTAAGCTTTTATTGTGAATTGAGTAATAGTGGGAGAACATCAATTTTGCACTCATCCTTCGTGTTATCTTTCATTATAATTATTACAAGCCCTCCATGCACCATTGGTTAACAGTATTTCATTCTAGTCCCTCGTTTTTTCTTTTTTCTTTTTTATGTGCACAAAAACATTCAGGAATATACAATCATTTAAACAATCATAGGGCATATTCTAGAAGCCAGCCTCCTGGCCGCCAGCACAAAACCTTTCTGTTTCCATGAGTCTAGAGTCTTCAGCTGTTCTATCTCTCCATGCCATCACCTCTGCCTCCATCTCTGGTGTCACTGCTTCTCTGGTTAGGGTCCCATGTTCTGCTAGTTCATGCTCTTCTTCCTTGATGGTCTTAGGGTCCTTTGCTCCTGGAATGTAAGATTAACTATTCCCCCCTTTATGTTACACAACTGCTACATTTGCAGTTGTGACAATCGTAATTAGTCATGATAGCAATTACTATTGAATCAAAAGAATCCTATCCATATCTTCTTTCACCATACCCATATAGACAAGATGAAAACTATTCAGTGGGGATTATACCTTCCACCGCACACTATGAAAGGACTCCTTCCTGAAATCTTGTAAGCCAGTCACTTCATGCATTTATAGCACCCTTCCCATTTCAGGTTGCCAATGTCTGTGTTGCCCATCCCTGTCAACCCTGTATACAGAGGGGATAGGCTTGATCCTTGATGTGAGCACTCATTCGAACTCAGTTGCTATTTTGAGCTACTACATCCATAAGTGTAGGTCAAATTCATCAAATTATAGCAACTTACACTTGCTTCCTTTATCAAATTTCTTTATCTTCCTCTAGTAGAGCTCTGGTCATCAAGCCATTGAAGCTAGGTCAAACGAGTACTATCTACAAGTTTGGACCTTCTTGTGCATCTCTCCCACTCCATATCAGCTGGATGCTTCACTCTTAGCTCTACCCCTCTGTGGCTAGGTTAATGTCCATGGGCTCAGGGGTTTCCAAGTCTCCACCAATGTCTGACTCTTCCTCTTTTCTCTCTCATCTCAAGGTCAACAGGAGTCTATGGAACATGGTTGAACTCAGCCCATATCTTCATTACTGACTTTCCCCCAATTCCACTCATATGTAGACCAATGAGTCAGCTAGCTTACATGCCTACTCATGTGTTCCCATTAAGTTTCAGTCTTGGAAGGGGGTTTGTCCTGAATGGACTTGATTGCTTGTCCTGATGGTCCCCTGTGAACAGCTTATTGTTCTTGTAATAGCCAAACAGATTACCATTTTTGGTTTTGTTTTTTCCTGCTAGTCTTTCTTTCAGGACATATCTTCTGTTCCTCTAGCTGCTTGCTCCTGGCTGGTCTACATGTCCTTTCAAGTGGGAATGTCCCACCACAGAAGGTTCTGGATGGGGATTCCACCTAAGATTCTATTCACTACAAAGACTCCGCAAGAAGCCTATTTCACTGGCAAGTTCTAGAACCCCTTTTAGGCATTCTAATCAGTTATAGGCTAAAGATGGGTTACACGTTTTCTGTAATAATGTTTCCTGATATTACTTTATAGGGGATGATTAACTCTTGAAGTGGTTGTTAGGTGCTGTCAAGTCAGTTCCAACTCAGCAACCTTATGCACAACATTATGAAATATTGCCTGGTCTTGCATCATCCTCACAATTGTCGTCATATTTGAGTCCATTGTTGTAGCCACTGTTTCAATCCATCTTGTTCGGGTTTTCCTCTTTACTTTGCCAAGCATGATGTCCTTTTCCAGGGACTGCTTTCTCCTGATGACATGCCCAAAGTATGTGAGATGAAGTCTTACCATCCTAGAATTCTAGCTGCACTTCTTCCAAGACAAGTTCATGGTCTTTCAATGTTCTTCATCAACTTTGTAATTAATATGCATTGATTTTTCTCTGGTCTTCTTAATTCATTGTCCAGTTTTCACATGCATCTGAGATGATTGAAATATCATGGCTTGGGTCAGGTCCTAATATGACACCTTTGCTCTTTAACACTTCAAAGAGGTCTTTTGCAGCAGATTTCCCTAATTCTATACATTGTTAATGTATTCTTTGATTTATGGACTGTTGCTTCCATAAGTGTTGATTGTGGAGCCAAATAATATTAAATCTTTGACAACTTCAATCTGTTCTCCATTTATCATGACGTTACTTATTGGTCCAGCTGTAAGGATCTTTACTTTCTTAACACTGAGGTGCAACCCATACTGAAGGCTATGGTCTTTAATCTACATCAGTAAGTGTTTCAAATCCACTTCATTTCCAGGAAGTAAGGTTTTGTAATCTGAATACTACAGATTGTTGATAAGTCTTTCTGCAACCTTAATGCCATATTCTTTTTAATATAATCCAATTTCTTGAATTATTTGCTCAGCATACAGATTGAATAACTAAGGTGAAAGGTTACAACCTGGTGCACACGTTTCCTGATTTTACACCATTCAGTATCCCCTTGTTCTGCTTAATATCTGCACAGTTTCCTCATGTGACTCCATGACACATATTTATTAAGTGAACTATTTCCCCCTTTATTGTAAATATTCTCATCCCAAGCTTTGAAAACATGAGTGTATTTTGAGTACAAAAAGTCTACATCTATAGTTTTCTTAGCTAACATCTAACAGAGGGTTGTCAAGCAGAAAACCAAAAACAGCCTGAAATGTAACCATCCTTTTTTCTGTCGTGATACTAGACAGTGAAATATTTAAAAGATGCTTAAGCATCATGAATAAAAACAGACATGTACTTAGTGATTATTGTGAAAAGTTACAGAATAGCATGAAGAAGAAATAAAATTTTCAAAGCCTGACCCTTCCCCTCACCAACTAATCTTTCTTAGAACATCTATGTACCTCTTTTTTCTTTCTTGTCATTAAGTAACAGATTTTTTAGCTGTATTTAGATTTGTCAAAGAAACGCGTTTTAGATGGTAGGTGTTTAAAACTACTAAATAGAGTATGGTTGTGTGGGTGGTTATTTGTTTCCTTTTGCACTTTGCAGCTGAAAGCCTGAGGATCTGCAGCAGAACAAGGGGAGGAGATTTCAAGAAACAGACAAGTCTGTATGCACCCATGCCAGCTAGCAATCAATCTCCCTATACATTGTTAATGTATTCTTCTATTAGTGTGCTTCTGGACACACACACATTCACACAGGCACAGGCACAGGCAGGGACACATTTGCATATGACATGGGGAAAATGTATCTATGTATGCGTGGTGGTAGTGGTGGTGTGCTGTGGAGTCGGTTTCAATTCATAGCGACCCTGCATAGGGCTTCTGGGCTGTAAAACTTTACTGGAGCAGTAGTCTCATCTTTCTCCTGGGAATGACTGATAGTTTCGAATTGGCCTTGAGGTTAGCGACTGACTCATAACTAATATGCTACCAGAGCTCCTTCTGTGTATATAATTTTTAAAAAATTAAGCAATTTTTCAACTCTATTATTCATGTTTTATACACTTCAGTATCTCTGAGATTTAAATAAGTCAAGCAATCAATGTACACTTTAATGTGGTATTGCATTTTGTTTTACCAAAAATCTCTAATAGTTTAAGAGTCAAATGATCTTTAATCAACAGCATTTTACAACTGAGAAACTATTTAAATATATATGTGATTTTCAGTTTCTTGCTTGAAAGTTTACTGCCTCTAAGATATCAGTTGTAATACCTTACTCTCTTCTGTTCAGTTACATTCTCTTCTGTTCTGTTTCTTTGTCTCTTATACATGCACATTTGACTACATTTTAAAAAAGATAGAAAATAATGGTGCTCCTCTTTATACAAAAGATATCTTCTTTAAAGACATATGTAAATTATGTTGTAAGGAGAAGAAGACAGTTGTTATTTAAACCAATATTTTGTTGATTTCTTTCATTTAGTGAAAGCTTTTTAGATCAAATAAAGAAATGTCAATATAATTTTGCTTTTTAGGCTAGGGAGATTTGATTTTGCTAAATTCCAATGCTTTAGCTAAGGAGTGCTTGTTGATGTATTTTGGTGATGATACTGACAAAAACTGAGATCTAAGAGCTGAATACACTGCAGACTCACTAATTATCTTTTGATTGGAATTAGCTTAAATATAAAAGTGATTTGTAAATTCTCCATTTATATGTTTTGTTCCAAGATAAATCTAATTCTGCTAATGACTTAATTGTCTTGTTTTAGATATTTACTAAGAAAGACTCTAGTCAATTCTCTTGGTACATCACTACCATGAGATTCAGACTCACAGTAATACCTTGTATTTCATAGTACAACTGTGTCATGTATGGTTTTCAATAGCTTCTGTTTTAGAACTGGAACACCACAATTTAATACAAGATGTCTCTGAATGGATTCAAAATGACAACCTTTCTGTTAGCAGTCAAGCATGTTAAGAGTTTGTTGTTGTTGTGTTGTGTTGTTAGGTACCATCTGGACCTTATTGGCTCATAGCAATCTTATTCACAGAAGAATGAAACATTGCCTGGTCCTATACCAACCTCGCAATTGACACACTTGAGCCAATTGGTGCTGCCACAGAGACTATCCATCTTGTTGGGGTCTTCCTGTTTTTCTCCAACCGTCCAATTTAACAAGCATGATGTCCTTCTTCAGGAATTGGTCCCTCTTGATAATATGTCCAAAGTATGAGAGACAAATTCTAGCAATCCAGGCTTCTAAGGAGTATTCTGGCTGAACTTCTCCTAATACAGTTTTGTTTGGTTTTTGGCAGTCCGTGGTACTTTTAATATATCCTCCAACACCATAACTCAAATACATCAATTCTTTGACGATCTTCCTTATTCACAGTCCAACTTTCTCATGCATATAAGGTTATTGAAAAATACCATGGTTTAGGTCAGGTTCACCTTAGTCCTCAAATTGACATCTTTGCTCTTCAACACTTTAAAGAGGTCTTATGCAGCAGATTTACCTAATGTAATACATGGCTTGATTTCTTGACTGCTGTTTCCATGAGTGCTGATGGTTGATTTGAACAGTCTAAAGTATTTGACAAATTCAATATTTTCTCTATTTATCTTGGTGTTATTTATTGGTCCAGTGGTGAGGATTTTGTTCTCTTTATATTGATGTACAACCCATATCAAAGGCTGTGGTATTTGATCTTCAGTAAGTATTTTAAATCCTCTTCACTTTCAGCAAATAAGGTTGTATCATTTGCATATTGTAGGTTGTTAATGAGTCTTTCTTCTATCCGGATGCCACATTGTTCTTCATATAATCCAGCTTCTCAGATTACTTGCTCAAAGTACTGGATGAATAAGTATGGCGAAAGAATACGACTCTGGCACACACCTTTCCTGATTTTAAACCATTCGGTGTTCCCTTGTTCTTTTCTAACAAATGCTTGTTGGCCTGTGTACAGGTTCCTCATGAGCACAATGAAGTGTTTTGGAATACTTATTCCCATAATGTTGTCCATAGCTTGTCATGATCCACACACTCTGAAACCTTTGCATTGTTATGAAAGCATGTTAAACATCTTTCTGGTATTCTCTGCTTTTAACCTAGATCTATATGACATCATCAGTGATATCCCTTATCCTGCGTCCTTCTCTGAATCCAGTTTGAGCCTCTGGCTGCTCTCTGTCAATGTATTGCTGCAGTCATTTAAAATTTTATTTAGCAAAATTTTACTTGGATATGTTGTTAGTGATATTCTCTAATTACTTTGTCATTCCACTGGGTCAATTCAATTTTGAACAGGCACAGGTAGCTGTCTTCCAAATATCCGGGCATAGATGAGTGAGTATGTCCAGTGCTACATCAGTTTGTTGAAATATTTGAACTTGTATTCCATCAATTCCTGTGGCCTTCCTCTTTGTCAATGCCTCCAATGTACCTTGAACTTATTCCTTCAGTATCATTGGTTATTGATCATATGCTACCTCTTGAAATGGTTGAACATCAACCAGTTTTTTTAATACAGTGACTTCCATCTTCTTTTGATGCTTTCTGCACCATTTAATATTTTTCTCAGAGAATTCTTCAATTTTTCAAGTTGAGCCTTGAATTTGAAATGCTGAGTGTGTTCTTCCCTTTTAGTTTTCTAGCTTCAAGTCTTTGCAAATTTTGGTATAATATTTGACTTTGTCTTGAGTTGCCCTTTGAAATTTTCCATTCAGTTTTTTTAACTCCACATTTCGTCCATTTGCTTTAGCATCTCTACGCTGAAGAGCAAGTTTCAGAGTCTGTCCTTACATCTAGTTTGGTCTTGTCACTCTTTCATGTATTCTTAACAAACTTTTGCTATCTTCCTGCATGATGTTCTTGGTCGCATCTCAAAACTCTTCTGGACAATAGTTTTCAGTGTCTAATGCACCCAATTTGCTCTTTGCTATTGTTATTAGGTGCCATAGAGTCAGTACTGACACATAACGACCATATGCACAACAGAATGAAACACTGTCAATCCTGGGCCAACCTTACAATTGTTGCCATGATTGAGCCTATTGATGCTGCCACTTTGCCAATCCATCTCGCTGGGGATCTTCCTCTTTTTCTCTGATCTCCACCTAACAAACATGATATCCTTTTCCATTGACAGGTCCCTCCTGACAATATATCTGAAGTAGGAGAGATGAAGTATGGCCATCCTGGCCTTCATGGAGCACTCTGGCTGCACTTTGGAATCCCATGGCACTTTCAATATTCTTCTCCAACACAATAACTCAAAAGCATCAATTATTCTATGGTCTTCCCCACTGTCCAGCTTTGGCATGCATATGAGGTAATTGAAAATAACCTTGGGTCAGGTGCAACATAGTCCTCAAGCTGTCATCTTAGCTCTTCAACACTTCAAAAAGGTCTTGTGCAGCAGATTTGCCTAATGCAATACGTTGTCTGATTTCTTGACTGAGTGTTGATATCTAATTCAAGAAAAATGAAATCCTTGACAACTTCAATCTTTTCTCCATTGATGAGGATTTTTGTTTTCCTTACATTGAGATATAATCCATACCAAAGGCTGAGGTCTTTGATCTTCATCAGTAAATGCTTTAAGTCCTTCACTTTCCGCAAACAAGGTTGTATAATCTGTATATTGCAGGTTGTTAGTGAGTTTTCCTCCAATCCTGATGCCACGTTTTTCTCCATATAATACTGCTTCTTGGATTACTTACTGAGCATACAGGTTGAATAAGTATGGTGAAAGAATACTTTCACACACTTTTATTAATTTTAAACCATTCAGTATTCCCATGTTCTGTTTGAACAACTGCCTCTTGGTCCATAGATTCCTCATGAACACAATTAAGTGTTCAAGAATACTCAAACTGCTCAATGTTGTCCATAGCTTGTCAGGATCCACACAATCTAAAGCTTTTGTGTAGTCAGTAAAGCACAGGTAAACATCTTTCTGGTATTCTCTGCTTTCAGCCAAGATACATCAGGTATGAGCAATAATATCCTCATTTCACATCCTCTTCTGAATCCAACTTGAACCTCTGGAAGATCTCTGTCAATGTATGCTTGCAGTCATTTCTGTTTTACCTTTAGTAAAACTTTACTTGCATGGAATATCAAAGATATTGTCTGATAATTTCGGCATTCCGTTAGGTCACCTCTTTTTGGAATTGGCACAAATATGGATCTCTTCCAATTAGTCAACCAGATAAGTTGTCTTCCAAATTTCTTGGTAGAGATGAGTGAGTCCCTCCTGTGCCCACCTCACTTTCTTGAAAGATTTCAATTTTAATTCCGTCAATTCCTGTTGCCTTGTTCTTTGCCAATTCTTCAATGCACCTTGGACTTCTTACTTCAGTATCATTGGCTCTTTATCATATGCTACCTCTTAAAATGGTTGAATATCAACCGTTTTCTTTTGGTACAGTGACTCTGTGTATTCCTTCCATCTTATTTTGGTGCTTTCTGCATCATTCAATAATTTGCCCAGAGAATCTTTCAATTATGGAAGTCAAAGCTTGAATGTTTTCTTCAGTTCCCTCAGCTTAAGAAATGCTGAGCATGTTCTTCCTTTTTGGTTTTGTGGCTCCAGAACTTTGCACGTTTTGTTGTAATATTTGACTTTGTCTTTTAAACTGACTTTTGAAATTTTTTGTTCAGCTTTTGTACCTCATTTCTTCCATTTGCTTTAGCATCTCTATGCTGGAGAGCAAGTTTCATTGTCTCTTCTGACATCCATTTTGATCTTTTCCTTCTTTCTTGTCTTCTTAATGACTTTTTGCTTTCTTCATGTATGATGTTCTTGATGTCATCCCACAACTCTTCTGGTCTTTGGTCTTTAGTGTTTAATGTATCAAATCTGTTCTTCAGCTGATCTCTATATTCAAGTGGGATATATTCAAGGTCACATTTTGGCTCTCATGGACTTGTTTTCATTTTCTTCAGCTTCAGTTTGAATTTGCATATGAGCAATTGATGGTCTGTTGCACAATCTGCTTCTGGCCTTGTTTTGACTGATGATATAGAGCTTTTCTATCGTCCCTTTCTGCAGATGTAATCCATTTGATTTCTTGTATTCCATCTGGTGAGGTCCATGTATATAGTCATCTTTCATGTTGTTTAGAAAAGGTATTTGCAATGAAGATGTCACTGGTCTTGCAAATACTATCAAGAGATCTCTTGTATTATTTCTATCACCAAGCCCATATTTCACCTACTGATTTTTCCTGTGTTCTCCAACTTTTGCATTCCAGTCACCAGTAATTGTCAATACATTTGATTGTATTTGATTTGATTCAATTTTGATTAATTTAAATTGAAAATAATTCAAGTTTGGCTAATTTCAGTCTGAAGAAGTTAAATTGGCTTTAGTGGTTGGTGCACAAATTTGAAAACTAATCGTATTAACTGGTCTTCCTTGTAGGTGTAGCGATATTATTCTATCACAGACAGCATTTTACTTCAAAACGGATCTGGATATATTCTTTTTGACGATGAATGTGACAGACACCATTCCTCTTGAATTTGTCTCTCTCAGCTTAATAAACCATGTGATTTTCAGATTCAAAATGTTCGATACCATTCCATTCTAGCATTAGCCCAGGATATCAGTGCTTATCTGTTCTATTTCATTTTTTACCATTTCCAATTTTCCTAGATTCATATTTTGTCAATTCCATTTTCTAATTATTAATGGATGTTTACATCTGCTTCTCATCATTTTTGGTTGTGTCTCATCAGCAAATGAAGGCCCTGAAGGCTTTACTCAATTAGTGTCATCATAGTCAACTCTACTTTGAAAAGGCAACTCTTTCCCATCTTTTTGGCACACCTTGCAACCTGAGGGCCTCATTCTCTGGCACATCTGACAATATGCTCTTTATAATGTTTCGATATTCAGTTTTCTAGTGCTATCTGATAGTATTCCACTGCTATTCATAGGGTTCTCAGTGACCAAATATTTGGAAGTAGTCCATCTCTCCTTATTGCTACTCTGTATCCATCTGGAATCTCAGCTGAAACCTGTCCGCCATGGGTGACCCTGCTGGTATTTCAAATGCATAGTAACTTACTGGTTCACTTAGGAAGGATTATACATCAGGGCTTCAAAAAGTTTGTGGAAAAAATGAATGAAAGTTAAAGGAATTCTTTCCATGAAGTTTTAGAAAATAACCCCAAACCAAGCCCAGTGCCATTGAGTCAATTCCATCTCATAGTGACCCTGTATAGGATTTTTTTTTTTTAAGGCAGTGAATCTTTACAAGAGATCAAAGTCTCACCAATCTCCCACAGAGAAGGTGGTGTGTTTGAAAACTGACCTACCCTTATCTCTGTCTGTCTCTGTTTATTTCTATGGATCTCAGGTATGCAATAGCTAAATGTTTGATTGCTAACCAAAAGTCAATAGTTACAACCATCCAATTGCCCAGCAGGAGACAGACATGGCAGTCTGCTTCTGTAAAGATCAAATCAAATCTAAAAAAAAAACCTCACTGTCTGATTCATACTGATCCTACAGGACAAAGTAGGACTGTATGATAGGTTTTCCAAGGCTTTAAATGTTTATGGAAGCACATTGCCACATCTCTCTCCTGCAAAACTGCTGGCAGGTTTAAACACCAACATTTTGGTTAGCTGCTAAACTCTTTAACTCATATGCCACTGGTGCTACTCCTGTAAAGAATCTTGGAAATGTTATGGGGATAATTCTACTCTGTTTTATGAATTAAAATTAACTAGAAGGCAATAGAATTTTTCAAAAATTAATCTAACTGTATCAATATAATTAATTTTCAAGCCTGCCAGCCACTCAACGGAAAAAATTTGACTTTCTGCTTCTGCAAAGATTTAAAAAGTCTCACAATCTGTGTTGGAACCAGCACACTTAACAACAGCAACATACATATGTATATAGGTCCACACAAGCAGTGTAGATCATGACAAACTCTATACAGCATTTTGAAGTATGGGTATTCCAGAACACTTGCTTATTCTGTTGATGAGAAACCTGTATGAAGACCAAGATGCAGTTGTTAGAATAGAACAAGGGAATACCAAAGAGTTAAAAATCAGGAAAGGTGTGCACCAAGGTTATATTCTCTCATCATATTATTCAATCTTTGTGCTGAATAAACAATCTGAGAAACTGGATTATATAAAGAAGAACATAGCATCAGGATTGGAAAAAGACTCACCAACAATCTCTGATATGCAGATGATACAACCTTGCTTCCTAGAAGTGAAAAATAATTAAATATTTAAAGGATAAAAACAAGCAAACAAACAAAAAGCCTTCAGTATGGAATGCACAACAGTGTAAAGAAAAAAATCCTCACCATTGGACCAATAAATAGCATCGGGACAAATGGAGAAAAGATTGAAGTTAAAAAATACTTCATTTTTCTTGGATTCATTATTAATACTCAAGAAAGCTATAGTCAAGAAGCCAAATGACATATTGCATTAGGCAAGTCTGCTACACAAGATTTCTTTAAAGTGTTCAAGAGAAAAGATACCAGTTCGAGATCTAAGGTGTACCTCACCTAAGCCATAGTTTTTTCAATCATTGCATATGGATGTGAAAGTTGGGCAGTGAATAAAGAAGACTGTAGAAGAAATGATGCATTTGATTTATGGTGTTGGAGTACTATGTACATTTAAAGTACTATAGACTTTCCAGAGGAACAAACAAACTATGAATTGGAACCAACTCAATAATACTTAACAACAACAACAACAACAGTCCTTGGAGAAGGATATAATTCTTGGTAAAGAGGAAGGTCAGTGAAAAAGAGGAAGCTAAACAGGAGATGAACTGACACAGTGACAACAGCAATGGGCGTAGATGTAGCAATAACTGTAAGGATGGTACAGGAAAAGACAGTGCTTCATTCTGTTGTGTGTAGCGTGCACTATGAGTCAAATTGAATCAACTACACCTAACAACAACAACAATCACACATCTGTCATTCTGTTGTGCTGTGGTGGTTTGCATGTTGTGAAGTTATTGGAAGTGATGCCAATGATATTTTAAATACCAGCAAGTTCACCCATGATGGATAAGTTTCAGTGAAATTTCCACACTAAGATAAACGAGGAAAAAGGAGAGGCAGACCACCTGTGAATGCTTTGCCACTGGAAACCATATGAATAACTGCAAAGCAATGTAAGATTTAGTGCTGGAAGATGAACCCCTTAGGTTATAAGGCACTTAAAATAAGAGTGGGAAAGCTTTCTCCTCAAATTAGAGTTGACCATAATAACATGAATAGAGCAAAGCTTTTGGGACATTCATGTGATGATGGAACAAAACTGAAAATAAGATGAAACAGATGCAAAAATCCATTAATAATCAAAGCATTTATGAAATAAGATTCTAGGAAACTTGAAAGTTGTAAAAAATGAAATACAATATATAAAGATAGCTATACTAGTCATTACTGAGTTGAAATACACTGATAATGGCCATTCTGAGTATGACAATCATATAGGTTACTATTCCAGGAATGTCAAATTGAAAAAGAATGGCATCATATTCATCATTTAAAAGAACATTTTAAAATCCGTCTTGAAGTTCAATACTGTTTTGATAGGATAATATCCATATATCTACATGGAAGACCAGTTAACACAACTAGTCTACTTTAAATACCAACTAAAGCCAGTGATGTTGAAATTGAAGAATTCTACCTACTTCTTTAATCTGAAATTCATCAAAAATACAATCAAGATGCTTTGATATTTACTGGTGATTGCATTGTGAAAGTAGAACAAAGGATCAGTAGTTGAAAATATGGCCTTGGTGATAGTAACAATTCTGGAAATCTCATAATAGAATTTTGTAAAACCAATGACATATTCATTGCAATAAGTTCACAGGCCATTCATCTGTTAGTTTGTCATACTGTTGTGACTTGTGAGTTGCTGTGATTCTGGAAGCTATGCCATGGGTATTTTAAATGAAGGCAGGGTCTCCCATGGTGGACAGGTTTCAGATAACCTTCCAGATGAAGACAGACTAGGAAGAAGGAGTGACGAACTACTTCAAAATAGTTAGTCACTGAAAACCTTATTAGCATAGAAACACTGTCAGATATAGTGCCGGAAAATGAGCCCCTCAAGTTGAAAGACACTAAAAATGTACCTGGGGAAGAGCTGCCTCCTCAAAGTAGAGTTGTCTGTGATGATGTGAATGGAGTAAGGCCCGTGGAAATAAAGCCTACAGGATCTTCATTTGCTAATGGGGCACAACTCAAAATGAAGACAAACAGTTGTACACATCCATTAATAATAGGAACATGGAATGTACAAAGTATGAATCTAGGAAAATTGGAAATTGTAAAAAATAAAATAGAAAGCATAAACATGTTGGATTTGACAAAGTCCCTTAACTTCTGTTAAGGCCATTATATATGGCCGTTAGCTATGCATAACTGCATGCATCATAATACTTGCTTGACGACACTCATTTTTGGTTCATGTGTGGTACTACTGTGCATTCCATTTTTTGAAGTCCATGTGTATAATCATCTCTTATGCTGTCTAAAGAAGGTATTTGAAATGAACAAAGCATTCATTTTGCAGAATTCTATCATGACATCTCCAGCATCATTTCTATCACCAAGGCCATAGTTTCCAACTACTGATCATTCCTCTTGGTTCCCAACCTTTGCATTCCAATCATCAGTAATGATCAATACAGCTTGATTGCATGTTTGATCAATTTCAGATTGAATCAGTTGGTAGAATTCTTCAATTTCATCCTCACTTGCTTTAGTGGTTGGCGCATAAATTTGAATAATAGTTGAATTAACTGATCTTCCCTATAGGAGCATGGATGCTATCCTACACAGACAGTGTTGTACCTCATGACTGATCTGGATATGTTCTTTTTGACGATGAATGCAACACCATTCCTCTTCAATTTATCATTCCCAGTATAGTAAACCATGTGGTTGTCAGATTCAAAATGGCCAATATCAGTCCATTTCAGGTCATAAATGCCTAAAATATTGATGTTTATGTGTTCCATTTCATTTTTTACAATTTCCAATTTTCCTAGATTCATACTTCATACATTCCATGTTCAGATTATTATTAATTACTAATATTATTATCAGTGGATGTATACAGCTGTTTTTCTTCATTTGAGTTGTGCCTCATCAGAAAATGAAGGTCTCATGGGCTTTACTCCCATGGGCTTTACTCCATTCGCATGATCATGGTTAACTCTGCTTTGAGGTGGCAGAACTTCCCCAGTCGCATTTTGAGTGCCTTCCAACCTGTGAGGCTCATTTTCCAGCACTATATCTGACAGTGTTTGTCTGCTATTCATAAAGTTTTTAGTGACTAAATATTCAGAAGTAGTTTGTCACTCATTTTTCCTACTCTGTCTTCGTCTGCAAGCTCATCTGAAGCCTGTCCACCATTGGTGACCCTGTTGTTGTTGTCAGGTGCCATTGAGTCTGAACTGACTCATAGCGACCCTATGCACAGCAGAATGAAACAATGTCCGATCCTGGGACGACCTCACTACTGCTGCCACACTTGAGTCCATCAATGTTGCCACCTGGCCAATCCATCTCATTGGGGGTCTTCCTCTTTTTCTCTGACCCTCCATCTTACCAAGCATGATATCCTTCTAAAACGACTGTTCCCTCCTGACAATATGTCCAAAGTATGAGAGACGAACTTTAGCCATCTTGGCCTCTAAGGAGCACTCTGGCTGTACTTCTTCTAAAACAGATCAATTGGTTCTTTTAACAGCGCATGGCACTTTTAGTATTCTCCTCCAACACCACAACTCAAAGGCATCAATTCTTCTACGATCTTCTTTATTCGCTGTCCAGCTTTCGCATCCATATGAGGTTATTGAAAATACTATGGCTTGGGTCAGGCACACTTTAGTCCTCAAGCTGACATCTTTGCTCTTCAACACTTTAAAAAGTTCCTGTGCAGCAGATTTGCCTAATGCAATATGTTGTCTGATCTCTTGACTGCTGCTTCCGCGAGTGTTGATAGTTGATCCAAGAAGAATGAAGTCCTTGACAACCTCAATCTCTTCTCCATTGATAAGAATGCTGTTTATTGGTCCAGTTGTGAGGATTTTTGTTTTCTCTACATTGAGATGTAATCCATCCCGAAGGCTGTATCCTTTGATCTTCATCAGTAAATGTTTCAAGTCCTCTTCACTTTCAGCAAGCAAGGTTGTATCATTTGCATATCGCAGGTTGTTAATGAGTCATCCTCCAATCCTGATGCCATGTTTTTCTTCATACAATTCAGCTTCTTGTATGATTTGCTCAGCATACAGGTTGAATAAGTATGGTGAAAGAACACAACCTTGTTGCACACCTTTTCCAATTTTAAAACATTCAGTGTTCCCATGCTTTGTTCAAACAACTGCTTCTTGGACCAGGTGCAGATTTCTCAGAAGTACAATTTAGTGTTCTGGAATACTCAGACTTTGCAATGTTGTCCATAGCTTGGCATGATCCACACAATCGAAAGCCTTTGCGTAGTCAATAAAGTATAGGTATATATCTTTCTAATATTCTCTGCTTTCAGCCAAGATCCACCGGACATCAGCAATTATAACCCTCATTCCACGGCCTCTTCTGAATCCAGCTTGAACCGCTGGCAGTTCTCTGTCAATGTATGATTGTAGCCATTTCTGTATTACCTTTAGTAAAACTTTACTCACTTGAGATATCAGAGAAAATGTCTGATGATTTCCGTGTTCTGTTGGGTCATCCCTCTTTGGAATGGGCACAAATATAGATCTCCTCCAATCAGTTGGCCAGATAGTTGTCTTCCAAATTTCTTGGCAGAGATGAATGAGTGCCCCCTGTACCGCCTCACTTTCTTGAAAGATTTCAATTTTTATTCCATGAATTCCTGGTGCCTTGTTCTTTGCCAATTCCTTCAATGCACTTTGGACATCCTCCCTGAGTATCATTGGCTCTTGATCCTATGCTACCTCTTGAAATGGTTGAGCATTAACCATTTCCATTTGGTACAATGAGTCTGTGTGTTCCTTCCATCTTCTCTTGATGCATTCTGTATCATTCAATAATTTGCCAGAGAATCTTTCAATAACAAAAGTCAAGGCTTGAATTTTTTCTTCAGTTCCCCCAGCTTGAGAAATGCTGACTTTATTATTCCTTTTTGGTTTTCTGATTACAAATTGGTGACTCTACTGGTATTTAAAATACCCATGTCATAGCTTCCCAATCACAGCAACTCACAAGCCACCTCAGTCGGACAAACTGACAGACAAGTGGTGGATTTTAGAAGATGCTTTATAGTGTTTTGTTGTTTTTAAATTTATGGCGGCTTCTTTTATGGCCTAATATATTGTCTATACTGGAGAATGATCCATGTATACTGGAAAAGAGTATGTATTGTGCTATTGTAGGGTTGAATGCCCTGTATACCTCTGTGAGTTCAAGCTGATTGTGTCGTTTTGTTCCTTGTGCCTTAGTAAAGTTTCTTTTTGGTTGTTCTATCCTTTTGCATCTCAATGTCAAGAAAACAAAAATCCTCACCACTGGGCCAATAAACAACACCCTTATCAATGGAGAAAAGATTGAAGTTGTCAAGGACTTCATTCTTCTTGGATCAACTATCAACATTCGCGGAAGCAGCAGTCAAGAGATCAGACAAAGTACGGCATTTAGCAAATCTGCTGCACAGGAACTTTTTAAAGTGTTGAAGAGCAAGGATGTCACACTGAGGACTAAGGTGCGCCTGACCCAAGCCATGGTATTTTCAATAACCTCATATGGATGCAAAAGCTGGACAGTGAATAAGGAAGATCG
>NW_006408745.1:3779678-3783367 GCF_000296735.1 Chrysochloris asiatica | reverse complement strand
GTACGTTTTTTTCCATCTTTTAACTTTTTATTTGTTTTTGTCTTTGTGTGTAAGGTGTGTCTCCTGCAGACAGCATATTGAAATATCTTGTTTTCTTATTCATTCTGCCATTCTCTTTCTCTGTTGTTGATAAGTGCTGTCAAGTCGTTTTTGACCTATAGCAACCCTGTATAGGGTTTCTAAGGAGCAGCTGGTGAACTTGAACCACCGATCTTGCAGTTTAAACGACTTTACAGTCTGACACATTAGCCCACAGAGCCACACCAGGATTCCCTCTGTCTCTAGACTGGTGCATTTAATCCCTGTTGATATTCAGTGTAATTATTGCTATCATTATGTTGTTTTTGTGTCTGTTGCTGCTGGTTTCTTTACTTCACATGCCTTCCTGTGCTGAGTTCATGCTTTTTCTTACCAGTTTCTTCATAGTTTAATGTTTCCATGTTCTTCTTGTATTTTTGATATGTTGTGAATATTAATTTTCTTTGAGCTTGCCCTATATTCTATTTACTTTTCCTCCTTTTAATATTGTCTATTTTATCCTGCGATCTATCTGACCACTTCACCCCCTGGATCTCTGCTCCTATATTTTTCCTTCTCTCACATCATAATTGTTTTGATCATCAGTGGACCTCCCAATTCCTCTGAATTGGTTCTTGTAGTTTTGTTCTGTTCTGGACTCTTTCATCTGTTGACTGAGTTCTGGGTGGTGTTGACGCATATGTCAATCTCTGGTTGTTGTCTATTCTTATTGGTTCTCAGTCCAAAAACTCCCTTTAGGATGTTTTGAAGCACTGTGTTGGCTTTGACAAAGTCCCTTAATTTCTGTTTATCCTAGAATGTTTTGATTACACCATTGTATTTGTTTGACTCTGTGCTGGGTAAATGATTCTTGGTTGGCAGTTCTTTTCTTTCAGGGTTTTATATATGTCTTTCTATTGCCTTCTTGCTTGCATGGTTTCTGCTGAGAGATCAGAGCTTAATCTTATTTGCTTGCCTTTGTATGCAATGCTTCTCTTTTCTCTAGCTGATTTCAGGATCCTCTCCTTGTTTTTGATTTTGGAGAGCTTGATTATGATATGTCTTGGTGATTTTCTTTTGGAGTCTATCTTTCCTGAGGTTCATTCTGCTTCTTTAATGCTTATCTTTTCAATTTTTAGGATGTTAGGAAAATTTTCTTCCAGCAGTCTTCAACTATCTCCTCTGTGGTTTTCTGTAATTCTTCCTGCTTTGGTGCTCCAATAATGCATAGGTTATTCCTCTTCATATTGTCATACATGAATCTTAGACTTTCTTAAGATTTTTATAATCTTTTTTCTGCTTGCTCTTCTATCTTAGCAGGACTGAGAGATTTGTCTTCAAGCTTGCTGATTCTGGCTTCTATCCCTTGAGTTCTACTCTTTGCCTTTTCAGTGTTTTGCTCTGATATTTTGTTATTAATCAGCTGGACCTCTTTTTGCAGGTTTCAGTTTTTTTCCCTATACTATTTCTCTTATTTGATTGCTCCTGTAACACTTTTCTGACTTCTTCCTTATTTCTCTCAACCTCTCTTTGGAACATTTGGATCCAGCTCAATATCCTTCACTTAAATTCCTTATCATGCAGTTCCAAAGCCTTCCTTCCTTCCAATGGGAATTCTTGGTCTACCTCCAGATAATTTGCTTCAGCTACTCTATGTTGTTTCTGGACATGAGCAGAAAGTTTTGGCTGCTTTTTAGGCATTGTGGTGCTGTTGTAACTTCAATAATTTGATGAATGTATGTTGGTGTATTATTAAGCTCTCTGGTTGCCTCCTGGTAGACGTGATCAGGATATGGGATACTCATTTCATTTTTCTTATTACACAACTTAGAATAATTTTAGCAGATGTTGGTTATTTACACTGGTGTATAGCTGGACAGTGAATAAGGTGCCATGGGCTGCCAAAAGAACCAATAGATCCGTTTTGGAAGAAGTGTAGCCAGAGTACTTCTTAGAGGCCAAGATAGCCAAACTTTGTCTCTCATATTTTGGACATATTGTCAGGAGGGAGCAGTCACTGGAGAAGCGTATTATATTTGGTAAGATGGAGGGTCAAAGAAAAAGAAGAAGACCCCCAATGAGATGGATTGGCCAGGTGGCAGTGTCGATGGACTCAAGTGTGGCAACAGTAGTGACACTGGCCCAGAATTGGACATTGTTTCATTCTGCTGTGCATAAGGATACTATGGGTCGGTGCCAACTCAATGGCACCTAACAACAACAACAACAACAACATAGCAGTGGTTATTAGCTTTTGCCATGATGGAACTCAAAATCTAGATTGGACACTAAGGTCTGTAATCACCACACACACACAAAGTAGCAAACTATGAGTAAGACTTTAATGTCCTTTCTTCAGCTTCTTGTCTTTGAAGCCACCTGAAAAATTTCAAGGTATTCCTGTTTCACCTTCTAATGTAACTCAAGATTTAGTTTTTTGACTTTTTTCCTTTTTTGCCTTTCTCATTTCTGCTCAAATCTGTTCAGATGTTTCTTCTAGTGAGAAACAGTCAAGGGCTGATCAGAGCTGTTTTGGAAGACACTCCATTTTAAACTGTTCCTGTTGACGCCTCCCCATTCTTTGATTCTGAGTCCAGTGATGTTTGCTGAGCAGTTCTGTATAAGTGCATAGTAGAACCTTCCAGAAGGTGGGGATGTTCACTAACTTAGGCAATCACTCTAGTCACCAGCATGGAGGTGGGCAGACAAAGAAATATAAAAGAATGAAAAAAAAATGTTTGCACCTTTATCTCTGACAGTTGGTCAGACCTCTGCAATGGGAGTGCTTTCTTAATCATATGTCTGCTCTGTACTGCTCAATATGGCTGCTGCAAATCAGAAAACACCACTTTTCTTGCTTCTGCTTCAAATCCCACTCAACATAAGCCTTCAATCCTCCTAAATATTCCTCTATATGGAGTTCAGAGTTCTGGGACTGTCCTTTGCAACTGTTGGTCTGGTATTTCATGTTATTACAGGCAGAAGTCTGCATGGCCCTTCTTCTTAATCCACCATCAAACCCCACCTCTGTGTGTATATACATTTACAAAACATATTTCGTATTTACATTGCATATTTTTTTATCTTTTTAAATTTTGTGTTACTTAGTCAAAATGTTTGACTACTAAATATGTAAATAACATTTTTTCACTAAACTTAGTCATTTTGTACGTTATAGAGTATTTCATGTTTAAAATACTAATAATGAATTAATCAATAATGTTTCTTTTCCTTCTGGGCAATGTGATGCAGAATGTTAAATCGTGAGTAATACATGTATGCTGTCTTTCCTTCTGTTCTTGGATTATTTCTTTATTTGATTAATTAAACTTTGAAATAGGAATTCATCAACATAATGTTAAAATAAAAATATGCAAAGGTAAACATTTCTAGCTGTGAATAAAGTAGATCATCAAAAGAAAAATATTTCTTATTTGCAAAGTGAGCAAGGATAGGTCGACACATTTGAGGTTATTGGTGTCATGCTTCAATGCTATGGCTGGTAAAATCTTGTCCATTCAGTCATTGTTGCTGTTGTCAGGTGCCATCAAGTCGGAACCGACTCATAGCGACCCTATGCACAGCAGAACGAAACAATGTCCGATCCTGGGCCAACCTCACTACCGCTGCCACACTTGAGTCCATCAATGATGCCACCTGGCTGATCCATC
>NW_006408745.1:3773120-3779448 GCF_000296735.1 Chrysochloris asiatica | reverse complement strand
CATCCATATGAGGCTATTGAAAACACAATGGCCTGGGTCAGGCGCACCCTAGTCCAGAGGCAAATTAAAAATGAGATGAATGTTGATGTAGGATCACTGTTACATATTGTCCTCAAAAGGTCCTAGAAGTAGTTCAAATCCAGCCTCTGGGTAATTTTCTCAGAGAGACACTTGAAATTATATGCTGGGACCACAATTTCTGCAACTTATTTAATTTTGCTCAGGACCAGTAAGATCTAGTCCACAATGAAATATTAAGGTTGACTTTGAAATATGAATAATGCCTATTTGCCACAGACTCAGCTCAAAGCATATTAATGTTTTTTAAAATGTGGTAAAGATGTGATGGGCTCCCATCTTGAATTTCTCGAACAGGTTTTTAACCAGCAACTTCCCAGAGTTCAGAGTTTCAAAGTTAAAGAAAAAACAGAAAGAGAGGAAGAAAGGAAGTGAGAGGTGGGAGGAAAAGAGGAAGGAAGGGAAGGAGGGAGGAAAGAAAAACAACCCCTCCCCTATAAATTTCAGAGCAATTCTTGTACCCATTGTAAAATGTGTGCTCTGCTGGCCTGCATTTTATCTTCTTTTAAGGGATATGTAGTAAAAACTATGAGCATATTCCAATTTAACAGAGTCTTCTAGTCCTCTTTCTTTCCTTTTTCCTTCTGTGAATTTGGTCTTCTTCAACAGCACAGTTACTTTTTCCTGTCTTGGGATCCTCACTTCTTATTTTAAAAGACTTACTGCTTGAAGCTCTAAACTGTGTTCACCTGTCAACCAGCTCAATGAATTTTATGCAAGTGCAACCATAAACGTACACACACAGAGATACAGTCACACAAACACTCACACAAACAATCTTCTATGTTGAGTGTGTTTGACTTTTAGAATACTGTGGCTATCCATTGATTTAGAAGCGTGCAATATGGACACACTATCAATGCTTTAGAAGAAGTCCCATAATGCACTCATTTTGTTACTGATAGTTATTGTTGTTGTTGTTAAGTGCGTCGAGTTGGCTCTGACCCATAGTGACTCTGTATAGGGTTTCCAAGGAGAGACTGGTGAGCTTGAACCAGTGGCCCTGCAGTTCAAGTGGCTTCGCAGTCTGGTGCACTAACCCACAGTGCCACAAAAAATAATGTCTCCACATGCAGATCCAGAGAAGAACAAGGTAAATTTTAATATTGCCATCAAAACCTTTTAATAGGGAGCATTAGCAAACCAGTAATCTATAAGTTGTAATATAAATTATTTTTGTGATTCACACATAATACAGGGCCTCCACAAAGGGGTGGAGGAATCATGGTCCAGAAATTTGATGTGAATGAAGTCTTTCTTTGATGTAAATGAGTACAGACAGATGTAATAGTACTGTAAGACATGAAAAAGCTCAGTTTCAGAAGATGTTTAATATAAAATACAATTACAAGAATGAAATGTGAAAAATATAAAAAATTGTAGACAGCATTATGAGCTCTACCTCATACTTCTATTGAAGGAGACTTAATGGTACAGAAGGTTAAAAGTTGACCTGCTCAGTCTGATTGGCTATTACAAGAACAAGCAAGTTGTTTGCCAGCAATCCATCAAGGCAAGCAATTAAGTCCTTTTAGGAAAAAAAAAACCTTCAAGACTGAAACTCAAAGGGAACACACAAGCAAACATGTAAGCTTACTAGTGACGACATTGGTCTACTTGTGATTGGAAGTAGGGGAAAGGCAGCAATGAAAACATGGGCTGAGTTCAACCACATCCCATAGACTCCAATCAACTTGGAGATGATAGAGAGAAGAGGAAGGGCTGGCTTGTCTAAAGTATGGTGAAACCTGGGAACTCCTAAGCACATGGACAAGGACATAGTCATGGAGGGTTAGAGCTAAGAGTGAAGCATCCAGCTGATATGAAGTGAGGGGAGACTCATATGAATGCCAAACTTGCAGATAGTACCCATTTGACCTAGCTTCAATGGCCTGATGATTAGAACTCGACTGGAGGATGATAAAAATTTTTGATAAAGGAAACAAGTGAAAATTGCTACAATTTGATGAACTTGACCTATACTTATGGATGTAGTAGCTCAAAATATCAACTGAGTATGAAGAAGACTTCACAACAAGGATCAATCCTAACCCCTCTGTACACATGGTTGAAGGGGCAGGCAATTTAGACCTTGGATACCTAAAATGGGGGAGCTATAAAGGCACCAAGTGACTGGGTTACAAGTTTTTAAGAGAGAGTTTAGTTTCAGAGTGTGCGGTGGAAGGTAGACTACTCACTGCATAATTTTCATCTTGTCTAGATGGTCTGGTGAAAGGAGATGGCAATCAGATTCTTATAATTTAATAGAGCTCTGGTAGTGTAGTGGTGATGAATCAGGCTGCTAATATCACGGTCAGCAGTTTGAAACTACCAGCTGTTCCGTGGGAGAAAAATGAAGCTTTCTGCTCCCATAAAGATTTACAGCCTCAGAAACCCTATGCAGGGTTGCTACGAGTCGGAACTCCATAGCATATAACAACAGCAATTGTTATCATAGAGTCCTGGTGTGGCACTGTGGGTTAATGAGCCAGACTGCAAAGCCGTTTGAACTGCACAGTCAGCAGTTCAAGCTCACCAGCTGCTCCTTGGAAATCCTATACAGGATCACTATGGGTTGGAATCGACTTGACAGCACTTAACAAATATTGTTCATGAAGAATTGTGATTGTCACAACTGTAAAGGTAGAACTTTTGTAACATAAGGTGGAAAATAGTCTTACACTCTAGTAACAGAAACCCTAGAACCATTAAGGGAGAAGAACACAAGTGGAATGTACCCTATCCAGAGAAGCAGTGACATCAGAGATGGAGGCATAGATAATGACATAGAGGGATAGAGCAGCTGAGGACTCTAGACTCATGGAAAGAGAAGAGCTGTGTGCTGGTGTCCAGGAAGCATGCTTGCAAAATGTGCCCTTTGGTTGTTTAAATGATTATATATTCCAGAGTGTTTTTGTGTACATCCAAAAAAGCAGGGACTAGAAGCAAATACTGTTGAATGACAATGCACAGAAGTTATTGTAATCTTGCAATGAAATGAAATACAATAGGATGAATGTAAAATTGATGTTCTCCCATGTAAACTATCACTGAACTCACAAATAAAAAAAAAAAAAAAAAATAGTTTTAGCCTGTTAGCCTAAGGTTGGCAGTTTGAGTCCAGTAGTCCGTCCTCAGGAAAAAAAATGTGGGAGTCTGTTTTACAGTATTTTAAACCCCATAAGGCAGTTTTGGAATCCTGGTGTGGCACTGTGGGTTTAATATGCCAGATTGTAAAGCCCTTTGAACTTCAAGGTCGGCAGTTTAAGCTCACCAGCAGCTCGTCAGAAACCCTATACAGGGTCGTTATGGGTCAGAACTGACTCAAGGGCACTTAACAGCAACAAGAAGGCAGTTTTACTCTATTCTGTGTGGTCACTGTGAGGTAGAATCTACTAGACAGCAGTGAGGTTTTTTTGTTGTTTTTTTTTAAATTTTTTTTAAATGTGACATTATTGTAAAATCCTTAGGGAATGTGGTGTGGATTACCCTTCTTCTGATCCTCTAAATGGAGTTAATATACTTCAAAATCATTTTTCTTATCTTTTTATGTATCTCCTTTCAACAGCTTTCTTTTAGGTTTCTTTATTACGCTGGTCTCTTATAAGTAGCAAAGCTATCTGAGGAAGTAAAGACAACCAGACCAACACTGCAAGTAGAAAACAGGCAATCTCATTAAGATGTAACAAACAGTGGCATAAGTATAATTATTCTGTGTTCTTTATTAAACTATACTGCAGCATTTCATCAAATTTGTCAAACAGTTTTGCTGAAGACAAACTTCATCATGTCACATTGTGCTTGCTGGAAACAAACCAAGTTCACTATCTCATCTAGTGAACCTTAGTGCATGGTGGTTTCTGAGCATTTAAATAACTTGGATTAGCTTTACTTTTTTTGTTGTTGTTATTGTGACAATATTTAGGGGGATGTAATTTGTACACTCATATTATATACCTTAACCATATCTTCCATATAATCCTGGTTCTCCTGTTACCTTTTCCTACTCAACTTTATTTAATATATGTTATGCATGCAATACATATGTATCTATTTTTCATTTCCCAAAATGTTTTGTTGTGTGCCATGGAGTCGGTTCTGACTCTTAGCAACCCTGTACAGGGTTTCTGAGGCTGTAAATCTTTACGGGAGCAGAAAGCCTCATCTTCTTCCATGGAATAGCTGGTAATTTCAAACTGCTGACCTTGAGTTTCGCAGCCCAATTTGTAACCACTACGCTACCAGAGCTCCCTTTCCAAAAAATGTAGCACTCTAGATTGTTTGCTACCAAATTCCAAACTAGTTTAATAAATAATAAAGTCTTTTTCCTGTTCATAGCCTTGTTAAATTAAATAAGCAAGACAACTATTTCAAATAGTAGGGTTTAAATAAATAAGCAAATAATTTATCAGTTTCTAATATATTAACAACCTGTGATATGCAGATGATACAACCTTGTTTACTGAAAGTAAAGAGGACTTAAAATACTTACTGATGAAGATCAAAGACCAAGCCTTCGGCATGGATTGCATCTCAATGTAAAGAAAAGAAAAATCCTCACCACTGGACCAACAAACAACATTCTTATCAATGGATAAAAGATTGAAATAGTCAAGACTTCATTCTTCTTGGCTCAACCATCAACACTCATGGAAGCAGAAGTCAAGAAATCAAATGACATATTGCAGTAGGCAAATCTGCTGCACAAAACCTGTGTGAACATGTTGCAAAGAATTATAATTGAACCGCATACTTGAATAATTGGGGAAAACACTAGATAATTTCAAAAACAAGGTATAAAATTCATTGTGTATTTTTCTTCAAACTATAATTCTATATGTTATTCTACAGATTTCATCCTATTAGAATGATAAGAATATTCTTTACTTACATATTTTTATGAAAGTAGTTTAAGTGTAACATCACACAATAATTTATGTATTAAGTGCATTGAAATATTCTGAGAGTGACTGCATATTTCTAAGCTACAAAATAATGCATTGTTCATAATTATGTAACATAGTTGTTCTTTCAAATCCATTTAAACAAATACCAAAATGGCAAAAACCAAGTGAAAAACTTCCCATTTTATCTAAGTTTTAACTGATATAACATGCCATGGACTTTAACAGGAAGATTGCACATTTAGAAGATTGTAGATGTAATGGAGCATGCCCTGGAAGGTTAGTAGATTGTGAGCTGGGCAGCTAACCACAAAGTTGTTGCTGTTATGTACTGTTGAGTTGGTTTCAACTCATAGCAACCCTTTTACAGGGTTTCTGAGGAGCAGCTGGTGAGTTTGAACCAATGACTTTGCAGTTCCAATATGCTAGTTGTTCCATGGGAGAAAGGTGAGATTTTCTGCTCCTGTTAAGAATTACAACCTTGAAAACTCTATACAGGGTTGCTATGAGCTGGAAGCAATTTAAAGGCACAAAACTACCACAAGATGTAAAGATTCTTGAGGTTTCCCCTATATCAAATCCTGATTCGGTAAAGTTTACTAAGATACTTTATAGATGTGCAAGCTTACATTGAGATTTCTTGTTATTTAGATATTGTTTAATTTTTATCCTCATCATGGTGTTGACATCAGTAATTACATGGAAATCTGATTTCTAAATGTAGATTACAAAGGTTTGTGAAAGTTCAGAATGTAAACTATTGGGTCATGTCACTTATACTAATATGATATTTAATCTAATTTCTATTACTATGGATGCTATTCTACTGAAAGCTTTGATAATGACATACAATTTTACTTATGCAAATTCATTTTAGAATGTTGTTGTCAGGTGCCATCAAGTCGGAACCGACTCATAGCGACCCTATGCACAGCAGAACGAAACAATGTCCGATCCTGGGTCAACCTCACTACCGCTGCCACACTTGACGCCATCAATGATGCCACCTGGCTGATGCATCTTGTTGGGGGTCTTCCTCTCCTTCTCTGACCCTCCATCTTACTCAGCATGACATCCTTCTCTGTGACTGTTCCGTCTTGACAATATGTCCAAAGTATGAGAGATGAAGTTTAGCCATCTTGGCCTCCAAGGAGCACTCTGGCTGCATCTCTTCCAAAATAGATCCATTGGTTCTTTTGGCAGTCCATGGCACTTTCAGTATTATCTTACAACACCACAATTCAAAGGCTTCAATTCTTCTATGATCTTCCTTATTCACTGTCTAGCTTTCACATCCATATGAGGTTATTGAAAATACCATGGCTTGGGTCAGGCGCACCTTAGTC
>NW_006408745.1:3735901-3771985 GCF_000296735.1 Chrysochloris asiatica | reverse complement strand
TCTGAAACCTGTCCACCATGGGTGACCCTGCTGGTATTTAAAATACCAGTGGCATAGCTTTCAGAATCACAGCAACTCACAAGCCACCACAGTATTACAAACTGACAGACAAATGGTGCATAAAGCGCCTAGGTATATGTAATAAGGCATTAGAAAATTGATTATAGACAAAATGACAAAATATAAGTCATAAAAATAGAGTACAGGTGTTTATTAATTTCTAAATTATATACAACCTGTAGTTACCAAATAGACCATCGTAAAGACTACTATATTAAAAATTCAGAAACATCAATTTGTTCTTAATAACAAACATGCATTTATCTGTGACATACATCAAAACATTAAAATTGTTGCTGTTGCTTTCATTGTTGTTAGGTGCCATTGAGTCAGTACAGACTCATAGCGGACCCTGTGCACAACAGAATGAAATACTGCCAGGTCCTGGGCTAACCTCACAATCATTGCTATGCCTGAGCCCATCACTGCTGCCACTGTGTCAATCCATATCATTGGGGGTCTTTATCTTTTTTGGTGACTCTCCATTTTCCAAGCATGATGTCTTTCTCTTGGGATTGGTCCCTCCTGATAAAATGTCCGAAGAATTAGGTACCTAAGTCTCACTATTCTTGCTTATAAAGAACATTCTGCTGTACTTCTTCAAAGGCAATCCATGGATTCTGGAAATCCATGGTATTTTTATTTATTTATTTTTCATCTTATAATTTATCCATATAATTCTTTCTTTCTTTTTTTTTTAATAAGTTTTTATTGTGAGGTTTACATGGAAGAATATCAGTTTTACATTCATCCTATTGTACTTCGTTTCATTGCAATGATTACAATCCCACCATTCATCATCAAATAACCAAAGGGTACACCCCACAGGCCTGCCCCCAATGCCTCAGCACACAGCTCCTCTCCCTCCCTGAGTTCAGTATCCCCAGCCACTCCATCTATCCACTTCATCATCTCTGTCTCCATCCCTGGTGTTACTCTGCTTCTCTGGGTAGGGTTCTGCTCTCCAGTCTTCTCACTGGATGATCCCAGGGACCTCCATTCCTGGGCTGCAAAATCAATCACTCCCCTCCTTTTGTCAAAAAACATTTACCTCTATACTTCCTACCCTCACAGTCAGTCCTGATGGCAATTATTCACTATTGTACCACAAGAGTCTTATCCCATTTCCTTTTGCTAGCCTGGTCCCAACAGATTGGAAATCATTCATTGGAGACTCTACCTTCTCCGACCTGTCTAGAACTAGGCTCCCTTTTGAAAGCTTGTAAGCTAGTCACTTCTTGCCTTTATTGTTGTTGTCAAGTGCCTTCAAGTCGATTCCGACCCATAGCGACCCTGTATAAGGTTTCCAAGGAGCAGTTGGTGAGCTTGAACTGCCAACCTTGTTGTTCAAATGGCTTTTCAGTATGGCGCATTAACCCACAGTGCCACACCAGGACTCCTCTTGCCTTTATAGGTACTACCATTTTGGGTAGCCAATGTCTAAGTTGTCCATCCCTGTCAACCCTGTGAACCAAGGGGGTGAGAGTGATCCTTGCTGTAAAGATTTGTTCCCTTTTTTGAGCTACTACCTCTGGTAGCATAGTGGTTAAGAATAGGGCTGCTAGCTGCAAGGTCAGCAGTTCAAAACTACAAGCTGTTCCACGGGAGAAAAATGAGGCTTTCTGCCCTCATAAAGATTTACAGCCTCAGAAACCCTGTACAGGGTAGCTATGAGTCGGAACCGACTCCACGGCACATAACAACAACAACAACAAACCTCCATCCATATAGGTAAAGTTCATCAAATTGTAGTAGGTTACTTTTTTTTCTCTCCCTCTTCTTTCTTCTTCTCATTGAGTTCTGATCATCCAGCCATCAAAGCCGGGTCAAGTGGGTACTATCTGCAGGTACGGGTATTCTTGTGCATCTCCCCTCACTTCATATCAGCAGGATGCTTCACTTTCCACTGCATCTGGGCCCAGGAGTCCCCAGGTCTTGCCACACTGCGGGCCATCCACATCTCCACCTGGGCTCACAGGGGGCTATTGAATGTGGTCAGACTTAGCTGGCAACTTCATTGCTGTTTTTTCCCCCTCTTCCCCTTATCTGTGATGAACGTGGTGGTCACCAGCCAGACCACCTGCCTGCTTATGTATTCCCCTTGAGTATCAGTTTTCAAAGGGAGTTTGCTCTGAGGGGTCCCGACCACTTGCCTTGATGGCTCCCAGAGAATAGCTTACTTGTTTTTGTAGTAATCAATCAGACTGCCATTATTGTTTAGGATTTTTCCAGCTGGTCTTTCTTTCATGAAGTATCTTCTGTTCTTCTGACCGCTCCAGGCTGGTTTACTTATCTTTTCCAGTGGAAATTTTCTACCTCAGAACATTCTGGATGGGGATATGGATTCCACCTATGGTTTTATGCAATGTAAAAGCGCCACAGGAAGCATCTTTCACTGGGTAACTTTTAGCCCTCTTTAAGGTATTCCAATCAGTTGAAGGCTGAAGGTGGACTTATAAACTTTCTGTAGTGATGTTTCTGGCTGTTCCTTCCTCCCACCTCTAGTGTATATTTTACAATGGTAGGCAAGGGAAACCAAGATTTAAAAGACAGTCAAGCATCTTAACATTATTCCCCTCTTTTATCCCTTCAAACCATGCCTCAATCCCTGTATCCCGGAGCTTGATGTTCCTTCCAAGGTTGTGCATACCTCATCATTTACCTCTGTCCCACTTAGCCCATGCAAACCTGCCTAACTGTTCTCCCATCAGTCTTGTTCTTCTATTCCCCTCCCCCTTCTTGTGTATTGTCCCCCCTTGCCTTCCGCCCCCCCCGCCCCCCCCAGCACCCAAGCTGTCCTGTGTCTATTCTCTATGCTGTGCTCTATCTTCTCCTAATTTTCCATTCTAAACCCATAATTAAAATGCATAGATTCTTCTATGGTCTTCCTTATTCATTGTCCTACACTCACATACATGTGAGATGATTGAAAAAACCTTGGTTGCGATCCACCTTTCTCCTCAAACTGATGTCTTTGTTCTTCAACACTTTACAGTGGTCTTTAGCAGAGTTGCCTAACATGATACATCATTCAATTACTTGACTGCTGTTTCCATGAATATTGATTGTGGACCCAACTTCAATATTTTCTCCATTTGTTGTTGTTAAGTACCATGGAGTCAGTTCTGACTCATAGTGACCCTGCACAGGGTTTACATGATATTAATTATTAGTTCAGTTGTGAGAATTTCATTTTCTTTGCATTGAAGTGCAATCCATATTGAAAGCTGTAGTCTTTGATCTTCATTAGTAAGTATTTTAGTCCTCTTCTTTTCCAGCAAGCAAGGTTGTGTATTGCAGGTCGTTAATGAGTCTTCCTCAAATCCTGAAGCCATGTTCTACTTCATATAATTCGGTCTCTCAGATTATTTGCTCACCATGCAGATTGAATAAGTATATTGAAAGATGCACACCTTTCCTGATTTTAAACCATTCAATATCCCCTTGTTTTGTTTGAACGACTGCCTCTTAGTCAATGTAGAGATTCCCCATGAACCCAAATAATTATTCTTGAATACCCATTCTTCTCAATATCACCCATAGTTTGTCATTATTCACACAGTTGAAAGCCTTGACATGATCAATAAAGCAAAATTAAACTACTTTCTAATATTTCTCTGCTTTCACTCAAGAGCCATCTTACTTTAGCAATGATATTCCTAATCCAAATTCTACATCCTCTTCTGAATTCAGCTTGGATTTGTGGCTGTTCTTTGTCAATGTACTGTTACAACCATTTTAGAATTAACTTTCACAAAAATTTACTTGCATGTGATATTAATGATATTATTTAATGATTTCCACACTCAGCTGGGTCACCTCTATTTGGAATGGGCAAGAATATGAGTCTTTTCCAATTGCTTGGTCACATAGCTGTTCTTCAAATTTTTTTTGGCACAGATAAGTAAGAGTCTTCAGTGCTGCATCAATTTGTGGAATGATTTCATTTTATATTCCATCAATTCCTGAAGCCTTGATTTCCATCAATGCCTTCAGTGCTGCTTGGACTTATTCCTTTGGTACCACTGATTCTTGATCATATGCTACCTCTTGAAATGATTGAGCATTGATCAATTCTCATTGCTACAGTGACTTTGTATTCCTTCACCTTCTGATATTCACTTTTGTCTTTTCTTTCTCTCCTATCTTTTTTTTTTTTTATGACTTTTTGCTTTCTTCCTGTATGATGTTCTTAATATCATCCCCAAACCCTTTTGGTATGTTGTCATTAGAGCATGAAATCTCTTCGGGTGGAATATATTTAAGGTCATATTTTGTCTTTCATGAAATTCTGTAAATTTTCTTCAGCTTTAGCCTGAACTTACACATGAGCAATTGACGGTTTAGTCCACAGTCTGTCCCTAGCCTGATTTTGACTGATAATGTTGAATCTCTCCATTGTGTCTACCTATAAATTTATTCAACCTGATTTCTGTGAATTCCATCTGATGAGATCCATGTGTGCAGCCTTTTATGCTGTTTAGAAAGGTATTTGCAATGAAAAATTCATTGATCTTGCAAATTTTATCATGTGCTCTTCAGCATCATTTCTATCACTAAGGTCATATTTTCTAACTACTGATCCTTCCTTTTTGCTTCCAATTTTGTCATTCCAAGCACCAGCAATTACCAACATATCTTGATTGCTTTTCAGACTGAAAAAATTGGTTGCCAGTGCTGTTAAGTTCCATTGAGTTCGTTCCAACTCATAGTGGTCCTGTGTAGGGTTTCTGAGGAGTAGCTAATTGGTTTGAGCCACCAACCTTACAGTTAGCAGTCTAGTGCTTATCATATAGCACTAGACTAAGATTTTTCAATTTCATCATCACTAGCTTTAGTTGTTAATGTGTAAAATTGAATAATATCAACTGGTCTTCCTTATAGGCTTATCCTATCACAGACAGGGGTGTGCTTCAAGATAGATCTTGAAATATTCTTTTTGACAATGAATAATTCCTCTTAAGTTTGTGATTCCTGGTATAATAAACCATATGATTGTCTGATTCAAAATGGCCAATCCTGGTTCATTTCAGCTCACTAATGCCTAGAATATCGATTTTTATGCATTCCATTTCATCTTTTACAACTTTCAGTTTTCTTAGATTCATACTTTGTACATTCCATATTCTGATTATTAATGGATATTTGCAGCTGTTTTCTTCTCATTTTGAATTGTGCCCCATAAGCAAATGAAGGTACCAAAATCTTTGGTCAAACCTCATCATTACGGTCAATTCTACATTGAGGAGACAGCTCTTCCCCAGTCATCTTTTCAGCGCCTTCCAACCTGAGGAGCTCATCTGCCAGCACTATATCTGACAATGTTCCACCGCTATTCATTTTCTGGTACTATATCTGATAAGATTTTGCTGTTATACATGAGACTTTCAGTGACTAACCATTCAGAAATGCTGTCTCTCCTTTCTTCTTTTATGTCTTAGTCTGGAAGCTCCATTCAAAACTATCCACTTTGGGTGCCTCTGCTGGTACTTAAAATACCAATGGTTTAGCTTCCAGCATCCCTGCAACATGCAAACCAACACAGTATGATAAACTGACATATGTTGTTGTTGTTATGTGCTATGGAGTCAGTTCTAATTCATAATGACACTTTTCAGGGTTTCTGAGACTGTAAATATTTAGAGGAGCTGAAAGCCTCATCTTTCAAGACTATTTCAAGATCTGTCTTGAACAGCTGGTAATTTTGAACTGTTGACCATGAGATTAGCAACTGAATTTGTAACCAGAGCTCCTTAAACTGACATATAAGTAGTGGTTATAATGATTACTACTGTAGTATTATAGATGTATACAGGAGTATGGTGACTCCATATGATAGAATACAATAACAACTTCATAGTATACTTTTCTATGCATAAATAGCATTATATAAACACTTATTTCTATGAAAACATCTTTAATATAATAATACAGTAATAATGTATTATTATGTTAAACTGTTTTAATAAATCTTTGTGTTTAATATTTTTTTGTGCATAGAAGTCACATTGTATTCAATTTCTACTAAGACAGACATTTGACTAACTGACATTAACTATAAATTATATCTAACTGTACAGATTTACTCACAGAATTGATTTAAAGACAGATATAGAAATAAAACTCTTTAGTAATCCAGGACTACCTGTAATTGGAGACATATGCTATGTTTATGCATGTGAACATTCAATATGAACAAATTCAATACTTAGTAAATTAATTTTTTTAAAAATCCATAAAATTCCAGTCAATGTGAGAACCAGATTCAATTTCTGGATTCAGTGCCATTAAAGAAAACAGATGTAAAATGATGCCCAGTGCCCAATGAAAATACAAGTACTGATTTTTATCAGTACTACATGGCTCTTATCTAAATTGTTCTTTCACATCCATTTCAGGCAGAGTCACATTTTGAGCAGGATGTGAAAGGCACATATTTTTATAAAAGCTTTTATTTTGAATAGAGTATTCAAAATCATCAATCATTTTTAATTTCTAGTATTTAACTTTAAAGAGCTCTGATGGTGCAATGCTTAAGAGGTCAACTGTTAACCAAAAAGTTGGCAGTTCAAACCCACCAGTGGTTCTGGGAGAAAATACCTAGTGATAAGCTATCATAAGGATTACAGCCTGAGAAACCCTATGGGACAGCAACAACAACAATAATTCAACTCAAATTAGTGCTGGGAAAGAAATGAAAACAGCATTTCTTAAACTTGTTAACACTAAAAAAAAAAAACAAAAAACAAATAACAAAATCTCTCTAATCTATTTTGAGTCTGACTTCAAACTAACTTGATAATCAAGTATACACTTCAATGGACAATTGTCGGACCCTTAAAAAAAATCTAATAATTATAAATGAAGGAAAATGAAGGCTTCCTATATCCTAAAATGCTAGTATATTTAACTGACAAGATAAATATCCTTTCTCTTTTCACCAATTATACAATCATCTCTACTCTTAGTTTAGACTTATTTATAGAGTAAGCAAACAGATTGCAGAAAGAATCATTAAATACTCAGGCTTTAAGCACTCATTTTTTAGTTGCTCCTGCCTTGCAAAATGTGCTATCCAAGTGTTGTGTGACTTTTTAGGTAGTGGGAGAGATTACCTGGCAAAGGTTTCATATTCCTATTTATAGATATAATGTTTTTAGCCTACTTTACATTTGATGCTACAAAAGAAGTAACATTTTTTACTTACTTTATGACTTGGTTATGCTTATGCTATGTATAACCAAGACTTCCCCACTCCATCACTTTTGGGAATATAAAATACAGGTATACTTCAGAAATATTGTATACTCAGTTCTAGATCTCCACAATAAAGTAAAGATTGTATTAAAGCAATTGACACAAAAATTTTGATTTCCTTTTGCATATAAAGGTTACACTTGCATTATGCTATAGCATATTAAAGGGGTCCAGGTGGTACAGCGCAGACTTGGTGGTCCTGTGGGCTAGTCATTGGGTTGCTAACCACAATGTTGGAGGTTCAAACTCACCAGCTGCGCTGGGGGAGAAAGATGATGAGGCTGTCTGTTCCTGTAAATATTTTCAATCTTAGAAACTATATAGGGTCACTATGAGTTGTAATTGACTCCATGGCAATGGGATTTGGTTTGGCTTGGATAATGTAGTAGATTACACATTGGGCAACTTCAAGGTCAACAGTTCAAACCTACCAACTATGCCTCAGGAAAAAGATGAGACTGTCTGCTTCCACAAAGATTTACAGCCTTAGAAATTCCAGGGAATAGTCCAATCTGCTCTATGAGGTCTCTATGAATCAGAATCAATTTGATAGCAGTGAGTGGGTAGTCTATTAAGTGTACAATGTTGTTGTTTAGTCAGTTCCATCCCATAGCAACTCTGTATAGGGTTTCCAAGAAGTATCTGGTGGGTTTGAACTGCGTTTAGATACTATTGAAGGTACCATAGAAAAACAAACAAAGGTTTGTGTTGGAAGAAGTACAGCCAGAGTGCTTTTTAGAAGTCAGGATGGTGAGACTTCATCTCTCATACTTCAGACATGTGATCAGGAGGAACCAATCCCTGGAGAAGGACATCATGCTTGGTAAAGCGGAGCATCAGCAAACAAGAGGAAGATCTCCAACAGAATGTATTGACACAGTGTCAACAGCAATCATTTTCAGCCTAACGACAGTTGTCAGAATGGCACAGAATTGGCAATGTGTGGTTGTATTGTGTATAGGGTCACTATGAGTTGGAGCCTGACTCGACAGCACCTAACAAAAATCCAATAAATATTTTCTGATTTAGACATGCTTTCTTTGAGATCTACCTCCTCTTCGTCTCATGCTCTTCAACTTTTTCTCTCCAATGTACCCTCACCTCCATTTGCTTTCCTTCTCCTTACAAAAGTCTACCCCAATTTTCTGTTGCCAGGATGAATAACATTGTTAAGGGGAAAATTCACTTTATCACATATAGAACTAGGACTATATTATTCCAAATTTGTTTGTTGTTGTCAGGTACTGTCGAGTCAATTCCAATTTATAGAGATACTATGTGCAACAGAATAAAGCACTGCCTGGTCCTGCGACATCCTCATAATTGTGGTTATTTTGATCCAACTGTTGTTCCCTTTGGGGAATATATTTTCATTATTTTGAAGATAAATTCTTATTTTCCTTTTTTTTTTCCCCCTTTCTGTACCTCCTATTACTCTATTATTATCTAGGTTTCCAGGATAATTTAAAAATGAGTGCAACATTACATTGACAGGGAACTGCCACAAGATCAAGTTGAGGAAGTGGAACAAGGATATCATTGCTGATACCAAGAAGGATCTTAGCTGAAAGTAGAGAATACCAAGTATGTTTACCTGTGCTTTACTGACTATGAAAAGGCTTTTTATTGTGTGGGTCATGACAAGCTACAGACCACAATGTGGAGTATCAGTATCCTGTAACACTTAATTGTGTTCATGGGGAACTCATATAATGACCAAGAAGCAGTTGTTCGACCAGAACAAGGGGGCACTGAATGGTTTGAAATCAGGTAAGGTGTGGGCCAGGGTTGTATTCTTTCTTCATATTTATTCAATCTGTATGCTGAGAAAATAATCAGAGAAGGTGGATTACATGAAGAAGACCATAACGTCAGGATTGGGGTAGACTCATTAACAACCTGTGATGTGCAGATGATACAACATTGCTTACTGGAAATTACGAGGACTTAAAATACTTACTGATGACGATCAAAGACCATGGACTTCCATATGGGTTTCACCTTAATGTAAAGTAAATAAAAATCCTCACAACTGGAGCAATAAATAACATCATGATAAATGTTTACAATCTGATGACACCTAACAACATTCTGTTAAGTCTATATTTATTATTATTACTAGTATTTGGACTTATTTCTATTATAGTATTTGGTATGCTTTATCTTAAGGAGCCCTGGGAGCATGGTAGGTTTCTCATTGAGCTACTAACAGGAAGGTTGATGGTTCAAACCCACCAGATGCTCCATGGGAGAAAAATAAAACTTTCTTCTCCCATAAAGAGTTACAGTCTTAGAAACCCTTAAGAGCAGTTCTTCTCTGTCCTATAAGGTCATTATGAATTGGAATAGATTCGATAGCAGTAGACTGTCACGCCTTTGCTTTAGCTGTTCTCCTTTTAAGCTCATATTGAGTTGGTAGAGTTTTCTAGATTTTATGGTTTTTTATTGGTTTGAAATTTATGCATAGTCTTTATCTTTCATAGAAATTTAAACTTAAAGCCATGTATTCTGGGTCCATGTGGATGTTAGAACTCCAACACTATTCCCTTTAACCTACAAGTAAATTAATTGTGGTATATACAATGCTTTCTAATATCTAATATTTTATCTAATTAACTAGGTAAGTCTACCTAATATTTTATATTAAATAGATAAGGCTATTTAGGAGTCCTGGTGTGGCACTGTGGGTTAATGCTCTGGACTGCAAAGTTGGTTTGAATCGAAAGGTTCAAGTTCACCAGCTGCTCCTCAGAAACCCTACACAGGATCACTATGGGTTGGAATGGACTCTATGGCACTTAGCAACAACAAGGCTATTTAATATCAAGCATTGTAACAAATGTGAGGATAGTGCAAGACCCGGTGGTGTTTTGTTCTGTTGTACATAGGGTCAGTACGGGTTGGAACCCACTTGACAGCACCCAATAACAGCAATTATCTAATATTTTATTTAGCACTTCTTTTTTTCTAACAGAAAGGGTTATGATTTTATTGACCATCATCATCTATCCCATGTCATCAGATATAAGTAAATGTATATCTACATATAAGAGTCCTGGTGTGGCGCTATAGGATCAGCACAAGATAGGTTTGAACCACAAGTTTGGTGGTTCAAACTTACCAGCTGCTCCTTGGAAACCCTATATAGCAAGACTATGAGTTGGAACTGACTGGATGGCATTTAGTAACAACAACAACAATATCTACATATATGCATGTGTTGATATACTAGTATATACATATGAATACACTCATTGAGTTAATGAAGTAATGACAAGTATGTCATTTCATTTGAATTCATTATTATTTAGTGGATGTTTTTCTATATTATAATAACCAAAGATAGTCTCTTATAATTGATCTTTACATATTCTTTGTATTATAAAAACAATTTCAGCCAAATTTGAAAGATAATGAATACTGAAAACAGCAGTATTCATTCTCAACATGAAAAAGTTATAGGTGTTGCTGGAAATGAAATTTGGGATGGGATTACTTGTGAATTTACTTGTGGGAGTACTTGTGAAATTGGGGAGAACTTCTGAACTTTGAACAAGTTACAAAGTCTGACTTTTTTCTTTTCCCTGAACAACATACTGTTTGACTGAGAAAACAACTTCTCTATTTGAACCAAGTCTTATGTTTCTCTATGTTGTTGCTGTTGTTTTTAAATGCCATCGAGTTGGTTCCTACTCATAGTGACTCTGTATAGGGTTTCCGAGGAGTGGCTGGTGAGATTGAACCACCAACTTTGAGGTTCAAATTGACCTTCTAGTCCAGTGCATTAATTCACAGTGCCACACCAGGACTCCTCTATGTTATCCACAGCTAATGTTCATCATTATTTTAAAAGCTGCAGAGAAGGAGGGAGAGCAAAATTTCTGCCTCAAGTATTTTTCTCTTCAAAAATAAAAAGGAAAAGGAGGGGATATGCATAAAACAATATTACACTGCATTCTCCATTTTGTTGTTCCATGCTTTACAGTTGCCTAATTGTTCACCAGCTTCACAAAAGAAATGCCTTTTATTTTCTTCAGGCACTTAGAGATGACTAAGTGTCACTTAGTCAATTGGCAGAACAAAGAAGTCAATTTATGGATCACATTTTCTCTGTTTCATTATTCTTGAAAATAATTCACTTTATTGGTTTAGTGTACTTGAAAGGTGAGGGATTGACAGGCCTGGCATAGAGAAATATCATCCCATAGATTCAGGTTGCACACACATTTCTGTTTAAAGTTAGAGGTGAAAAGGTAACAGTTTTTCAACCTCTTCATGTTGAAACTGCTCTAAAATTTAAATAATACAGAGAACTCCTGACTTCCTCCAACTACACTGCACTGTAACTCTAAAGTCACATGGCTGCATTTTTCTTTCCACACCAATCCTATTGATTAGTTAATCTAGTTATCAATTATCTTTTTGATACATACACAGTAATGATTTAACATTATAACATAAACAGTTTAAAGAATATTTTCTGCAGTTTCCTTCTAATAATAAAAGAAATATAACTATTGCAGAGACTTGGAAAACATATGCGAGTAAAAGAAGGAAAAGAAAATTAACAATAATTTCAAAACCCACTGTTTGTATTTATCTATGTACCCACTTCATTTATATCTATATTAACAAATTATAATCATATGAACATATTTTATAACTTAATTGTAAATATTGTGAGATCTTAAAATATTCTTCTAAAATTGGTTGGATTGCTAAATTCTTATCCATATGTGGACAGGTATTAATTTATTAAACCATTCTCTTCTTATTAGGGGTGGTGTTAGTGTACCATTGAGTGGATTCCACCTCATAGCGACCCTGTGTAGGGTTTTCAAGGCTGTAAATCTTTATAGGAGCAGAAAGTCTTATTTTTTTTCCCAAAGACTGCTTGTAGATTAGAACTGCTGAACTTGCGGTTAGCGGCCCAGCTCATAATCCACTATGCTTCTTATTACACACTTAAATTATTTACAATGGGCGGCTTTTATAAATAACAATGAAATGAATATAATTTAACCCATGTCTTTCTGTGCATTTCTGTTTATTTCTTTTAGAGTAGCCTTTTTATTTTGTAGTGGACTTATTACAATAAAATAAGCTGATATTTTTAGGGCTTATAAATTATATGGCCAAGTAATTTCCCCCAGATTTATTAATTTATTACCTTAAAAGGTGGTATTTTGTACTTTATATACATAATACATTTTTGAATGGTGAAAATAGCTTTGCAATCAATCAATGACCATGAAATTGTGTCACAGAGGCATGCCTTGAGTCATACAGACAAGCTATGTGTTCACCCAATAGAGTTTCTGAGACTGTAAATCTTAGGGAAGAGAAAGCCTCATCTTTCTGCTGTGGAACAGCTGGTAGTTTAGAACTGCTGAACTTGAGCTTAACAGCCTGACTTGTAACCAATATGTTACCAGAGCTCCTTAGGGTATTATGCTTTTTCACTATAACATTGGAAAGAAAAACTTTAATTTTTTATTCCTAGTTACTAATCAATCTTGTATTTTGGTAAGTCTCCATTACTACTCCAATCTTTTAAGTACACTCCAATCCATTACTACACAACTATTTTGATGTGTTTTTTTTTTTTTTTTTAACTTTGAAGTATGAAAATATTCCCATAGCAACGTGTTTCCTTATCTTTTAAGAAAGGTGTCTAATTATAGCATGTCATTGTGGTTGTCTGTTGGTTTTTTGTTTTGTTTTAACAAACATACACTAGCCTTTTTCAAATTTAACTAAGAACTTTTGAGAGTTTGGTAAAAGTTGGAGAAAATATTAGGGAACAGATACACAGATGTTTTCCATTCTCTTTTAATCACTTTCTCACAGAAATTGTTCATTTCACCAGAATTTACTAAATGTGGAAATAAAATTGCTACAGAGTACAATCCATATGAACAAATGGAATTATCTAGTTATGTTCAATCTAGTCTGTATTTTTAAACAGCAAGTGGCTTTTCTATATGCAGAGCAAGCATTGAAATGTACCACAGCCACAAATTGCCATTAGAAAAGCTGCTTGTTTAGCAGTTTCAAAGAGAACCAACATGACAATCAAACATGGAAAGAGCAGATGGAAAATTTATTTTAGGACATGCAGCAATAATAGAGAAATTAGGGAGCAATTAAACATGAAAAAAAATCAATTTAGCTGTAACAGTGAATCTAAAGTTATTTCTGTTCAGTTCCCAATTATGATTTTATTATACAGAAGTTTGAACTAGGGAGAATGAAATGTGACTGATCCTTTGGCACATAAGGGACAACTTAGAATGACATGTGGTGATTGTTTAAGAACACTCTTATTAACCAAAGCAATTACTCAATCCTGGCTTTTACTTTTAGAAGGTTAAACTCTCAGCACCTATATTTGGATTGTTGGTAAAATAGCAACAGCCTCTGATACTCATTGTATTTTGCATTGTACTTTAACTTTTTAAAAAATGAAAATCTTTGTTTTAAGCTAACTGCATAATAATAAGGGTCCAATGTATGAGTTTGTAAGATATCTTGTACTTGCTTTGTCAGGATAAATTAATGTGACCTTTGAAAATAAAGCCTTCTATAAGTCACTACATCTGGATTTGTTGAAATCACCAAAACACAAAGGTGTCTTATCATTGACACCAAATAAATAATGTGAACAAAATGCCTTCACAGGGACATTGCAGCTTTAAACGCAAATGACTTATAGTGTCAGGTAGAGATGTTAAGTGCTGTTGAGTCAGTTCTAACTTATAGCAACAAGTATATAGGAATTCTGAGGAGCAGCTGGTGAGTTTGAATGATCAACCTTGTGACTAGCAGTCCAGTGCTTATCCTTTAGTGCTACAACAGGAGTCCAGGAAAGGATTGTTGTTAAGTACTGTCAAGTCATTTCTGACTCATAAAGGTTTCTGAGGCTTTTAAGTCTTTGAGGGAGCAGAATGCCTTCTTTCTCCTGAAGAGTGGCTGGTGGGCTGGAACCACTGACTTTGTAGTTTGCAGTCCAGTGCTTATCATATGGAGTCACTGTGCAAACCTGAGAAGGGCTAGAAAGATGGACATACTAACTACAGAAGAGTACAGACCTGTTGTTGTTGTTGTGAAGTGCCATTAACTGGGTACCCACTCAGTGCAGCCCTTTATAGGGTTTCCGAGGAGTGGATGGTGAGCTTGAACCACCCACCGTGTGGTTCAAAGTGATCTTGCAGTCCAGTGCATTAACCCACAGTACCACACCAGGACTTCTGTATAGACTTAGATAGAGGATATCTTGAGAAATAATAACTTGATATTTTGAAATTTTTGTTTAATAAATGTTTCTATGATTTTGTAGCAATACTTTTAAAAAAAAAAAAAAAAAAACAGGGATATTAGTAGTGGTTACGAATTGGGCTGTGAACTTCACGGTCAGCAATTTGAAACTGCCAGTTGTTCCACGGGAGAAAGATGAGGCTTTCTGCTCCCATAAAGATTTACAGCCTCGGAAACCCTGTACAGGTTCACTATGAGTCGGAACCAACTCCACGGGCACATCACAACAACAACCAGATATATACATATTTTTAATTTAAGGCATTTTTCTTTTCACATTTTTCTCCATAATTGAAGGAAAATCTTTTCCAGATAAATATGCCATAAGTACTGTTATACCCCCAGGATACTTGATATGTTGCTTTTTTTTTTTTTTTTTTTTTAGTTTTTATTGTGAAGTATGTGTTAGTTTACATGGGTGTGTAGCAATACTTTTGACTCACAAATGTAGCTATTATTTTTGTTGTTGTTAGATGCCATCAAGTAAGTTCTGACTTAGAGTATCCCTATGTACAACAGAATGAAACCCTGTCCAGGCTTGCATCATCCTAATTGCTGTTATATTTGAGCCTGTTGTTGCAGCCACTGTGTCAATGTATCTCATTAAGGGTTTTCTTTTTTTTTTTTTTTTTTGCTGACTCACTTTACCAAGAATAATATCCTTTTCTAGAAACTGGTTCTTCCTGATAACATAGCCAGTGTATATGAGACAAAGTTTTGCCATCCTCACTTCTAAGGATAATTTGGTTGTTCTTTGAGGCAGATTTGTTGTTTCTTTTGCAGTCCATGGCGATTTAAATATTCTTTGAAAATACCATAATTCAAATACAGCAATTCTTCTTCAGTCTTCCTTATTCATTGTCCAGCTTCATACATATGGAAAGATTGTCAGAAACAATGTTTCATCCAAGCTTTTCCTGAAAACAGAAAAAGAAATGATTTTGTTGTTGTTTTGTGAAGTGACTGAAACCTTAAAAATGCAATGGAGTTTATAACAGTACAAGAAAAAAATATATGGCAAATTCACTTGAAACAGTAGACACATTTTACAGAATAGTTTACAAGAAACTCATCAAAATGGATTAAGATTTTTCCCCCCAAGAATTTAGTGGGTGAGGGATGGAATTAGGGATGGGAAGTGAAGGCAAAATGTTTTAAGACTAAGGAAAGTAAATTAATAAAATTTGGGTCATGAATGAAGTGAGGATGATAGTAGGCTCCACATTTATTCTGTTCACCTGATTTTAACGAAAAGAAAGTATATTGAGCAAACAAAGCACATGATAAATGCAAAATAAATAAATAAAGCACCAAGTATACCTGTCGCAGCACTCTCTACTCATGTTGGGTTTGATAATCTGTCGTAATGGCCACACAGAACTCAGACACCATACTTAAACAGTTTGGAGTCTTACTAGGGAAGGTAACATAATATAATTCAAGGTTAAAAATTCTCAGGGCACAGTTGTTCCAGACAGCTGCTAGCAAATGCCCATAGGACACATCACTCTACCATAAACCTCAACTTAAAGGCACTTGGCTCTAGCTCCTTGGGTCAGCAAACCTAGCTCCTCTACTTAAGTGGCTAGAGACATCCCACTGTACAAGCACGCTTCTGGCCCAAAGTCACTCAGGTTTACTTGCTCCATGGGCTGGGAAGTCTATTGTTCTGTCTCAGGTTTTGGTTCCTGGTTCTGCTGCTGCTGTTCCTTTGCCACTCCTCTGGTGTCACAGCTTTCTGTCCCTGGGTCAAGGAGGTTCAATGTACTTGGATCTTGGGATTTAAAGGAAGCACTCCACTCCTGGCTCTTTGATGATAGTGAGATTTCCCTTTCCTGCTTCTAAGATGGCTCATGTTAAACCCATGCTGGAGTTTCAAGTGTTTACAATTACAGTGTACTCTGCTAACATCCACAGCTGAATCAGGTTATCCTGTCAGTGACTTCTCCCACCTTCTTTTACCCAGACCCAGCAGGGCTGAAACGTTATTTTTGTTGGAACTATGGATACAGGAGACTTTAGATAATTCCTTGTTGTTGTTGTTATGTGCCGTGGAGTTGGTTCCGACTCATAGCGACCCTGTATAGGGTTTCCGAAGCTGTACATTTTTACGGGAGAAGAAAGCCTCATCTTTCTCCCGCGGAACAGCTGGTAGTTTCGAACTGCTGACCTTGAGGTTCGCAGCGCGATTTGTAACCACTGCGTTGCCAGAGTGCCTTAGCTAATTCCTTACACCACAATAAGTCACATGAAGTATTATTTTTTTAACGTGATCAGAGATAACTTCCTAACAAATGCTAATAAAATATTCTCATTCCCCGTCTGCACCCTCCTGTCACCAGAGGGCAGTATCATCTGTTTTTACAGAGGGCAATCTTGTCTGTAAACAAAAACTAATAGACATTTTATGATGTCACACCTGGGAAAAATCTCTTGGCTGAGAGATTATGACAAATAAACACTGAGCAAACAAGGTTCACATATTCAGAATCTGGCACAAGCAATATAGAACAAAGGAAATCATAGTCTTTAAAATGTTATCACCTAGAATTAGAGTAAATATTAGGTAAATATCACTATAAGATCTAGCCATGGTGGTGTAGTGGGTTGTGTGTTGGGCTACTAACTGCAACATCAGGAGTTTGAATCCATCATTTGCTCCTCAGGAGAAAGAGGAGGTTTTCTGCTGCCATAAAGGTTTGCAGCCTCACAAACCCTTCATAGGGCTGTTATGAGCTGGAATCCACTTGATGGCAGTAGGTTGGATTAGCCACAAGTATAAATGTAAGGATAGAGAAATGTAGAGATATAAAGAAATAATTTCATAGGTGGAATTTTAAAGTGTTAGATAAATTTTGTTTGTGAGAAAATAAAAAGAAATATGAAACTAAAGTAATGGCTAACTTTATATGAATGTTTGTTTTTTCACACAAGACATAATACTTTCTAAAAGATATCTCTGATGCTGAGAGGTAGATAGACTGCAAAGTCAGTCTTAAATAAACTCTATTAAAATGGAATTGTGATTGTGTTAAAAATTTTAAATGATACCAATTAACCTTCACATTTTAAATATAAGTAAATTAACTTCCCCTCCAACTTTTTATTGCTTATATAATTTCACATTTTTTTACATTCTATTCTTTGACCATATTTCTCATTTACTTTTAAAATGATCCCATCACTCATCACCAGTGCTTTCACCATAGCCTTTCTGTGGGGTTTTAAAACATACCCACAGATTCTTTGATAATCTTTTTTTAAGAGGTAGGAATAACTACTTCATTTTTTGAGCTATAAAAAATGACATCTGAGGCTAGAACAAGAAAAGTATTGTGACTTCTATTTTGTTTTCTTTCTTGGATTCATTCTGAAGGAAGTTAAACCTATGTGTAGAGTACACACCAAAAGCCCTAGGCTGTTAACAACTGAGTGATAAAGTGATGAATCCTTCTAACAGTAGCAAGAAAGTGACTCTTCTTACAAACAACCATATGAGAAAGTTAGAAAGAAGATTCTACTGGCCCAAATGATTGCTTTTTGTTGTTAGCTGCCTTCAAGTCAGTACTGACCCATAGCTATGCTATGCACAAAAGAATGAAACACTGTTCTGCATAGTCATTGGACCTCACAACCACTGCTACACTTCAGCCTATTGCTGGTGCCTCTGTACCAATCCATCTCATTGGGGGACTTCCTCTTTTTTTTTTTGCTGACCTTCCACTTTACCAAGCATGATGCCCTTTTACAAGGACTGGTCCTTCCTGATAATAGGTCCAAAATTTGAAAGACAAAGTCTGGCCAACTAGACTTCTAAAGAACATTCTGGTTGTACTTCTTTCAATGCAGATTTGTTTGTTCATTTGGTGGTTTTTGGTACTTTTTTTAAAAAAAAGTTTTTATTGTGAATTATGTGATAGTTTACATGGGAGAACATTAGTTTTACATTCAGTTACAATCCCCTCCATGAATCATCAAACAACCAAAGGGTATACCCGGCAAGCCTGCCCCTTGGTCATCAGCACACAGCCCCTCTCCCTCTCTGGGTCTAGAGGCCCCAGCTGCTCCATCTCTCCACGTTATTGTCTCTGCCTCCATCTCTGGCGTCACTGTTTCTCTGGGTTGGGTCACGCACTCTGCTCTTCTCCCTAGATGATCGCAGGGACCTCCACTCCTGAACTGCAAAGTCAACCACTCTCTTCCTTTTGCTACAAAATATCTACCTTTACATTTCCAACCTTCAGAGTCAGTTCTGATAGCAATTATTTACTGTTAAAAGTCAAATGATGGAAAAATACATACCAAGCTAATTGCAATAAAAAATGAACAGGAGTGGCAGTACTAATCTTGGATAAAATAAACTTTAAGGCAAAAACCAGCATAATAGATAGAGGTGGACATTATCTCATGATTAAAGGGAAAATTGAACAAGATGACATAACCATAATAAATATCTATGCTCCCAAGGCAAGAGCTCCAAAATATATAAAGCAAACTCTAATAGATTTGAAGAAAGAAATAGACAAATCTACAATAATCATGGGCGATTTTAATATACCACTTTCAAAAATTGATAGAATAACCAGAAAGAAACTCAACAAAGACAGAGAGGAACTAAACAACACAATCAGCCAACTGGACTTCATAGATGTGTACAGAGCACTCAACCCAACAATAGCATAATACACATTCTTTTCCAGTGCACATGGAACATTCTCCAGAATATACCACGTGTTAGGCCACAAAACAAATCTGCATAAATTTACAAATATCAAAATACTACAAAGCATCTTCTTAGAACACAATGCTATCAAATTAGGAATCAACAATAGGAAGATAAAGGAAATAACTCCAAGTACACGGGAACTGAATAACACCATATTGAAAAGTGACTGGGTAGTAGAAGAAATTAAACATGAATTAACAAAGTTCCTAGAAACAAATAGGAATGAAGATAAAACATACCAAAATCTTTGGGACATGTCAAAAGTGGTGCTGAGAGGAAAATTTATTACAATAAATGCACATATTCAAAAAGAAGAAAGAACCAAAATGAACACATTAACTCATCATTTACAACAATTAGAAACAGACCAACATAGGGAACCTACAGCCACCAAAAAAAAGAAAAATAAATAAAATAAAAAATAAAGATTAGAGCAGAAATAAATGAGATAGAAAACAGAAAAACTATAGAAAGAATCAACCGGACAAGAAAATGGTTCTTTGAAAGGATTAACAAAATTAACAGACCACTGGCAAACCTAACAAAAGAAAAGAGGGAGAAGACAAAAATAACATGTAATAGAAACCACATGGCGATGTCACAATGGAACCAAAAGAAATCAAAAGGATAATAACAGAATACTATGAAGATTTGTACTCCAACCAATTTGAAAGCTTAGAAGAGATGGATGCATATTTAGAAAAACACGACCTACCTGAACTTACACAGAGTGAAGTAGATGACCGAATGAAACCAAGAACAAAAGAAAAAATTGATCAGGTCATCAAAAAACTTCCAACCAAAAGTCCAGGCCCAGATGGCTTCACTGATGAGTTCTACCAAACATTCAGCTAAGAGTTGTCACTAATTCTACTCAAATTATCCCCAAATATAGAGGATGGGAAATTTCCTAAAACATTTTATGAAGCAAGCATAACCCTCATACCCAAACCAGGAAGGATGTCACAAAGAAAGTAAATTATAGACCAATATCCCTCAGGAACATAGACGCAAAAATTCTCAACAAAATCCTAGCCAACAGAATCCAGAAGCACATCCAAAAAATAATACATCATGATCAAGTGGGATTCATAACAGGGATGCAAGGATAGTTCAACGTTAGAAAAATAATCAATGTAAACCACCATATAAATAAGAAAAAAGAAAAGAACCACATGATCATATATTGATCAATGGAACAGAATCAAGAATTCAGAAATTAACCCATGCACATATAGCTAACTGATTTTTGACAAAGTGCCTATATATATCACATGGATTGTGATAATCTCTTCAACAGATGGTGCTGACAGAACTAGAAAGCAACACAGAAAACCAAACATTTTGAAAGCTACACAAATAAAAGACAAAATAGATTATTAGGACATACTAAAAATTAAAAATTTATGTGCATCCAAAGATTTCACCAAATGAGTAAAAGGAGAACTCACAGAATAGAAAAAATCTTTTGCAACATCACATCGGACAAGAAAATAATTTCTAAAATATATCAGAAACTTCAATACTTCTACAAGAAAAAGACAAATAACCCAATTAAAAAATGAGCACACGACATGAACAGACACTTCACCTAGAAGGAGATCCAGGCAGCCAACAAACATATGAAAAAATGTTCATGATCACTAGCCATTGTTGTTGTTGTTAGGTGCCATTGAGTCGGTGCTGACTCAGAGCGACCTTATGCACAAAAGAACAAAACACTGCTCAAACCTGGGCCAACCTCATTACTGTTGCCATGCTTGAGCCCATTGATGCTGGCACTTGGCCATCCATCTCGCTGGGGGTCTTCCTCTTTTTCTCTGACCCTCCACCTTACCAAACATGATATCCTTCTCAAGCGACTGGTCCCTCCTGACAATATGTTCAAAGTACGAGAGACGAAGTTTGGCCATCTTGGCCTTCAAGGAACACTCTGACTGTACTTCTTCCAACACAGAACTGTTGGTTCTATGGGCAGCCCATGGCACTTTCAATATTCTCCTCCAACACCATAACTCAAATGCATCAATTCTTCTATGGTCTTCCTTATTTACTGTCCAATTTTCACATGCATGTGAGGTTATTGAAAATACCATGGCTTGTTTGAACAGGCACACCTTAGTCCTCAAGCTGACGTCTTTGCTTTTTAACACTTTAAAATGGTCTTGTGCAGCATATTTGCCTAATGCAATACGTCATTTGATTTCTTGACTGCTGCTTCTGTGAGTGTTGATAGTTGATCCAAGAAGAATGAAGTCTTTGACAACTTCAATCTTTTCTCCGTTGAAAAGAATGCTGTTTATTGGTCCAGTGGTGAGAATTTTTGTTTTCTTTATATTGAGATGCAATTCATACCGAAGGCTATGGTCTTTGTTCTTCATCAGTAAATATGTTAAGTCCTATTCACTTTCAGCAAGCAAGGTTGTATTGTCTGCATATCATAGGTTGTGAATGAATCTTCCTCCAATCCTGATGCCACGTTTTTCTTCATAGAACCCAGCTGCTTGGATTATTTGCTCAGCATAAGGTTGAATAAGCATGGTGAAAGAGTACAAACCTGTAGTACACCTTTCTTAATTTTAAAACATTCAGTGTTCCCATGCGCTGTTCGAACAACTGCCTCTTTGTCCAGGTACAGACTCCTCATGAGCAGAAATAAGTGTTCCAGAATACTCATACATCACAATGTTGTCCATAGCTTGTCATGATCCACACAATCAAAAGCCTTTGCATAGTCAATAAAGCGCAGGTAAACATCTTTCTGATATTCTCTGCTTTCAGCCATGATCCATCAGACATCAGCAATGATATCCCTTGTTCCATGGTCTCTTCTGAATCCAGCTTGAACCTCTGAAAGTTCTCTGTCAATATATGCTTGGAGCCATTTCTGCATTACCTTTAGTAAAACTTTACTCGCATGAAATACCAAAGAGATTGTCCGATGATTTCTGCATTCCATTTGGTCACCTCTCTTTAGAATGGGCACAAATACAGATCTCTTCCAATCAGTCAGCCAAATAGTTGTCTCCCAAATTTCTTGGCATAGATGAGTGTGTGCCTCCTGTGCTGCAACACTTTCTTGAAAGATTTCCATTTATATTTCATCAATTCCTGGTGCCTTGTTCTTTGCCAATTCCTTCAATGCACCTTGGATTTATTCCTTCAGTAGCATTGGCTCTTGATCATATGCTACCTCTTGAAAAGGTTGAACATCAGCCATTTCCTTTTGGTACAGTGACTGTATTCCTTCCATCTTCTTTTGATGCTTTTTGCATCATTCAATAATTTGCCCAGAGAATATTTCATAATGAAATCAAGACTTGAATTTTTTTCTTCAGTTTCCCCAGCTTGAGAATTGCTGAGTGTGTTCTTCCTTTTTGGTTTTCTGACTACAGATTTTTGTACAATTTGTTGTAATATTTGGCTTTATAATCACGAGTTGATCTTTGAAATTTTCTGTTCAGTTCTTGTACCTCCTCATTTCTCCCATTTGCTTTAGCATCTCTATGCTGGAGAGCAAGTTTCAGTGTCTCTTCTGACATCTATTTTGACTTTTGCCTTCTTTCTTGTCTTCTTAATGACTTTTTGCTTTCTTCATAATTATGTTTTTGATGTCATCCCACAATTCTTCTGGTCTTCTGTCTTTAGCATTTAATGTATCAAATCTGTTCTTCAGCTGACCTCTAAAATCAGGTGGGATAGTATGGGTTCTTTTTCTTGTTTTTTACAATAGTGGTCCTATGCAGTATATTCAATATATATATAGGCTCTCATGGATTTGTTTTCATTTTCTTCAGTTTCATTTTGAATTTGCATATGAGTAATTGATGGTCTGTTTCACAGTCAGCCCCTGGCCTTTTTTGACTGATATTATGGAGTTTTCCATCATCTCTTTCTGCAGATGTAGTCAATTTGATTTCTATGTATTCCATCTGGTGAGGTTCATATGTATAGTCATCTCTTATGTTGTCAAAAGAAGCTATTTGAAATTAAGAAATCATTGGTTTTGCAGAATTCTATCATGCATTCTCCAGCATCATTTCTATAACCAAGGCCATAGTTTCCAACTATTAATCCTTCCTCTTTGTTGCAACCTTTGCATTCCAATCACCAATAATGATCAATACATCTTGATTGCATGTTTGATCAATTTCATATTGAGGAAGTTGGTAATATTCTTCTATTTCATTCTCACTGGCTTTAGTGGTTGGTGTGCAAATTTGAATAATAGTGGTATTAACTGGGTTTCCCTTTAGGTGCATGGATATTATCCTGTCACACAGACAGTGTTGTACCTCATAACTGATCTGGATATGTTCTTTTTGAAAATGAATGCAACACCATTCCTCTTCAAATTGTCATTCCCGGCATAGTAAGCCATGTAGTCATTAGATTCAAAATGGCCAATACCAGTCCACTGCAGCTTACTAATGCCTAAGATATCGATGTTTATGTGTTCCATTTCCTTTTTGAGAACTTCTAGCTTTCCCAGATTCACAATGTGTACCTTCCATGTTCTGATTTTTAATGGATATTTACTGCTGTTTCTCTTCATTTTTAGTTGTGCCCCAGCAGCAAATGATTTACTCCCACAGGCTTTACTCCATTCACATCATCATCGTCAACTCTACTTTGAGGAGGCAGCTCTTCCTCAGTCACATTTTGAGTGTCTTCCAACCTTGGAGCTCATTTTCTGGCACTATATATGACAGTCTTTCTCTGATATTCATAAGGTTTTCAGTGTTAAATATTCAGAAGCAGTTTGTCATTTCTTCTTCCTAGTCTGTCTTTGTCTGGAAGCTCATCTGAAACCTGTCCATCATGGGTGACCCTGCTGGTATTTAAAATACCAGTGGCATAGCTTCTAGAATCACAGCAACTCATAAGCCACCACAGTACGACAAACTGACAGATGAGTGGTGGGTCAATAGCCATTAGAGAGATACAAATCAAAACAACAATGAAATATTGTCTTATACCAGCAATAACAGCAAAGATTAAAAAAAATAGAGAACAATAAAAGCTGGCAAGTATGTGGAGCGTCTCAGACACTCCTCCATTTCTGGTGGGATTGCAAAATGACCCAGCCACTCTGGAAAACAATCTAGCACTTCCTCAGAAGTTTGGAAATAGAAATGCTTTATGATCCAGCAATTCTGGTATTTCCCCACAAGAAATACAAGCCATAACATGAGTAGATATGTGCACACCAATGTTCATAGCAGCACTATTTACACCAGCAAAGAGATAGAGACAGCTGAAGTGTCCATCAATTGAAGAATGGATAAACAAACTGTGGAACATACACACAATGGAATATTATGCAACCTTGAAGAACAACAAGGAAGCTGTAAGCTATCACATAACATGAATGAATCTTGAGGACATTATGTTGTATCAAATTAGTTAGTCTTAAAAGGAGAAATACTGCATAGGACCACTATTGTAAAAGACTAAGAGAAAGAACCCATACTAAAAGGGGGGATTCTTTGCTAGCTACTGGGATGTGGGGGGTGGGTTTAGGGAAGGGAGGGGAAGGTGGATCACAGGTTAAGGAATAGACACAGGATAGTTTGGGTTCTGGGGAGGGGGGAAATATGCAAGAAAGGGGAGGGGAATGAAAGAACAAGGTGGATGGGAGAACAGTTAGGTAGGTTTGCACATGCTAAGTGGAACAGAGGTAAATTTTGATGTATGCACAACTTTGGAACAACAGGGCTCTGGGTTACAGGGATTGAGGCATGGGTTGAATGGTTAAAGGAGGGAAATAATGTTAAGATGCTTGGCTGTCTTTTGAATTTTGGTTTCCCTTCCCTACCATTGTAAAATAAACACTTGAGGGGGAGAGAAAGGAATAGCCAGAAATATCACCATAGAAAGCTTATTAGTCCATTTTCTGCGTTTAACTGATTGGAATACCTAAAATGGGGCTACAATTTGCCCAATGAAGGAGGCTTTCTGTGGGGCCTCTGTATTGCATAAGACTATAGGTGAAAACCTGAACCCAGTCCAGAATCTTCTGAATGGGAAATCTCCACTTGAAAGGACAAGCAGACCACCCTGGAGAGGCTAGAAGAACAGAAGATATTTATTGAAAGAAAAACCAACAGAAAAAATAGAAAACAATAATGGCAGTCACACTGAACAATCAAGTTGCTCACCCAGGAGACATCATGACAAGTGGTCGGGACCCCTCAGGGCAATCCCCCTTCCAACTAAGACTGAAGGTGAATACATGAGCAGACATGTGGGCTGACTGGAGACCACGTTGGTCACCGATAAAAAGTGAGCAAAAAACAGCAATGAAGCTGTGAACTAAGTTCTTTGAACCCAGGTGGAGACCTGGTTGGCCACCAGTATGACAAGACCTGGGGACTCCTGGGCCCAGAAATAGTGACATAGCCACAGAGGACAAGATCGGAGAGTGAAGAGTCCAGCTGATAAGATGTGAAGGGAGATGCGCAAGAACACTCACACTTGCAGATAATACCCACTTGACCTGGCTTCAATGGATGGATGATCAGAACTCAACTAGAAGAAGAAAGAAGAAAAAAAAAATAGTAATCTGATACAATTTGGTGAACTTTACCTATAACTATGGATGCAGTAGTTCAAAAGAGGGAACAAATATTTATAGCGGGATCATTCCAACTCCCTTGATACGCAAGGTACACAGGGATGGGCAACTTGGACATTGGCTCCCCAAAATGGGGGGGCTACAAAAGCAAGAAGTGGCTGGCTTATAAGCTTTCAAGAGGCAGCCTAGATCCAGAAAGTGTGGAGGAAGGTAGAATTTCCACTAAGTAATATCCAATCTATCTGGGAGGGGCTGATGAAAGGAGATGGGATACAATAGTGAATAATTGCTATCAGGACTGACTGCGAGGGTTGGAAATGTAAAGGTAGACATTTTGTAGCAAAAAGAGGGGAGTGGTTGACTTTGCAGTCCAGGAGCGGAGGTCACTCGGACTATCAATGTAGAAGTACGGAGTGCGGGACACTACCTAGAGAAAGAGTGATGCCAGAGATGGAGGCAGAGACGATGATGTGGAGAGACAGAGAAGCTGGGAACCCTAGATCCAGAGAGGGAGAGAGGCTTTGTTCTGATGACTGAGAGGCAGGCTTATGGGGTATACCCTTTGGTTGTTTGATGATGCATGGAAGGGATTTTAATCATGGGAATGAAGTGATATACGATAGGATGTTTGTAAATCTAATGTTCTCCCATGCAAACTATCACATAATTCACAATAAAACATTAAAAAAAAAAAAAAAAGACAAAAAACAGACTGGGCAGTGGATGGAGGTCAAGTTGAAACATGATTGTTTTGTGGGTTGGTAATTGCTTTTGATTGGTTCTGACTCATGGTGACCATGTGTTTCAATGTAGAACTACGCTCCACAGAGTTTTCAATGGCTAATTTTTCCAAATTAGATCACCAGGCCTTTCTTCTGAGTTGCCTCTGGGTGGAGTCAAAACTCAAAACTTTTTCTTAGCAGTCTAGCATTGTATCCATTTGTTGTTGTTGTTGTTAGATGCCATCGAGTCAGTAATGACACATAGAGACCTTATGCACAGCAAACTGAAACACTGCCTGATCCTAGGCCAACTTCACTACTGTTGCCATGCTTGAGGCTATCGACGCTGCCACTTGGCCAGTCCATCTTGTTGGGGTCTTCCTCTTTTTCTCTGACCCTCCACCTTACCAAAAATGATATCCTTCTCAAGCGACTGGTTCCTCCTGAAAATAAATCCGAAGTGTGAGAGGCAAAGTCTGGCCATCTTAGCTTCTGAGGAGCACTCTGGCTGCACTTCTTCCAAAACAGATCTATTGGTTCTTTTGGCAGCCATGGCATTTTCAATATTCTCCTCCAACACCATAACTTAAAAGCATCAATTCTTCTATGGTCTTCCTTATTTACTGTCCAGCTTTCGCATGCATATGAGGTTATTGAAAATATATCGGACATCAGCAACGATAACCCTTGTTCCACGGACTCTTCTGAATCTAGCTTGAACCTCTGGAAGTTCTCTGTCAATGTGTGTTTGCAATTGTTTCTGTATTACCTTTAGTAAAACTTTACTCGCATGAGATATCAAAGAGATTGATGATTTCTACATTCCATTGGGTCACCTCTCTTTGAAATGAGCACAAACATGAATCTCTTCCAATCAGTCGACCAGATAGTTGTCTTCCAAATTTCTTGGTAGAGATGAGTTAGTGCCTCCTGTGCTGCCTCACTTTCTTGAAAGATTTCAATTTTTACTCCATCAATTCCTGGTGCCTTGTTCTTTGCCAATTCCTTCAATGCACCTTGGACTTCCTCCTTCAGTATCATTGGCTCTTGATCATATGCTGCCTCTTGAAACTGTCCTTTTGGTACAGTGACACTGTGTATTCCTTCCATCTTCTCTTGATGCTTTCTGCATCATTTAATAATTTGCCCAGAGAATCTTTCAATAACGAAGTCGAGGCTTGAATTTTTTCTTTAGTTTCCCCAGCTTGAGAAATGCTGAGCATGTTCTTCCTTTTTGGTTTTTTTATTCCAGATCTTTGCACATTGTGTTTTAATATTTGGCTTTATCTCTTGAGCTGATTTTTGAAATTTTCTGTTCAGTTCTTGTACCTCTTCATTTCTTCCATTTGCTTTAGCATCTCTATGCTGGAGAGCAAGTTTCAGTATCTCTTCTGACATCCATTTTGACCTTTTCTTTCTTTCTTGTCTTTCTGCTTTCTTCATGTATGAGGTTCTTGATGTCATCCCACAACTCTTCTGGTCTTCTGTCTTTAGTGTTTAATGTATCAAATCTGTTCTTCAGATGATCTCTAAATTCAGGTGAGATATATTCAAGGTTATATTTTGGCTCTTGTGGACTTGTTTTCATTTTCTTCAGCTTCAGTTTGAATTTTCATATTGACTGAAGATATGGAGCTAGTCCATCATCTTCTGCAGATGTAGTCAATTTGATTTCTATGTATTCCTCCATCTGGCTAGGTTCATATGTATAGTCGTTTCTTATGTTATCTAAAGAAGGTATTTGAAATGAACAAATCATTGATTTTGCAGAATTCTATCATGTGTTCTCCAGCATCATTTTTATCACCAAGGACATATTTTCCAACTAAGGATCCTTCCACTTTGCTCCCAACCTTTGCATTCCAATCACCAATACTGATCAATACATCTTGATTGCATGTTTGATCGATTTCAGATTGAAGAAGTTGTTAGGATTCTTCTATTTCATTCTCACTGGCATTAGTGGTTGGTGTGTAAATTTGAATGATGGTGGTATTAACTGGGCTTCCCTGCAGGCACATGGATATTATCCTATCACAGACAGTGTTGTACCTCATGACTGGTCTGGATATGGTCTTTTTGACAATGAATGCATTACTCTTCAATCTGTCATTTCTGGCATAGTAAACCATGTGGCCATCAGATTCAAAATGGCCAATACCAGTCCATTGCAGCTCACTAATACCCAAGATATTGATATTTATGTGTTCCATTTCATTTTTTACAACTTCCAATTTTCCCAGATTCATACTTCGTACCTTCCATGTTCTGATCTTCAGTGAATGTTTAGAGCTGTTTCTCTTCATTTTTAGTTGTGCCCATCAGCAAATGAAGGTCCCGCTGGGCTCTTCGCCCATGGGCTTTATTCCATTCATGTCATCACAGTCAACTCTACTTTGAGGAGGCCTCTCTTCTTCAGGTACATTTTGAGTACCTTCCAACCTGAGTGGCTCATTTTCTGGCACTATATCTGACAGTGTTTCTCTGCTATTCATAAGGTTTTCAGTGACTAAATATTCTGAAACAGTTCGTCACTCCTCCTTCCTAGTCAGTCTTTGTCTGGAAGGGTGAACTTCCTGGTATTTAAAATATCACTGGTATAAATTTCAGAGTCACAGCAACTCACAAGCTACCACAGTATTACAAGCTGACAGACAAGTGGTGGAGTCTTCATTTGTACTACCCAGGAATTGGGTCCAAGTGTGCTCATGGCTATTCTTCGTATTAAAAAAAAAAAAAAAAAAAAAGTATGTGGAATTCTCCATAATAAAAAGTTTCAGAACCTCCCCCTCCTGAAAGAAAACCAACCTATGGAGCTTTCAGGGCAAGATGGTGAATTGATTAGGCAGATACACTGAGCAACAAGGATGTGGGAATCCAAATAAAATAGACACAAATGTTGATCCTGGAACCCTGAGCTTCAAAGGAAAATACAGAGGTGACTTGAGTTTAAAAAAAAAGAAAATGATAAAAATAATGAAGAGCCAGGAGTGAAGTATATCCTTTGGATTCAGGGTTCTTGTGATGCGAACCTCCTATAGCAAGGGGACGATTGGTATCAAGATACATGGATATCTTCAAGGAATGCTGGGCCCACAGATGTTGAAAGGAAATTAAGACTTCCCACCAGAGATGACACAGAGAGAAAGCATTCCTTAGAGCAGGGGTGGTAAGCATCCAACCCACAGGGCATTTAAGGTCCTCAAATTATTTGGTTTGGCCCAGCCATCACATTGTTGCTGTTGTTGCTAGTGCTATTGAGTCAATTCCAACTCATAGCAACACTTTACAGGTTTTCTGAGGTGTTCCCGGTAGGTTTGAACTGACCTTGTAGTCGAGTACTTATCCTACAGCACCACACCATGACTCCAGTCACCAAGTTAGGGGTGAGTTAATTATATGTGTGACCAAATAACAGCAGGATAATTTTTAAGTTGAAGATTATGTATAATCTATGAATGGTCTTACAAATTTTGGCAGCCAATGGTTTTCCATACCTGCCATAGAGCCAGCACTGTGAATTTGGCCTTCTAACCTCCTAAATGTGAAAGAATAAATTTCTGTTGGTTTAAGTTATCCATTTGTGGTATATCTGTTATAATAGCAGTAAACAACTAAAACATGAATGATGTTGATAGTGGATTTTTGCTTGAGTCTTCATTTGATATAAAGTCCTCTCTGGCACATTGATTACAGTTTTGTGAGAAACATTGCAACAGAGAACCAACTAAGCTGTTTCAGAGTTATTAATCCATAGAAACTGTGAGATAATATTCATATGCTTTGTTTTAAAAGCCACTAAATTTGGGGTCATTTGTTATGAACAATAGATAACAATTAATTTGGTAATTGATTTATTGAACAAAAATATATTGAGCACATTTTATGTGCCTAGCATTGCAATGGACGTGGAACAGATTAATTAAGAGTAAGGTAAGGTCTTTGTCTTGTAGTCTAATAGGGTGCCCAAGAGACAGTAATAATATATAGTAAGTAATTTTAGTAGATTACCAATGGTCCTACCCTGAAGGAAAATGGAAACTGCTGTGACAATCCAATTAGGGTTTCGCTATATGGTGATTATTGATCTGACTCTTAAGTGTGAAACTTGTTTTTCTCAGATGGGGAATTATTAATGAGGAATTCCAGGTATTGTAAACAACAAATGAAAAAAAATACAGAGTAATAAAATATCTTGCTTTTTTTCAGGAAAGAACAAGAAATTTATTAAGGTCTTTGAGAAGAGATGGAAGAAGATGAGGCTGGAAAAGAATACTAGAGTTAGATTATAATAGGCCTTGCATGAACGTTAAGTAAACATTTTATTCTTTAAGTAATGAATATCTTATGATAAATTGTGAGAGAGACATGATTTGTAAAATAAACTCAATATTGATCCACCATGAAAATAGTTCTGTAATTCTTAGATATAATTCTTTATTTACAAATTAGTTTATTTACTTTTATAACCATTTCTATCAAGATATGGAGTACTGGTATGGTGCTGTAAGATAGGCACTGGACTTCAAGGTCAGTTTGAACCACAAGGTTGGTGGTTGAATCCTACCAGCTGCTCCTCAGAATCCTTATACAGGGTCAATAATGAGTTGTAACTGACTTGACAGCACTTAACAGCAAAAAGATTAATTAAGATCTAGTTGTCATTAAGATAGTAGGGAGTCCTGGTGGCACTGTGGGATAAGTGTTGGGCTGCTAACTTCAATGTCAATGGTTAAAAAACATCAGTTGCTCCATGAGAGAAAGATGAGGCTGCTCCAGTAGATTTAGTCTTGGAAATATCAGAACTGACTCAATGGCAGTGGGCTTGTTGTTGTTGGTTGTTTGTTTAGGACAATTAAGATTCAAAAAACCTGCATTACTTCTCATTGTAACCTATTAAGAAACAATTAGCAAATGCTAAGGCATATGGAATCAATTCTACCATTTAAACAACAAATTAAATAAATAATGTAGAAACACAAAGTGTTTTATCTAAGTACCTAAACATTATAAAAACAAACAAAACAAATATTGTACTATATTTTAGTATAGACTTATGATCAGTTAAATTAAAGTGAATAAAGAGGAAAGAAAATAAAAATATAAGGCAGAAGGACAGACAGAGAGAAAAATGGACAGACAATAGGTAAGAAATACAGTAAAGAAATGGAATTGAAGGGCAGTAAACAATAAAAGAAGAAATAAGTAAGAAGAAAGAATAGATGACCATGGAGTAAAGGAGAAAATGTGAAGACAGAGGGAAGGAAAGACTTGTAGAATCTTAATTATGTTAGGGATAAATTGTTCTTGTTATATTATATTCTTGTCCTCTGAAATCTAATTTTAATTCATAATATTCCTTTCTATATTTTCAATAAAGATTTTAAAATCCTATTTTTCAATTATTTAAAAATTTTTTGCTGATTTATAAATGCCTTAGTTTTTTGTTCTTTCTTTATTCTCACTTTCTTTGGAGAGGAAAGCAGTAGGGAGAAAAAGCAACTAATTAGCTGATAGTTTTTAAATTCAAAAGTTTTGAGATTAAATGGTCTTGCCTTCATACTTTGACAGTTTAACCTCCCATTGTGATTAAAAACTTCATTTGAAACATACTATTATAAATTGTTGCTGTTTGGGATCTAATTATGTTCTAATTCTAGCCTCAATCACAGGATAAATAAGGATTCTGAGGGAGGAGGAAATTCCAGTATTGTTAGCATGGGCTCCTCATTCTTTCTAGAGCCCAAGAGGCATAACCACACCCTACAGTTATGAGTGTCACTAAACAGCAATAAACGTTGGTGAAGTGATAACTGGATTTTCACAGTAAGCAATAATTGATGAAGATATATTGAGCACATAGTGTAAAATTGAAACCAAGGAATACCAAGAGTAGAAAACCACAATTTGATATAGTGGTTGCTTGCAAACCTATCCATTCGCCTCTTCAGAAAAACCTATCTATTCTCCTCTTCTGGAATATCATTTAAATCTTATATGGAGAAGGAAGCCTCTCTATCTTTATTGTCTTGGAATATAGAAAATGTCTCCATCTTTACAAGACCACCTAATTATGTAATCATCCTTAAAAAAGAGTTTAGAGAAATTTAACTTTTAATGCCTTTGCTCAAAACTTATGTACAGAAATATTAAGATACTCATGAATATTTACAAAAGAGAACATGAAGTGAAAGCAGTATTTCTGAAAATGTGTTTAATACCATAAGATGATAGTTCCAGATTTCTCTGGCAAGAAGATGCTGAGATGGAGTAACGAGTGCTAATGGTTGTTGAGAAATTAATACCTGTAAAATAAGCAGGGCAAGAAGAAGGATTGGTTAGTAGAACCCATTTACCACAATACAGATTAACATTGTCACTGTTAATCTCAATGAGGAACTCTAGAGTAAAGATTGCCTATTACAGGAGTTCCCCACCATTTGTCTGTGATTTTCTCATACTGTAGTAGCTTGCATGTTGTGCTGGTAGAAACTATGTCACCACTATTTTAAATACCATCAGTGTCACCCATGGTGGACAGATTTCAGCAGGACTTTCAGATAAAGACAGAGTAGGAAGAAGGAGAGGCAGGCTACTTCTGAATGATTAGCCATTGGAAAGAGTAGTACATTGCTATATAGAATGTCAGATAATGAAAATAGTATGAATAGCAGTAGAACATTGTCAGATATAGGTTCTGAAGATGGGCGTCACATGATGGAAAGTACTCAAAATATGACTGTGGAAGAACTGTCTCCTCAAAGTAGATTTGACAATAATGATGTGAATTGAGCAAAGCTTTTGGGACCTTCTTTGCTGATGAGGGACAACTAAAATGAGAAGAAAAAGCTGCAAATATCCAATAATAATTTAAACATGGTATTTGTATAAAGTATGAATCTAGGAAAATTGGAAGCTTTCAAAACAAAACATAGCACATAAATATCGATGACCTAGACAATAGTGAACTGAAATGGACTGGTATTGACTATTTTGAATCCAACAATTATATGGTTTATTATGCTGGGAATGATAAATTGAAGACAATGACATTGCATTCATCATCAAAAAGAACATTCCAAGATATGGCTTGAAGTACAATATTGTCTATGATAAGATAACATCCATGTACTTATAAGGAAGAACAATCAATACCACTACTGTTCAATTTTAAGTACCATCCACTGAAGCCAATGATGATGACATTAAAGAATTCTACCAACTTCTTCAGTCTGAATTGGATCAAATATGAAGTCAAGATGCACTGATAATGACTGGTGATTGAAAAGTGAAAATTAGAAGCAAAAGGAAATATCAGTATTTGGAAAATAATGCCTTGGAGATATAAATGATGCTGGAAGTTGCATGATAGAATTTTGCATTGGAAGTACCTTTTTGAACAACATAAAAGGTGATTATACACATGCACATCTCCAGGTGGAATAGACAACAGTGAAATTGAGTATATTTGTGGGAAGAGATGGTGGAACATCTCAATATTATCAGCCCATTCCACAGAAATGTGACCCAACAGAATGCAAAAATCATTGAAGAGTATCATTAATGATATATGCAAGAAAAATTTTACTGAAGATAATTAAAAAATGGCTGCAACAATCCCTCAGTAATGGACTCCAGAAATTTAGGCTGGATTCAGAAGAGGGCATAGAATGAAGGATATCATTGCTGAGGTCAGATGGATCTAGACTGAAAGCAGAGAATACCAGAAAGATGTTTAATTATGTTTTATTAACAATGCAAAAGCTTTTGACTGCTTGGATCTTGACAACCTATGGATAACATTGTGAAGAATGGGTATTCCAGAATACTCTAAGTACCTTTGTCTGCCAGAAGAACAAACACACCTATCTTTTAGGAAGTGCAGCCTTCCTAAATGCTCCTTACATGCCAGAATGGCAAGACTTCGTCTCTTATACTTCAGGCATGTTATCGGGAGGGAAGAGTCCTTACAGAAGGACATCATAGTTGTAAATTGGAGGATCAATGAAAAAGAGGAAGACCACCCCACAACGAGATGGATTGACACAGTGCAAAAGCAATGGATTTAATCGTAACAATTATTGCTAGGTAGACACAGAATCTGGAGTGTTTCCTTCTTTTTCACATAGGGTTGCCATGACACATCTAACACCAACAGTACAGATATCCCATGTACCATCACTTTGTTGGTATTGTATTCCACATACTATCACTTTGTTGGTATTGGATAAGAGACATCCAATAAAAACATTACCTTGTTTATTACTGCTTTGCTATATCATTAGTCAATAGGCTCCCCAAGAGGAGCATAATCATGTTCAAACGCTGAGGCCGATTATTCTTAAGGTGATAGTAACTGGAAGCTGTCAGATAACAACGCTCCTTGCAAGTGGAATGAATGTTTTCCCATATGTACCAAAGTTACAGAGGAACTAAATAGCACAATCAACCAACTTGACCTCATAGAAGTATACAGAGTATTCAACCCAACAACAGCACAGTATACATTCTTCTCCAGTGCATATGGTACATTCTCCAGAATAGACCAAGTGTTAGGTCACAAAGCAAGCCTCCATAAATTTACAAACTTCGAAATACTACAAAGAATCTTTTCAGACCACAATGCTATAAAACTAGAAGTCAACAATAAGAAGACCAAGGAAATAAAGTTGAATACATGAAAACTGAATAACACTCTACTGAAAGTGACTGAGTAAAAGAAGAAATTAAACGTGAATTCACAAAGTTCCTAGAAACAAATGAGAATGAAAGCACAACACACTAAAATCTTTGGTACATGGCAAAAGTAATGCTGAGAGGACAACTAATTGCAATAAATGAGCACATCCAAAAAGAAGAAAAACCCAAAATAAACACACTAACACAACATCTACGACAATTAGAAATGAACCAACAAAGGGAACACAGTCACAAAAGGAAAAGAAATAATAGAGATTAGAGCAGGACAAAGTGAGATAGAAAACAGAAAAACTATAGAAAGAATCAACAGGACAAGATGCTGGTTTTTTGAAAGGATTAATGAAATTGACAAACCATTGCAAACATAACATGAGAAAGTAGGGAGAAGACACAAATAACTCACATGAAAAAACACATGGGTGATGTCACAAAGGCGCCAAACGAATTCAGAAGGATAATAACAGAATACTATGAAAAGTTGTACTCCAACAAGTTAAAAAACTTAGAAGAGATAGATATAGTTTTAGAAAAACACAACCTACTTAAGCATACAATATCAGTTAGATTCCTCTATAGTAACAATGACAACACTGAAAATGACATTAGGAAAGCAATACCTATTTAAAATAGCCACCCAAAGGATGAAATATTTAGGAATTAATGTAACCAGAGAAACAAAGAACCTATACAAAGAAAATTACAAAACACTATTACATCTGTGGAAA
>NW_006408745.1:3730807-3733563 GCF_000296735.1 Chrysochloris asiatica | reverse complement strand
ACAATTACAAACTTTATATGGAAAGAAAAGAGACCCACGATAAGCAAAGCACTGCTTAAGAAGAACAAGTTTGGAAGCTTCTCACTCCCCAATTTCTAAATTTACTTCAAGGCTACAGTGGTCAAAGCAGTCTGGTACTGGTATAAGGAAAGCTACATTGATCAATGGAACATTATCAAGAATTCAGAAATTAACCCATCCACATACAGTCAACTGATTTTCCAAATAGTGCCTAGGTATATTGCAAGGGGAGGAGATAGTCTCTTTAACAGATGGTGCTGGCAGAATTGGAAAGTGATATGCAAAAGATTGAAACAAGACCTTTACCTCATGCCCTATAAAAAAACCCAAGTCAACATGGATTAAAGACCTACATATGAATCCCAAAATTATCAAGGACATCAATGAAAAAATAGGGACAAATATGAGGGCTCTAGCTCAGGGTATACAAAGACTACCAAACATTTTGAAAACTATGCAAACAAAAGTAGGCAAAATAGATGTTGGAACATAATCAAAATTAAAAACTTATGTGCATCAAAAGACTTCACCAAAAGAGCAAAAAGGGAACCCACAGAATGGGATAAAATGTTTTGCAACGACACATCATACAAAGGACTCATTTCTAAAATATACAGGAAACTATAACACCTCTACATGAAAAAGACAAATTACCCAAATAAAAATGTGCACAGGACATGAACAGACACTTCACCTAGGAGGAGATCCAGGCAGCCAACACACATATGCACAAATGTTCACAATCACTAGCCATTAGAGAGATGCAAATCAAAACAACAATGAGATATCATCTCACACCCGCAATAACAACAAAGATCAAAAAGTTGTTGTTGTTAAGTGCCATTGAGTCAGTTCCGACCCATAGCGACCCTGTATAGAGTTTCCAAGAAACAGCTGGTGAGCTTGAACCACTGACCATGTAGTTCAAATAGCTTTGCAGTCTGATGCATTAGCCCACAGTGCCACACCAGGACTCCATCAAAACAGTAGAAGACAATAAATGCTGGAGAGGACACACAGAGACTGGGACCCTCCTACATTGTTGGTGGCATTTCAAAATGGTCCAGCCACTCTGGAAAGCAATATGGTGCTTCCTCAGAAGGTTGGAAATAGAAATACCTTATGATCCAGCAATTCCTCCACTTGGTATTAACCCACAAGAAATACGAGCCATAACACAAGTAGATACATGCACACCAATGTTCATAGCAGCACTACTTACAATAGCAAAAAGATGGAGATAGCCTAAGTGCCTATCAATTGAAGAATGGATAAACAAACTGTGGTACATACACACAGTGGAATACTATGCTACCTTGAAGAACACCAAGGAAGCTGTAAGCCACCGCATGGCTGTGTGCTGTAGAGTCGGTTCTGACTCATAGCAACCCTGTACAGGGTTTCCGAAGCTGTATATCTTTACAGGAGCAGAATGCCTCATCTTTCTTCCGTGGAACAACTGGGAGTTTCGAACTGCTGACCTTGCAGTTCGCAGCCCGATTCGTAACCACTAGCTTGGATGAATCTTGAGGACATAATACTGACTGAAATTAGTCAGTCACAAAAGGAGAAATACTCCATAGGACCATTATTGTAAAAGATTAAAAAAAAGAACCCACCCTAAATGGGGGGAAAGTTATATATATATATATTTTTTCTGTTTAATGTGATGTATGGGATGAGGGCGGGAAGGAAGGGAGGGAGGGAGGTGAAGACAGAGCACAGGGTATGGAATAGACACAGGATAGCTTAGGTGCTGAGAGTGTGGGGGGACAATACACAAGAAGGAGGAGGGAAATGGAAGAACAAGACAGATGGAGAACAGTTAGGCAGGCTTGCATGGGCAAAGTGGGTCAGAGGTAAATGACGATGTATGCACAACCTTGAAACAACAGGGCTCTGGGATACAAGGATTGAGGCATGATTTGAATGGGTAAAAGAGGGGAATAATATAAAGATGCTTAGCTGTCTTTTAAATCTTGGTTTCCCTTGCCTACCTTTTTTAAAGTAGACACTTGAGGGGGAGAGAAAGGAATAGCCAGAAACATCACAATAGAAAACTTGTAAGTCCATCTTCTGCCTATAACTGATTGGAATACCTTAAAGGGGGCATGAAGTTGCCCAGTGAAAGAGGCTTCCTGTAGAGACTTTGCATTGCATAAGACCATGGATGGAATCCTGAACCCCATCCAAAATTGTCTGAGGTGGGAAATTTCCACTTGAAAGGATAAGTAGACCAGCTGGAGTGGCCAGAAGAACAGAAGATACTTCATGAAAGAAAGACTGGCAGGAAAAATCAAAAAGCAATAACAGCAGTCTGTTATTGGAGCCATCAAGGGAAGTGGTCGGGTCTCCTCAGAGAAAACCGCCTTCCAAAACTGAGACTCAAAGGGAATACACGAGTAGGCATGTGGTCTGACTGGTGACCACGTTGGTCACCAATGAGGGAAGGAGGGAGAAAAAACTGCAATGAAGTTGGGAGCGAAGTCTGACCCATTCAATAGACTCCTGTGAATCCAGGTGAAGACCTGGTTGGCCAGCAGTATGGCAAGACACAGGGACTCCTGGGTGCAGAGGTGCCGGGGTCTGACCCCGACATAGTTGTCACGAGTTTTTGGTTCACGAGGAGGGGAGATCCAGCGGCGATAGGGATAGCGAAAGAATACACAGAGAAACAGAAGAAGGGAGACAATGAGGCACCCCAAAGCCAGGGTGGATACATCACTGGTGGGCAG
>NW_006408745.1:3725659-3729567 GCF_000296735.1 Chrysochloris asiatica | reverse complement strand
GGGAGAAAGATAAGGCTTTCTACTCCCGTAAGGATTTACACCCTCGGAAACCCTGTACAGGGTCGCTATGGGTCGGACCCGACTCGACGGCACTTAACAACAACAACAACAACAACAATGAAAGAAGATGGAGATAAAACTCTTGTGGTTCAATAGTGAATAATTATTCACTATTGTGAATAAGTCTTGATAGTCCTGCTATCAGGAATGATGGTGAGGGTGGGAAATGTAAAGGTAGATATTTTGTAACAAAAGGAGGGGAGTGACTGATTTTGCAGTCCAGGAGCTGAGGTACCTCGGACCATCAAGTGAGAAAAGCAGAGTGCACATCCTACCCAGAGAAACAGTGATGCCAGAAATGGAGGCAGAGACAATGATGTGGACAGATGGAATGGCTGGGGACACAGGGAGGGGAGGTGCTGTGTGCTGACAGCCGGGGGGCAGGCCTGTGGGGTGTACCCTTTGGTTGTTTGATGATGCATGGAGGGGATTGTAACCATTGCAATGAAATGAAATATGATAGGATGATTGTAAAACTGATGTTCTCCCATGTAAACCCACATAATTCTCAATAAAAACTTAAATAAATAAAGTTAAAGAGAGGACCAAAACACAAAACAGCAACAGCAAAAAAGACAGATGGGGTATTGTAGTCTATAATTGCAGAGAAGAGAGATGAGGGGGAAAAAATTCTGTAGCCAAATATGGGTATGATCCTACTGACCCTCTCTCGGCTTCTTGCCTTAAAGTGCACCTGAGAAATTTCAAGATGCTCCTATTGGTTGTTATGAGGTACCTCAGGATTTAATTTTCAGCCTGTTTCCTTTTTAGTCTGTCTCTCTCCTGCTCTACAATCCACATTCAGGCCTTCTTCCTAGTGATAAACAGTTCAGGGTTTGGTGTGGCTATTTCATGCTGCTGTTTGGTTTTAAGTGGAAACGGTTCTTTTTAATTGTGAGCAGATCTGTGCATGTGCATAGCAGAACCCTTCGGAGATGCAGGGGTGTCCACTCTCTCAGGCAGCCCCTCTAGTCATCAGAATGGAAGTGCGCAGACAGTGAGAGACCAATGAACAGACACACACACACAAAAAAAGTATGTCCACACCTTTATCTCCAAGGATTGTTCAGGTGTCAAGCATCTGTGGCAGCTCTGATCCTTCCCCGGCACAATCTAACCCAAGATGGCTGTGCCAGGAGCCATTGAAGCCTGCAGATCCAAAAGCACTGGATTTCTTTATTTCATGACAATTTCCACTGACTGTAAGCCTTCAGATTTTCTACAAATTCCTTTATATGTGTTTCAGAGTTCTGCGACAGTAATCTGAACCTGCTTCGTCAAGTGTTACTGCTGACAGAAATCCTCAATGCACTTCTCCCAGGTCCACCATCAAGTCACACCTCTTATGCAAAGGCTTTTGCTTGTATGGATCATGACAAGCTATGGACAACATTGTGGAGAAAGAATTTTCCAGAACACTTAACTGTGCTCATAAGGAACCTGTACATAGACCAAGAGGCTGTTGTTCAAACATAATAAAGGAACATGGAATTGTTTAGGACTAGGAAGGATATGTGTCTGAGTAGTATTCTTTCACCACACTTATTCAATCAGTATCATGGGCTGACCAAAGAATAAAACAATCTGTGTTGGAAGTACTGCCAGAATGCTCCTTGGAGTCCTGGATGGCCAGACTTCATCTCTCATATTTTAGATATACTGTCAAGAGGGACCAGTCCCTGGAGAACGATATCATCTTTGGCAATGTGAAGGGTTGGAGAAAAAGAGGAAGACCTCCAAAGAAATGGATTGGCATAATAGTGGCAGCAATGGGTTCAGGCTTAGCAACAATCCAGTTGTGAGGTTGGCGAAGGATTGTTCAGTGTTTCGTTCTGCTGTACATAGAGTCTCTATGAGTCAGTGATGACTTGATGTTACCTAACAACAACAACAACAACAGTTATTAATGCATATTTGTAGTTGGTTCTTCTCATTTGAATTGTTCCTCATCAGAAAACAAAGGTCCTGAAATCTTTGTTCCACTCTTGTCATCATGACCAACACTGCTTTGAGGAGACAGATTTTCCCATCTTATTTTGAGTGTCTTCCAGTCTGAGGAATTCATCTTCTGGTACTATAGCTGACAATATTCTGGTTCTATTCACAACATTTTCATCTTTTGGAACTATATTTGTCAATGTTCCAATGTTATTTATAATGCTTTCAGTGCCTTTGTTAATATCAGGTACCATCGTCTGAACATGGACCAAGAAGTAGTTGTTCGAACCGAACATGGGAACACTGAATGGTTTAAAATGAAAAAAGGTGTGCCACAAGGTTGTAGTCTTTCACCATACTTATTCAACCTGTATGCTGAGCAAATATCTGAGAAGCTGGTTTCTATGAAGAAAAACGTGGTATCAGGATTGGAGGAAGACTCATTAACAACATGTGATATGCAGATGATACAACCTTGCTTGCTGAAAGTGAAGAGAACTTAATAACATTTACTGATGAAGATCAAATAACACAGCCTTCAGTATGGATTTCATCTCAATGTAAAGAAACAAAAATCCTCACCACTAGACCAATAAACAGCACTGTTATCAATGCAGAAAATAGTGAAGTTGTCAAGGACTTCATTCTTCTTGGATCAACTATCCACACTCACAGAAACAGCAGTCAAGAAATCAAATGACGTATTGCATTAGGCAAATCTGCTACACAAGACCTTTTTAAAGTGTTAAAGAGCAAAGATGTCAACTTGAGGACTAAGGTGAGCCTGACTCGAGCCATGGTATTTTCAATAACCTCATATGCATGTAAAAGCTGGACAATGAATAAGGAAGACTGTAGAAGAATTGATGCAATTGAGTTATGGTGTTGGAGGAGAATATTGAAAGTTCCATGGGCTGCCAATAGAACCAATAGATCTGTGTTGGAAGAACTGCAGTCAGAGTGCTCCTTGGAGGTCAAGATGGCCAAACTTCGTCTCTCATACTTTGGACATATTGTCAAAGGGACCAGTCACTGGAGAAGGATATCATGTTTGGTAAGGTGGAGGGTCAGAGAAAAAGAAGATGACCCCTGATGAGATGGATTGGACAAGTGGCAGCATCAATGGACTCAAGCATGGCAACAATTGAGGTTGGCCCAGAATCGGTGTTTCATTCTGCTGTGTATAAGTTCCCTATGGGTTGGTACCGACTCGATGGCACCTAACAACAACAACAACAACAACATATGCATGTGACAGTTGGACAATGAATAAAGAAGATTGTAGAACAATTGAAGTATTTCAGTTATGGTGTTGAAGAAGAATATTGAAAGTACTATAGAATGCCAGAAGAACAAACCAATCCATGATGGAAGAAGTACAGTCAGAATGGTCCTTGGAAGCCAGGATTGTGAGACTTTGTCTCACATGCCTTGGTCATAATATCTGGAGGGACCAGTCTCTGGAGAAGAACATAGTGCTTGGTAAAGTGTAGTACTAGCATTAAAGAGGAAGACCCCTAATGAGATGGAATGACATAGTTACAGAAGCAATGCAATCAAGCATACCAATTGTGAGGATAGTTCAGAACCAGGCAGTGTTTCATTCTGCTGTGCATAGGGTCATTGTGTGTTGTAACTGACTAGATGACACTTAAAAACAACAGCAATGACAGGAATAAAAGATCACAAGTTTTCTTGTCAAAGTGTTTGTAAAGACCCATGAATCTCATTTTGTGTACATGCTAGGACCACATAGATACTAAGGTAAAACAGTTCTCTGGAGTGTCTTTTACCCGACCCTAGCCAAATTAGAGACACAGGGTACCAAATCACTTACACTGTGAAAATTGTGTGGATTGCAATTCTTGGTGAGATCACTAATGAGTCCTAGAAAATTAAGATATTTGGAA
>NW_006408745.1:3701582-3725335 GCF_000296735.1 Chrysochloris asiatica | reverse complement strand
CTTCTCCAATGCCTGGTCCCCCCTGACAATATGTCTTAAGTATGAAAGATGAAGTTTGGCCATTCTGGCCTCCAAGAAGCACACTGGATACATTTCTTGCAACACAGATCGATGGTTCTTTGAGCAGCCCATGGCACTTTCAATATTCTCCTCCAACACCATAACTCAAAAACATCAATTCTTCTACATTCTTCCTTATTCACTGTCCAGCTTTTGCATACATATGAGGTTATTGAAAATATCATAGCTTGGGTCAGGTGCACCGTCGTCAAGCTGACATCTTTGCTCTTCAACACTTTAAAAAAGTCTTGTATAGCAGATTTGCCTAATGCAATATATCATTGAATTTCTTTACTTCGGCTTCCATGAATGTTGATAGTTGATCCAAGAAGAATGAAGTCCTTGACAAATGCAATCTTTTCTCCATTGATAAGAGTGTTGTTTAGTATTCCAGTGGTGAAGAGTTTTGTTTTCTTTACACTGAGATGCAATCCATAACCAAGGCTGTGCTCTTTGATCATCAGTTAATATTTTAAGTCTTCTTCACTTTCAGCAAGCAAAGATGTATCATCTGCATATTGCAGGTTGTTAATGAGTCTTCCTCCCATCCTGATGCCACATTTTTCTTCATATAAACCAGCTTATCAGATTATATACTCAGCATAGAGGTGGAATAAGTATGGTGAAGGAATACAACCCTATCACACACCTTTCTTAATTTAAGCCATTCACTGTTCCCATATTCTGTTCGAACAACAGCTTCTTGGTCCATGTACAGATCCCTCATAAGCAAAATTAAGTGTTCAGGAATACTCATTCTCAATGTTGTCCATAGCTTGTCATGATACACACAGTCAAAAGCCTTTGCATAGTCAATAAATCACATTCTCTGCTTTCAGCCAAGATCTATAGATCATCAGCATCGATACCCCTCATTCCATGTCCTCTTCTGAATCTGGCTTGAACCTCTTGAGGTTCTCTGTCAATGTATTATTGTAGCCATTTCTGTATTCTTTTAGCAAAACTTTACTTGCATGAGATATCAAAGATATTGTCCGATGATTTCTGCATTTCATTGGGTTACCTATCTTTGGAATGGGCACAAATATGGATCTCTTCCAATCAGTCAGACAGATAGTTGTCTTCCAAATTTCTTGGCATAGATGAGTAAGATTTAGATTTTACTCCATCAATTCCTGGTGCCTTGTTCTTTGCCAATTCCTTCAATGCACCTTGGACTTCTTCCTTCAGTATCATTGGCTCTTGATCATATGGTACCTCTTGACACAGTTGAACATCAACCATTTTTTTAGAAGAGTAACTCTGTTTATTCCTTCCATCTCCTTTTGATGCTTTCTGCATCATTCAATAATTTGCCCTGAGAATCCTTCAATAACGAAGGTCAAGGTTTGAATTTTTCTTCAGATCCCCCAGATTGAGAAATGCTGAACGTGTTCTTTCTTTTTATTTTTCCTTTGCACATTTTGTTGTAATATTTAACTTTGTCTTCTCACACTGACCTGTGAAATTTTCTCTTCAGTTCTTGTACCTCCTCATTTCTTCAATTTGCTTTAGCATCTATACACTGGAGAGCAAGTTTCTGTGTCTCTTATATGAATTTTGATCTTTTTGTTCTTTCTTGTCTTCTTAATGACTTTTTGCTTTCTTCCTGTATGAGGTTCTTTATGTCATCTCACAACTCTTCTCGTCTTTGATCTTTAGTGTTTAATGTCTCAAATCTGCTCTTCAGATGATCTCTAAATTCAGGTGGATATATTCAAGGTCATATTTTGTCTCTTGTGGACTTGTTTTCATTTTCTTCTGTTTCAGTTTTAATTTGCATATTAACAATTGACGATCTGTTCCACAGTCTGCCACTGGCCTTGTTTTTACTGATGGTATGGAGCATTTCCATCGTCTCTTTCCACAGATGTAGTCAATTTATTTCTGTGTATTCCATCTGGCTAGGTCTTATGCTGTTTCTTAGATGGTATTTGAAATGAACAAATCATTGATTTTAGAGAGTACTATCATGCAATCGCCAGCATCATTTCTATCACTGAGGCCATATTTTCCAACTATTGATCCTTCCTCGTTGTTCCCAACCTTTGCATTCCAATCACCAGTAACGATCAATACATCTTGATTGCATGTTTGATCAGTTTCAGATTGAAGAACTTGGTAGAATTCTTCTATTTCATCCTCACTGGCTTTTGTGGTTGGTGCATAAATTTGAATAATAGTGGTATTAACTGGTCTTCCTTATAGGCACATGGATACTATCCTATCACAGACAGTGTTGTACTTCATGACTGATCTGGATATGTTCTTTTTGACAATGAATACAACACCATTTCTCTTCAATTTGTCATTCCCAACAAAACAAACCTTGTGGTTGTCAGATTCAAAATGGCCAATAGCAGTCCATTTCAGCTCACTAATGCCTAAGATATCGATGTTTATGTGTTCCATTTCAGTTTTGACAATTTCCAATCTTCTTAGTTCTTACTTCATACATTCCATGTTGTGATTATTAATGGATGACTACAGCTGTTTCTTTTCATTTTGAGTTGTGCTGCATCAATAAAAGAAGGTCCAGCAGGCTTTACTCCTGTGGGAGGTGACCCAATGGAATGTGGCTTAGTTATCTTTTTTCTTATAGACATTTTGTTGGTATTTTCAGTATAGAAATGAAGGCATAGTAGAATATCATATAAGCAGAATTATCAAAATACGTGGAAGAAATCTTACTATCTTGTAGCATCCTACCTTTTATGCAGTCTTCTTTTTATTCTAAATGATTTCTTGAACAATAAATTTATAAAGAAACAAGTAGAAAAGTAAATATGATAAAAGTCAGACATATATGAGGGTTAGCCAAAAGGTGTTGCTACAATTTTATAGAAACCTTAATTTAATAAAAATATTAAAATGTGTGCTTCTTGACAGAGTCTCCAGTCTGAAAGTGGTGGGCATATCTTTGTAACTTTTTTCCAAATAATTCAGCGCTCTTCAGTTTATACCACATCAAAGTTACAATTTTTGTGTGGCCAGGGGATGTATATTGTGTTCATTTTAAATGTTACAATTTTTGTGTGGCCAGGGGATGTATATTGTGTTCATTTTAAATGTTATTTGAGTTTGGGTAACAAAAAGTATCTTGAAGGGACAAAATCTGGGCTGATAGGTTACAGTTTCACAACAAAATTCCATAGGAAAACCCTTGCTACCTTCACAAAATTAGCAAGTGCATTGTCATGATGGGGGAAAAAATCCTTGATTTTTTTTTTTCACCAATGCAATTTCCTATTTTCTTAAAACGTCTTTGGAATAAACTCCCTTGATTGTTCTATGTTCCTTTGAGAAAATATATCACAATTACCCCTTTGGAATGACAAAAACGTGTCACCATAACCTTCCGAATGTCTTTCTGCCTTGATTTAACTGGTCCAGCAGATCCCCTATACAGCCACTGTTTTGATTGAAACTTTTTTTCTTTTGGCAGCCTGAAGAAACTAAGGCAAGTGTATTACTGGTTGAACTCATCTATAGTCATATACCAATCACAGAGACATGTTTAAACATGTTTTGTTTGGAATAACTGTGCATGTATGAACTGGAACCCTACTAGCAATATTTTTTTACTTACTTTCCTACAGTGAATTGAATATCAGTCTCAAATTTTAGTGCTACCAAATCTCTTAACTAAAAGTCCAATGGCTACTGGACTCAAATTTAGATGTCTACAGAGGTAACATTATAGAGAAAAGTAACCTGATGAGGACTCCATACTGAATGGAGAAGTCCCACCCTGTTTAGAGGGAGCACTTTACCTCATGCTAGGAATTTGCTTGTTGTTGATTTTGTTGGGTGCCATGGAGTCAGGCTCTGGCTTATATCAACTCTGTGCACTACAGAACAAAACACTGCACAATCCTGAACTATTTTCACAATTGTTGTTAAGCTTAAGCCTATTGAAGCTGCCACTCTGCCAATCCATCTTATTGGGACCTTCCACTTTATTAAGCATGACATCCTTTTCCAAGGATTGGTCCCTCCTGTTAACAATCCTATATTATGAGAGACGAAGTCTCATCATCCTGTTCTAACTCACAGCAACCTTTTATAGGGTTTCCAATGAGCAGCTGGTAGGTTTGAACTGCCAACCTTTTAGTTAGCTGTGCTTATCTTACATTGACACATCAATATTTAAACTTAAAATATTTCCCAAGAAATCCAAAAGTTCCTGGTATTTTTGAAAATCAAAAAGTGTGGTCACGCTGGGCTTGCATTGGAAGACCATAGAAGAAGAATTCATGCATTTGAGTTGTGGTGTTAGACAAGAATATTGAAGATACCATAGGCTGCTAGAAAAGCAAACAAATGGCGTCCAGGTGTAGTGCTGTAGGATAAGCACTTGACTGCAAGGTTGGTTTGAAACACAAGGTCAGCAGTTCAAACTCACCAGCTGCTCCTTGGAAATCCTACACAGAGTCACTATGAGTCAGAACTGACTCAACAGTACTTCACAACAACATATGTATACATATCCTATATGTTTATATAGGAGTCTTGGGTTAATGTGCCAGACTGCAAGGTTGCCAGTTCAAGCTCACCAGCTGCTCCTTGAAAACCCTATACAGGGTCACTATGGGTCAGAACTGACTTGACGGCACTTAACAACAACAACAACAAATATATGTATGTATATTTACAATAGTGAGGTTGGCCCAGGATCAGGCAGTGTTTCGTTCTGCTGTGCATAAGGTTGCTATGAGTCAGCACCGACTCGATGACACCTAACAACAACAACATCAACATGTATATATATGTGTGTATATATATCTATATCTATCTATACATATCTATACCTATCTATATCTATCTATATATATACACATACACTCACACACCTATATATGCACACACATACACACATAAGGAGTCCTAGTGGTTCTTTAGGATAAACACTGGACTGCTACCTGAAACGTCGACAGTTCAAACCAACTAGCTGCTCCATGGGAGAAAGATAAGACTATTTGTGCCCATAAAGATCTATACTTTTGGAAATTCTATATAAGTCACTACTGGCATGAAGTACAATAAGCTGGTTTCAGAAGAGAGTCTTAGATTCTAATCTAAATGGCAAACAATATGAACTCTTTTCTCTTTATGAAACTTTGATTAGAATTGATCAGGTGTCCTTTAGGGTTTTGTTGTGTCCACTGACTAAAAAAAAAAGAATCAATTATGAATCTGAAATTTATAAGTCTGTAATTTATATCAGTTAATGCCCTCTCAGAAGGGTTGTTTTGTTTTATCTGAAATAGATTATTTTAGTTTCTTATAAAACCTAGTTCTAAGTTACTCTTACTCTTTGCATATACAGGATAAAAGATCTGAAGTGACCATGGCCTAGGGCAGTTTTGATTTCTTTATAAATATTTTAAAGTTGTCAAAAATACTCCACAGTAGTACAACTTCTGGATATTAAGAGACTGAATTCAAGAATAGGGGAAAAAAATCCCTCTAATGATATCAAGAACTGGACAAAGGATGATGTTAATGATATCCACTTACATTTCCTCTGGCAGTTCAATTGAGGGGTGTGTGTATGTGTGTGGGGTGGAGTTTCTTTGAAATGGAAAGATCATTCTGAAAGAAGCTTCATCTTACTTAAAATGAAAACACTGCCAAAAGCAATTTAAATAAGCAATAATTGATCTTATTTAAAAATGTGTTTGGATTGTTAATTTGTAAATTAGAAAATGTTTGACACTAAAATTTGTGTAAGGTTACTAACATAAAAATGCATTGTCATGCTATTGGTTGATTTCATAATCTTATTATTTCTTTCAGGGTGTTCAATGAAAGTACTTACATTAAAAGTAAAATATAATAATAATAATATCATTAGTGATATAAATACATTTTATTTAAAAAATGCTTATATTCAGATTTAAACTGCATGAAGAACCTTCTTTAGAGACTGGTTTTAGAACCAGATAATTATATCCACTAATTTTTTTTTTAAAGAATAATTTTGATGGAGATGGTGAAGCTTAATTAAAGGCAATCTGTTGTTGATTAGTCTAAGCATTGTTTCTTAAAAGCATTTAATTTGGAAATATTTAATTAGAAATTTATAGAATTTATTTGCCTATATCCTGTATTTATATGTTGACAATTAAACATATTACCAACTATGAAAAGAAGTAACTATTGCTTGTCCATCAATTTTTGTTCTTTATTTTGAAACAGATATGTATGAAGACAATAAGAAATGAAATGGAACAAACAACCAATAAACAAAAAATGAATTCACAGCTTCCAAAAATTTGCTGACTTTATTCTTAATATTTAATATTTGACATCATTGATATCAATTGTATAATTGTACATGTTAGCTTTCTGAAACTTAGGAAAAATAAATTTCAATAAGATATTAATTAGAATAACTATATATTTTGTGTATATATCATATAGAGAATAAATTTATGCATATATATACAAATACATTTATAAGGATTATTCTTATGGAAAGTCATTGAGTAATTTGAAAGGAAAGAAAATTATTTTCAACCACAGAAGTTATAATTAGGCAATCATAGTTACCACAAAGAAATGTATTTTATATGGCTTATAGAAACCCAATGTATAGGGGTTGGATCCTGACCTTTATATTATTTATGATAAGAGTAGCCTCCTGTGTATAGATGCTTAAATTGCTTTAAAGTATTTTTGTTTCCTAAAAGTACTTGAAAATTCTTTACATTACTTAGGGAGACTAGAGTTATTGAGGTATGAGGATTTGAGAATTATTAGAGAAGTAATGATAATTGTCAGTCTTCTTCAGTCAATAGTAATTGCCATGGAGAAGATTGTCTTCTTATTTTTGAGGTTTGAAAATATTCTAAAAAATAAAGAAAGAAGCAAAAGCAAACCAAAACCTCTACCAGATAAGTTTCAGTATTTTTAGCTGACCCCACCACTTCTTACTAATTAAAGAAGTAACAAGTAGAGGATATCCTTGACTGACAATGTAAAGCATTTTATGCTAAACATACAGTATCATTTAAATATTATGAATCATGTCAATGCCTATAATCTTCCTCACATACATACGTGAGGAGTCACACTTCTTCATGATTAGGACACTGCACATTAGCATTCATTTCAAAGAACATTACTGCATTTGGGTCCCCAAAGTGAAAAGCCTTATAATTTAAAACTGCCTGTGTCAGAATTTTCTAGGCCAAAGAGTCACATCATTCCTTCTAATATAAAATAACCACAATTTAAGTGAAGCATATTTCTATCAATATTAAGAAAGCAGAGCTCGACCTAATATTGTAGGTTTTCCATTGACACTTACCTACAAATAAAATTTTACCACTGAAGTACAACTATGTGAAAGTCTTAATAAAGGGCCACACAAGGCTCTGGCTTTATTAGTGTTTTGATTTATGCTTTTATTGTAATTGCTTTTTTTCTTTAGTATTCTATGCTTAGGTGATCTGCTTATGTAAATGTTTGCAGGATAAATAAAACTGACAAGCACAAATCAAAGTATCTTTTGGCATTAAGATAATTATAGATCTCGTTACATAGCAGGAATAGCCGATAGTTTTAAAGTAACATGATTAAATAAAATACTTTGAAACTAATTCACCTATGCTTTTTAATATTTTACAATTTCTCCTTTGTTGCTCCAAAGCTAGGAATTTCAGCATTTATTTGTTACTATTCTTTTATTTTTTTGCTGTTCACAGTATTTGTGGGCTATGGTAACCAATCCCCTTGGGCTTTCTTTTGCTTTAATTTGCATAAACACAGGAGTCATATGAATATTCAGTGAGTGGCTTTGCATTAAGTAAGTGCCCTTAATCAGCTTTTCAGTTCAGTTTTATTGGTTGCACTCACAGTCAGTTGTTTCAACCAGAAAAGCTGAAGGCCCTACAAACTAACCAGGTAAGAATTGTAATTCCTTGATGCATTTAATGAAAGAATATTATCATTTGATTATATAGGTTCAAGAGAATGCTAAAAGCATGGTTGTGTTTTTTCCCCCCTGTGTTTTTTCTTTCCTTGGTGGTCAGGTGGGTGCATGATTCTCTAATTTGCATAAACATCGGCTCTATGAATAATTCATCAGGGTTATTTTAAACACTAGGCTTTTACTTTGGATGGCACTAGAGCACTGTCATTTGATTGGCTGAAAGCTGTTTTCATCACCAGCAGAATTCCTATAACATGAAAGCAACTAAAGGAGTTGAATTAAATATACAGTATATGTTTTTTGAAAAATGTCTGTTATCTTTTTAAAGCAAATTGTGCTACTTTTCCTCCTCCCTACTATTAGACCTTCTAGCTTTTCATGTTAAATGCATTACAAACTCGAATGTGGCTACTGTTTATATACTTGACCAGTGTCTATGATTTCTGGAGAATGGGGGAGCAGCTGTAGTCTTCTCAACTTGCATAAACATGAGCGACATGTAAATAAGAAACCATCACTTGCATATGGAGTTCTGGACAGCTTCATTGCAAGGATCCACCTATTTTTCTTTATCAGAATCCTCTCTTAGAATAGATAACTTTGAAACTGTTTCATCTATTTTTAAATGCAATGGACAATTATGGTATTATATATGATAGAATAAGCACATATGATCTGAAAAATTATTTCTTGTGGAATACATTATTTATGGTTTCCTCTCAGCCCATCTGAATTTTTTTTTTTTTAATTTAGTCATTCTTTGCAGTACAACAGTGACAAGAGAAGTATTAATCAAGAATGATCAGAGTAATTAATTTAGATATTAGGGTGTAATTCACTCCCATAATTTACTAAAAATAAATTGTGCCTTTCTCCATGCTTTAGAGAAAGGAATATGGAGGTTAAAGGCATCTTTTGTTAATCACTTGAACATTACTATTTTCATCTCTAGTCTCAGAGTTCTCACTGACAGAATTCTCATTGTAAACATTTGTGATCCTGAAGCATCACAGACATGCAAGATGGGAGGATGGTGTAAATTGAATGTAGTCTTTGGCACCTTCCATTTTTGTTTTCTGACTTCATAGGGAAATGTAGCACAAATAAGATTCTGAGCAAATATTGTTATTTAAATGATATGTGTAATCAGTTCATCTGTATAATCAACTGCAAAATACACCATGTTACTGTAATTCCTATACTTGGTATGGACAAAAATATCAAAGTCATCTTTGATTGATGAATAAAGACAGCTGAAAATTTCTCAGTCCTTAATAAATTCTCCATGTAAAAATTAGAACATTTCCTTAAGTCAGTATTGTACTGTTGCACTCTTCATTAACTCTACAAATAATATGATGCATATGTATCAGTTTTATAAGATGTTGAACTAAATAAGACTAACCTTTTTCCATTTTTGTTCCTAGCACTATATTCATCTAATGATAGAATTAGTGTTGGTTCCTTTCTTCTTTACTAAATTATTTGTAGGTGGGTAAGGATCTATATATATATATAGTTATATCTTTTGAATTGACATACAAATAAATATTTCTGAGACAATATTCCTTCATTTAAAATTAGTATTCATAAACAAATTAGGCATAGTATTTGTCCATTTCTAAAACACTTTACAATAATAAAATAGAGATAAGGAATTAATAAGAAAAATATTTAAAATGAGAGGAATTTTCAAATTTAACTTAGAATTTCATGTGCTTATCCTAGCAATTGTTTTACATGTAATTATAAATTGTAATTTCAACTTAACATCTGCCATGTGCTAGGTTTAATTAAAACATACAGGATTCAATACAGATGCTGCTTATTTAATTATCAACCATCAAATGCTTACAGCTGTAATAAACACCAAGCAAGCTTAACTATGCTATATAGAGATTTCAGATTTGAAACCATTTAGCCAAAAATATTCATTCTATTGAATATTTTCATATGAAACATGTATTTTTCATATTTATTTATTTTTGTTCATAATAATCCAAATTAGTTCTAAACAATGAGTGAATAATCAAGCAATCATTTCAGAACAGAATCTTATCTTCCTCTAAGTCTTGTGACTATATGTTTATAATTCTGTTTTAGGTCTGTATAATTCTACATTGAAACATCATTTGGAAGATTAAAAAAAATTCATCTAATTTTTTGATGGAATAATTGAGAAATATCTAATTCAGTGTGGTAAACTGAATTATTTTCTACTTTTGCCATTTATGTTATATGTGACAACTATTGAAGATCTTTTAAAGAAAGCATATTTTAAATTAAGTTGGAAACTGCAAAGGGAATAAATGACCACATTATTTACATCATATTTCATCAAGAGATTCTACCTGAAAGGGTAGTTAGGAGTCATCTTGTATTGTACACACATCACTTAAATAAAATGGTTAAATATTTGGGAAAATAATAAATACATATATAGAATTGAAGTTATAATGGCATTATATGCCCAAGGAGGAAAAATAATTGTTTACTTGTATACACAGTCTTATATCTGGATTGTGTTTTTGTTCTTAGGTATTTAAGAAAAAAACAAACAGTGAGATATAAAACTTAAGTTTCTATCAACACTTAAAAATTTTTCAACATCTGGTCATTTTGCATTTGGTGAACAAAAAAATAAACATTCAGATACTATTATATATACATATTTGTATCCTTATTTTGATCTTCTGATTATATTATAAGGAAAAAAATGTGATGGGGAATGTCTGCAAGTAAGGTCATGTATATATTATTGCTAAATCCTCTGGTAGGCAAGGAAAATTACAACCAATCAGAGCTTGGGTTGAGGTAGAATAAAACCTTTGTTTGAATTTTATAATGACAAATATGCGAATGTGTGTCCTCAGCTTAAGGTACTCGAAATTGATCTATATAAGATGATGTCTCAAAATTTGTACATTTGTCTGTACAAAGATTTTAGAACTGAGTATCACCTTATGGCAAGTAGATGTCAGGGACGTCTATAGATTTCTAGCAAATTCATACTTCTTCACAAGAAATTGAGCATTCTCCAGAAAGCTAGGACATCCATTAAGAGTATTTAATTCTAATAAGTGGATACAACTGTATGACTTGAGCATTCTCTAGCCAGTGTCACTCAGCCCATAGGAACAAAAATCATTTAAATTTACAAATTTACTTGAAACTTTGTGTTCATTTTCCCAAGCTGAGACAATTTAAATCTAGATTGTCGTTATTAAGTGTCATTGAGTCAGTTCTGACTCAGCAGCGTTGTACAGGATTTACAAGGAGTGTCTGGTGGTTTTGAACCATCGACCTCATTGTTAACAGTCCAGTGTTTATCCTACAATGACAAAATCTAGGTAGACATATTTAAACCAAACACCAACAATGACAAAACAACAACAACAAACCACAATAACAACAAAAAAACCCAGAACTGGCTACCATTGAATAGATGCCCACTATGGCTCCAGGCTCTGGTAGCGTAGTGGTTACGAATCGGGCTGCAAACCTCAAGGTCAGCAGTTCAAAACTACCAGCTGTTCCGTGGGAGACCTATGAGACGTTCTGCTCCCATAAAGATTTACAGCCTTGGAAACCCTGTACAGGGTCGCTATGAGTCGAAACAGACTCCACGGCACATAACAACAACAACAACATGGCTCGGAGACACTGTGCAGGGTCGCTATGAGTCGGAACCGACTCCATGGTACTTGTCAACAACAACAAAATGGTGACATTGCTGGGTAGTTTCAAATGGTCTACCTTTAGGTTACTTTTGTTAAGTGCTGTCAAATACATTCCAATTTATAGAGACCTTGTATAAAGTTTCCAAAGAACAGCTGGTGGGTTTGAACTTATGTATCAAACCGACCTTTTAGTCCAATACTTATTCTACCGTGCCATACCAGGTCAAGTATGTTAGCCAAGTATAAACCATTTGTGCTATCTGAAGGCCTAGATATATGACACCATATTTAATAAAATCATGTAGTCCTGGCGTGGCGCTGTTGGTTAATGCACTGGACTGCTAAATCGGCTTGAGACGCAAGGCTAACAGTTCAAGCTCACCAGCTGCTCCTCGGAAAGCCTATACAGGGTCGCTATGGGTCAGAAACAACTCGACAGCACTTAACAACAACAACAACAATAAAATCATGCCTAAAGTTGTCCAGTTAAGATTCTTAGTATAAAGGAGGAGCAGAGGAAATGGAAAATAAGAAAAAAAGAAGTGGCTTGCTTACTTTTTAGCTCTCTTGTTTTGGTTGGAGATCCTCTCTGCTACTGTAATTGTTCAACTCTATTAATTAAAATTGTTTGCTCAAAAATATTTTAATGGGGTGAAACTTTGCAAAGTTATTAGGTAATTTTAATTGATACAGTAAATCTTATCATGTGATCCTCATCAAAGTTAGGTTGTCAGCCAATATAAATAAAGATACTACTGTTTTTATTAAGTGTCATTGACTTGGCCGACTCATAACCACTCTGTATAGGGATTCCAAGGAGCAGCTGGTGGGTTTGAGCAGCTGATCTTTTGGTTAGCAGTCCAGTGCTTATCCTACAGCACCACACCAAAGAGTTGAACAGAAAATTTCAAAGAGCAATTCAAGAAGACAAACTCAAATGTTATAATGAAATATACAAAGAACTTGAGTTAGAAAATCAAAAGGGAAGAACACATTCAGCATTTCTCTAGCTAAAATAACTGAAAAAAAAATTTTTTTTTTTTTTTAAGTCAAGCTTCAACTTGCAGTATTGAAGCATTTAGCTCTGGGTAAAATATCAAAAGATGCAGAAAGCATCAAAGGAAGATGAACAGAATATACAGACTCACTGTACCCAAAATAAACGATGGATGTTGAACCATTTCCAGAGGTAGCATATGATCAAGAACCAATGGCACTGAAAGAAGAAGTCCAAGTTACAATGAAGGTACTGGTGAGAAACAAGGCTTCAGGAATTGATGGAATAAAAATTGAAATCATTAAACAAACTGATGTCGCACAGGAGGCACTTACTCATCTGCATAGAAATTTGGAAGACAGCTTGCAGGTCAACTGATAGAAAACAGATCCATATGTGTGTCCATTCCAAACAGAGATGACCATTGGAATGTGGAAATCATCCAACAATATCATCACAATAACATATGGAGAACATGATTTTTAAATGTCAATAGTACATTGACAGGGAAATGCCAGAAACTCAAGCCAGATTCAGAAGAGGGCATGGAATCAGGGATATCATTAGAGATGTGAGGTGGATCTTGACTGAAAGCTGAGAATACCAGAAAAAAAGATTTTAGAGGAAAATAAAATAATATCATTCTTTTTTCCATAACACTGTTTATGAAAGTCACATATAAGATATTTATAGTCTGCCTGAGTTGAGTACTTAAAATGGAGAGAAATTTTTAAGAAGACAGGATCTTTTAAGATTACCATACAATCTTTTTCCTTTTTTTTGTTACCATCTTACATTAAATTAATAGATTTTATACTTGTGAACCTTGGGTAAGTCATTCCTAATTCAAATAGTTAATGTTGCATGCAATCTTGTCATGTTTCTAATTATAAGTGAAGTTGGTTAAAATTTGTTGAGAATTATGCAGTCTTTGTCAACTTTTGTTACCAAAGTTACATTATTATTGTTGTTGTTGTTAAGTGCCATTTGAGTTGGTTACTACTCATAGCTTTGGGGTTTCTGGGGAGGCTGGTGAGCTTAACCATGCGGTTCAAACCAACTTTGCAGTCCAGTGCATTAACTCGCAGCACCGTATCTATTTTAACTCATATAATGAGTCCGTGGGACAGAATAGATCTGCCCCCTGGGACTTTTTAGGCTGGAACCTTTATGAGACAAGACTGCCAGGTCTTTCGCAGATTGAACCAACTGATGTGGTCGAACAGCCAACCTTTTGTTTACCAACCATGTATTTAACCATTTGTGCCACCATAGTTCCTTAAAGTTACATTCAAAATGTAACTCAAACTCACTGCTATAGAGCCAAGTCTGACTCGCTGTTGTTAAATGCCATGAAGTCTGCTCCCACTCTTAGCAACCTTGTTTCTGAGGAGGAGCTACAGATCTTGGGGTTAGCAGTTTAATGCTTAAACTACCGTATGTAGTATCTGAGACTGTAAATCTTTATTGGAGCAGATAGCCATATCTTTCTCTCCCCAGAGCAACTGTTGTTTTTAACCACCAATCTTGTGGCCAGCAGGCCAATGTTTACCTTATAGCACCACCAACCCATAGCGCCCTGTATTTCTAAGGAGTGGCTGGTGAGCTTGAACCACCGACCTTGCAGTTCAAAGCAACTTTGAATTCCAGTGCATTAACCCACAACGCCACACCAGAACTCTTAGAGTTCCTTATAATGTTTCCGGTGGCTTTCCCCCTTTTCTGTTCTTTGACACATGTTGCATAAAATTATCTATTTTTGATGTTTTTATAAATTGCCTTTAAATCCATCTGAACCAGGTATCATATTTGGGCACGGGGTGTTACAGTTGACCAATTTCTTAAGTGAAAGTGATCACTTGGTAGCACCGTGGCTGTATAGGATAAGCAATGGACTACTAACCACAAGATTGAATTTAAAACCTTATCTGCAGAAGAAAGATGAGGTTTTCTGTTCCAGCAAAGAATTAAAACTTCGAAAATCATACACAAGGTTGCTATGAGTTGGAATGGACTCAAAATCACTTAACAACAGATGATCACTTAAGGGTTATATTTATTACTGTATGCATTTTGGTCTCTTTTTTTTTTTTCTAGGAAATTTTCTTTTTATCTACATTTTCAACTGCACTAATGAACATTTTCATTATAAATTTTATGATTTATAAAATCTCCATAATATGGGAAATATGTTATTTTCATTTTGTTTTTATTTATTTGTGATTTTATGCTTTTCTTTTTCTGGTCATTATTACAAAAGGTTTATCTATTATTATCTCTCAAAGAACTGCTTGATTTTGCATTTTATCTATCTTGTTTCCTTCTTTATTTTGTGCATTTCTATTCTTTAAAGTGTGGAGTCCTGGTGTGGCACTGTGGGTTAAATGTACCAGACTGCAAAGCCATTTGAACTGCAAGGTTGGTGGTTCAAGCTTACCAGCTACTCCTCAGAAACCTTATACTGGGTCACCATGAGTCAGAACCAAATCTAGGCAGTTAACAATAACAACAACAATTCTTTAAAGTGTATTGGCCACAGGTTCCTTAGAGATTACGTGTAAGATTTGTTCCAGGTGTACAATTCTATGAAAAGTTGTGCTATGTTGAGTCAATAAAACTCTCACATAAACCTAAATCAATTAATGGTGCTGATTATGTACCATGGCGTCAGTTTTGACTCATAGTGACCCTGTATAGGGTTTCTGAGGCTGTAAGTTCTTACAGGAAGGAGCTCTGGTGGTGTGGTGGTTACGAATCAGGCTGGTAACCTCAAGTTCGGCAGTTCAAATCTACCAGCTGTTCCACAGGAGAAAGATGAGATTTTCTGCTCCTGTAAAGATTTGCAGCCTCAGAAACACTGTGCAGGGTCGCTATGAGTCAGAACTGACTCCACAGTACTCAACAACAACAACAACAACAACAAGTTCTTACAGGAGCAGAAAGCCTCATCTTTCTCCTGTGGAACGGCTGGTAGATTCAAACTGATGACTTTGCAGTTTAGGAGCCCAACTTGTAACCTGTAACCTGCTATGCTACCAGGGCTAGTAATTATTTGGTGAATTTACTTATGTAGAAATCTTTTGTCTTAAGTGATCATGACTGGACCATTTCACATTGTTATTAGTAGATGTAAACCATTGTGAAAATCTTCTTGGAAAAGCTCTTATCCTGCAACTCCTGATGATATGTAATTTTTAGTGGTTTATTATTATTATTTGGAAAGTTATTATTTTTGACAGAGAGAACAGAAAAAAAAGATCTGCATTGCTTGAAATATATTTTCCTCAGAATTAAAATCAGTTGAATTAAATGTTTTGAAAAGTTTATAGGACCTAAGGAGATCATTTCTGACTCACTACTAAGGCACTCTACTAAAGCAGCAGGCTTAACCTACTGTGGTTCAGATTGGTGGTTCACCAACTCAATAACACTTAAAAAATCTAATAGGTAATTTGGAGTTTTGTTTTGTTTTGTTTTTGAGTGTACAAAGCCAATCATCCTCCAATTGATTTTGACTCATGGTGACCCATGTGTGTCAGAGTCAAACTGTACTCCATAGGGTACAGTTCTCATATTTCAGAAGTAAATTGTCAGGCCTTTCTTTAAATGTGTTTTTAGGTGGACACAACCCATCATTTCATTTAACAATGAAAGGTTGATACTCATTAATCTTGCATCACACAGCACCCAGTGATTCTGATCATACAAAATTATCTGAAAGTTAGTGAAAGCTAACGAAAAAAGCCACATCAAAATTCTAATCTGCTTGTTTTGAAAGTATTTTTTTAGTAAAATCAAATCCTTTAGTATTTTAGCAATGTTGTTAAGTGCCGACGAGTTGATTCCTATTCATAAGGTTTCTGAGGAGCAGCTGGTTGGCTTGTATTGCCTACCTTTTGGTTATCCTACCGCATGTTAACATTGGTGGAGGTGGAGGTGGCGGTGGTGGTGGTATGCTGTGGAGTTGGTTCCAACTCATAGCAACCCTGTATAGGGTTTCTGAGGCTGTAAATCTTTACAGAAGCAGAAAGCCTTATCTTTCTACCATGCAACAGCTAGTAGTTTTGAACTGCTGACCTTGAGGTTAGTAACCCGACTCTTAACCACTATGCTACCAGAGCTCCTTATTTTAATAGTAAGGCAAGTTAAATTCTTGGTTAATAATTGTACACACAAGGGATCTCAGACTGAATTTTCATATGTGGAAAGAGTTGTTTTTATTTGTTCACTTTATTGTTTACTTAACTGTAAACTGTTCTTGGGTTTATGCACATTAGCATTAATTTCACTTTTCTTAGCGTGGTGACCTGAATAATCATTTGGCATGGACAAATGTTGAATTGATGATATATACTGGGAATGTTTGTGATTTCAAGAAAATATACGTACATAAAAACCTAAAAAAGGAAGAAGAACTTTTAAAAAGAAAAATACTTTTAACAAAATGACCAAGTATCATGTGGAACATAGTAACCATGAATGACAGCTATAATATTACAGTGTTGTCATCAATAATATTCTTTGTTCTTTCTATGATTCATAGAATATAGGTTTGACCTATTTTCATTAATAAATCTCTTATTTGTTCAAAAATATAATGTAAACTTGGAAAGAAGAAAATGATTCTTTAAATGTCAGTAATATATGCAAGTGATCCAAAATACGGAAAATAATTTTCCTTTTAAATATAAATCATACATTATTGAAAATACTTCATGATGAATTTTATTCCAGTGCAATCAGGTTTTACATTTGCTTTTTAACATGATTTTGAGAATAATTTTCTACTTATTCCAAGGTCTGCAAATTGTTTAGTTCAATATCTAGTTTCCAGATATTTGTATCAAAATATGTCTGAGCTTGCACCTACATTTTCACATGAAATTAGACCATTAAACCTAACTTCAAATATCCAACTCAGTGATTTTTTTTTCTCTGAGAATATCCAAATTCCTTTGCCACCAATTTTAAAGTCTTCTGGTCATAGTGCAAAGGATTTTGCCTACCAACAGACTATATTAATAAGTCATCTTGAGTACCCTGGAGAGAACTTGATTTCCCATAGAAAAGAGAATAAAGGTTCAACAGTGGTTGCTACTTGATACATTTGAGACAATATGTGTTATTTAAAACATTGTAATATCAATATTTTGAGTATCTTTACTTACAATTAATTTACAATGTTTTGTGTAACCTAATAGGAACTTTACCTGATGGCAGACTCATATGACACATTGGAATAAACTGGGAATAGACTTTGAAATTTCATAACATATATTGCAATTATATAAGAAATCTCTTGAAAGAGAGCTACTATTCTTTTACATGTATAGTGATATTATCAGTATTTATATTTTATGTATCTGAACAAGGAATGTGTTCTATATTCCTGTCCTTTTTGCAGGAAAAAAATTATAAACAACTTTCTGTAAGTACTGAGACTCACAAGAGGCAATCTGTTAAGGGACAGTCACAATAATTATATTTTTTTAAAGTTGCTTAGATTTATAAAATTTTTCTCTTTTTATTATCAGAAACAGAGAAGAAGAAAAAAAAAACTTGTCTGCAGTATTTGTCTGCTTCTTCTGTTTATTCTCCACCTGAAATTCTATCCTTGTTTGTCGCATCACGATAATTTCACTGAGGCTGATTGTAACATTAAAACAATAGATCCATACATAAGAAGAAAGAAAAATTGGACAACTGCCTATTTTGCAAAGGCCTATCTAGCAAATGTTTTGAAATTTAGCAGCTGATGATTTAAAAAAAAAATTCATATAAATGCTGGAAAAAGAGCTACACAGAGGCAGAGGTAGAGGTAGAAATAAAGATATTTGTATGATGTGTGGATAAATAGGTAGATGTAGATGTATGTATGTATGAATACACAGAGAGAGCAAGAGTGAGAAAAGAAAAGAATCTTGCATAACTCGGTATGCATAAGCCAATATATATTTAACCAAATTTTCATTCTGAAGAACTGATTTGAAGTACATTAAAATACCTTGCAAATTTCTGAAGTAACAGTGTTATTCTGTAATATTTTTTAAATAGTAGAAGATAGTAGCATTATAAAGTTAGCGTTTGAAAAATTTGAGTATGTGTTATATTGTTCTGAATAAACAAGCAACTGGAGACACCAGAAAATGTGCCCTCTATTCAAAAATATTGTCTGCTTACTTTTGCATCTGAGAGATTCAGCAAATGTTCATCTTTTGTTTTATAGCCTGTTAGAATACTTATCATTTACCATTTCTGGTATTTTTACTGATGTAACTATCTGTATATACATTTATTTATCCACCCACTCCTCTGTTTAGCCATCTGTGTACATATAATTTTTCTTTTTCATTTATTTCCTTCTATCCTGCAATACCTATGAGTGTTGACCAAGGCCATATGTTCTCAAATATTTTAATTTACTTGCAGAAAGTTAAAAGGATATTCATTAAGAATTTTCAGGAATTATCATAAATATTCATGAGAGCCATCCTGTGCCATTTTACCTATCTATAAAATTTCCAAAGTGATAAACAGCAGTCAAAAGGGTCTTATCCTTTTCTTAGCCTAAATTACAGAGAAGGCAGCTGCATTAAGGTTCACAATGGATGCACTTCTTCCTCACTAATAATGATGATTGCATTTGCTGTTCTTCACACTAGTTGCTGTGTCAGGACAACTGCCTATATTGTAAAGGCCTATCTAGAAAATGTTTTGAAATTTACTCTCCAGAGACCATCTGCTATAAATGGGTTTCAGTGCAGTTAACGAATATTTTATTATTCTCTCTTTCTCTTTTCCTTTTTTACTCTAGAATAGAAAAAAAAAAAAAAAAGTTGGAAAGGTCAAGCAATAAACATTCCTTGTTAAAAAAATATGTTGTATTTCATGTCATTAATTTATTAATGTGGGTATATACTTGGAAAAATTTTAGTAAATCAGCATAAAAATATCTAATATTTTCTAAGCATAAATTCTGACACTACCAAACATCACTTTTGATTGATTTGAGATAGATCAGTCATTGACTGGTTCAATGAACCTGATAGGGCATATGTTGTCTAGAAAGCCAAATGCCTCAAGAAAATGCAGTGTATTTCTTCAGTGAAATTAGTCATGAAACACAATATTTCTATTATTACTGTTAGATATTTTTTTGGTCATGTAATGTATTGTTGAATTTTCCAGAGTTAATTTGCCTGCAAGCAAATTACTGAGTACTCTACATCAGATTTGGAGCTTAATCTTCCTAATTCCTCTTTTCGTAGGAGAACTCACTAAATTATTCTGCTATTATTTACATGTCCTGTAACATCACACTTTTGTACTCCAGCAATTGCATACATGTTTTTTATGTTTTTAAAGCAGATAATGTAAAATATCATGTGAGAGTGACAATTTCATATTGCACTGGCCATAAGATGAAATTAAGGGCAGGTATTTACTATATGAAGTCCTGGTGAGACATTATAGGATAAGCAGTCATCTCCAGGTCAGTTTGAAGCACAAATTTGGTGGTTCAAACTCAGCTGCTCCTTGGAAACACTATACAGGGTCATTATGAGTCAGAACCGACTGGATGACAATCAAAAATAACAACATATGTCACATAGTAATACTGGTATGATGCTATAGAATAAACATTGGACTGCTAACTGAAAGGTCAGTGTTTCAAACCCACAAGCTGCTCCTTGGAAATCCTTTATAGTGTCGCTATGAGTTGGAACCAACTCAATGGCATTTAAGAACAACAACGTATGTCACATATGCACTATGCATATGGACCTCATGAGATGAAATAAATAGGCATCAAATTGACCACATCTATGGGACAAGACAATGGAGAAGCTCAATATCATCATTTAAAACAAGGTCAGGAGTCAATTGTGGAACATGTGGAGCAGGTCACCAATTGCTCATGTACAAGTTTAGGCTTAAGCTTAAGAAAATTAAAACATATCCACAAGAGTGAAAATACAGTCTTGAGTATAACCCATCTGAATTTAGCGACCAACTCAAGGACAGATTTGACACATTGAACACTAACTACCAATGACTGGTAGGGCTGTGGAATGACTTCAAGAACATCATACAGGAAGAGAGTAAAAGGTCATTAAATGACAGGAAGGAAAGAGAAGAAAAAATGAATTTTATAAGAGACTGAAACTTGCTCTTGATTGTAAAGTAGCTAAAGTAAATGAGAAAAATAATGAAATAACAGAACTTAATAGAAGATTTCAAATGGCATCTTGAGAACATAAAATATATTCTCAATGAAATTTATAAAAGTCAGATTAGAAAGCTGAAGAAAAGAACATGCTCAAGTTGAAAGAACTGGAAAAAAAATTCAAACATCATGCAATATTGAATGATTCTATGAGCAAAATATTGAATGATACAGGAAGCATCAAAAAAGAAAAAAAAAAAGAAAAAAGAAAAAATATACAGAGTCATTGTACCAAAAATAACAGTTGAACATTTGATCATTACAGGAGGTAGCAAATGATCAAGAACCAAGGATATTGAAGGAAGAAGTCAGGATGTACTAAAGAAATAGGTGAAAAACAAGGCTCCAGGAATTGACATAATATGGATTGAAATGTTTTGACAAACAAAGGCAGCATTGGAAGCACTTACTAATCTCTTCCAAGAAATTTGGAAGACAGCTACCTGGTCAATGGGCTAGAAGAAATCCATTCCAAAGAAATGTGACCCAACAGAATGCTGAAATTATTGGACTATTGTTAATATCACACACAAGTAAAATTTTACTGAAGATGATTCAAAAACAGTTGCAGCAACACATTGACACAGAGCTGTCAGAAATTCAAGGCAGATTCAGGAAATTACATGGAACAAGAGATATCATTGCTAATATCAGATGAATCTTAGTTGAAAGCAGAAGATACCAGAAAGATGCTACTTGTGTTTTATTAACTATGCAAATGAATTACACTATGTGGATCATAACAAACTATGGAAAACATTGTGAAGAATGGAACTTCCAGAATGCTTAATTGTTCTCATAAGGAACCTGTATGTAGAACATAGTTGTTAGAACAGAAACATGAGAAAGTGAGTTTGAAATCAGGAAAGGTGAGCACAAGAGCATTATCATTTCAACATACTTAATCAATCTATATGCTGATCAAATGATGAGAAGCTGGATTTCAAATTCAGAAGAACGGAACATCAAGATTGGATGATGTAATGACATCGTTAACAACCTACAATATGCAGATGACACAACCTTACTTACTGGAAGCAAAAAGGACTTGAAGCTCTTGCTGACTAAGATAAAGCAGTACAGGCTTCAGTACAGATTGTAGCTCAATGTAAAGAAAGCAAACATCCTCACAACTAGACCAATAAACAACATCAAGGTAAGTGGAGAAACGATTGCATTTGCTTAGGATTTTATTTTATTTGGATCCACAATCAACAATAATGGAAAACAGAAATCAAAAACTCAAATGGCATACTGTATTGAGCAAATCTGCTGCAAATTACCTCTTCAAAGTGTTCAAGAGCAAAGATATCACTTTGAGGACTGTGGTGTGACTGACCCAAGCCACGGTATTTTCAGTTACCTCAAATAAACCTCATATGTGTGACCTCAGATCTCATGTGGTGACACACTGAATTTAAGCATATTAGTTAGCAGAGGGAGAAAAAAAAACTAAACAATATTCCCTCGGTAATGGTTATCTAACAGGGAAGAGCCCAGCAGGGAATCCCAATCTTCAGTTTGTTGCAGGAAATGGAGTGTTCTGAATATCCATTCCCTAGCATCCTTCAAAGGGGCACCAAGTGCTTCTTATCCAGGCCTAACCCATGGATGGTGTGAGGCCGGTAGTGAACCCTAGTTCACTGATCAGGTCTTCCTGGAGTTAGGTTGCTAGGGAATGAAGCCCAAAGCTGGTGGTAAATTCCACCAAAAGCTAAATAACCCACATGAGACCAACAGTCAACAAATATAATAAGGGAAAATTGAAAAGAACTTTGAAGAGAGAGTTCAAGCAGGTGTGAGACATTTAAATGTTAAGTGGGTGGGGTTATCATAAACATCGTGGAGAATTCAACCTAGCAGCAGATCAGACAGTACTGGCAGACCACCACTAATCTGTCAATTTGTCATACTGAGATGGCTTTCCTGTTGCTGTGATGCTGGAAGCTATGCCACTAGTATTTTAAATATCAGCAAGGTCACCCATGGTGGACAGGTTTCAGCAGAGGTTCCAGACTAAGACAGACTAAGATGAAGGAGAGCTGAATTAATTCAGAATTAGCACTGAAAACCTTATGAATAACAGTAGAACATTGTCAGATATAGTGCCACCAGATGAGCTCCTCAGATTGGATGGCATTCAAAATATGACTGGGGAAGAAATGCCTTCTTGAAGTAGAGTTGACCATAATGGTATGATAGAGCAAAGCTTGTAGGACCTTCATTTGCACATGGGGCACAACTCAAAGTGAGAGGAAACAGCTGCAAACATCCATTATTAATCAGAAAGCAAAATGTATAAAGTATGAACCTAGGATTTTGCAAGTTGACAAAAATAAAATGGAATGAGTAACGATCTATATCCTAGGCATTATTGAATTAAAATGGACTGGTACAGGCCATTTTGAATCTGACAAACATATGATTTGCTGTGCTGAGAATGACAAATTGCAGAGGAATGGCATCACATTGATCTTCAAAAAGAACATTCTAAGATGTCTGTGATACAATAATACCCATACTAAGAAGGAAGACTACTTAACACCACTATTATTCAAATTTACACATCAACCATTATTCAGTGATGATGAAATTGAAAAATCCGACTAAATTTTTCAGTCTGAAATTGATCAAACAAAATAAAGACTCATTTATAATTATTGGTGATTGGAATGTGAAAGTTGTAAACAAAGTAAAAGGACTGATAGTTGGGATATGGGCCTTCATGATAGAAATGATGCTGGATAATGCATGATAGAGTTTTATAGGTACATTTGCTAAACAAATGAAAATGTAACTATGTATATGGACCTCACCAGATGAAATACACAGGAATCAAATTAACTACAT
>NW_006408745.1:3696281-3698542 GCF_000296735.1 Chrysochloris asiatica | reverse complement strand
AAGATTTACAGCCTTGGAAACCCTATACAGGGTCTCTATGAGTCGGAACCAACTCCACAGCACATAACAACAACAACAAATCTACCCTATATACAGAGAGGATAGGATTGATACTTACTGTGAAAACGCCTTCCCTCTCAGGTGGTATTTTGAGATGGTTGGTGGTTATGTGCTGTGGAGTCGGTTCCAATTCATGGCAACACTGTACAGGGTTTCTGAGGCTGTAAATCTTTATGGGAGCAGAAAGCCTCATCTTTCTCCCACGGAACAGCTGGTAGTTTTAAACTGCTGACCTTGTGGTTCCCAACCCAATTAGTAACCACTATGCTACCAGAACTACTACATCCATAAATATAGGTCAAGTTCATCAAATTGTAGCAATTTACACTTGTTTCCTTTATCCAAAAAAAAATTTTTTTTAAATCTTCCTTTAGTCGAGTTTTGATCATCAAGCCATTGAAGCTAGGTCGAATGGGTACTATCTACAAGTTTGGGTGTTCTTGTGCATCTTCCTTCACTTCATATCAATTGGACACTTTGCTTTCATCTCTACCCTTCTGTAGCCATATACTTTTCCATAAATCATGGTATTTTTAATTGCTTCATATGCATGTTAAAATTGGACAATGAATAAGGAGGACTGTTAAAGAATAGAAGCATTTGAATTATGGTGTTGGAGAAGAATATTAAAAATATGACAGACTGTCATAAGAACAAAGAGTCTGTCTTGGAAGAAGTGTAGCCCAAGTGCTCCTTAGAAGCCAGGGATTATAAGACATTTTCTTTCATACTTTGGACATTATCTGGAGTGACCAGTCCCTGGAGAAGGTAACCATCCTTGGTAAAACTGAGAGTCTGAAAAAAAAGAGAAAGATTGTCAATGAGATGGAGTGTTATAGTGGCAAAAACAATGGGCTCAAATGTAACAAAAATTGTGAGGGTGGTGCATGACCAGGTGTGTTTTTTTCTGTTTTGTATAGCATTACTATGTGTCAGAACTAACTAGACAACACCTAAGAGCAACAACCTATGCATCCAAAAGATGGACAATGAAAACTGAAAAAAAAAAAAAAAATTTGATGCTCTTGAAATATACTGTTGGCAAAGAATATTGAAAATACTATAGATTGCTGAGAAAAAAAAAAAAAACCCAAGTCTTTGAAATGCATTCAGAATGTTCTTTAGAAGTGAGGATGGTAAGACCTTTTCTCATGTACTTTGGACATGTTATCAGTGGGGACTGGTTCCTGGGAAAGGACATTGTGCTTGGTAAAGTTGAAGGTCAGAGTAAAAGAGAAAAACTCCCCAAAATATGGATTAAACATGGTTGCAACAATGGACTCAAACACAATAATTGTGAGGATGGTGCAGTACCAGGCATTATTTTTCCTGTTATGCATAGGGTCTTCATGTATCAGAGTTGACTTGATAGCACCTAAAAACAGAACAGATATTTCACATAAGAAACTCTAGTGGCACAGCAAGTGGGCTACTTAACTTGGCTATGCTATTGGGCTATGCTAGCCTAAAGGTGGAGTGGTCAAACCTACCAGCTGGTATACAAGAGAAAGATGAGGCAGTTGGCTTCTATAAAATTTACAACTTCAGGTAATCTATAGATTATTTCAATTCTGTACTGTAGGGACACTATGAATCATAATGAACTCAATAGTAGAGTTGATTTTATTATATGTCACATATACTATAATATGTTTACATGTAGGAAGGAACTTCAAAAAATTCATGTAAAAAAATCCATTATCTTTTAATTCCATTCTTCCATGAACTTTTTAAGTCCCTTGTATAATCTTACATTATCCTCACAACCACACTGTAACATCTGCTCTGATATCATCTACACATTACAACTGAGGAAATTCAAGCTCAGAAAGGACAAACAACTTATCCAAGGCCACACAACCTTTAAGTTGAAAACCTAAAAGTTTTCTATTGCATGCAAGGGTGAGTTAAAAATTATCTGCACTCCAGTTATATTAAAATGCCCCTCTATGTCCATGGCTAATGAAAACATTGCATTAACACATGAAATGATTCTGTCTGATACACGAGTAACACTGCATTATGTGGCAAATCATTTACAAATCAGCCATGGCTCTGCCTATGAAATAATCTTTGACCGGCTTGGGTTCTGGAAAATTTATGCTAGATGGCTACTGAAGTAACTCTTAGAAGAACATAAGCAGAAACAGTTGGACATCTGTAAACAAAATTTGAAACCAATACTCGAAGGAAGGTAAAAG
>NW_006408745.1:3694611-3695822 GCF_000296735.1 Chrysochloris asiatica | reverse complement strand
TTTCTTTTATCCTTTTTTGTGTTTCCTCTATCTTAGTAGTGTTGAGAGATTTATCTTCTAGCTCACTAGTTCTGGCTTCTATCTCTTCAATTCTACTCCTTTGCCCTTTCAGTGTGTTGCCCATTTCTGATATTCTATTATTAATCTTTTGGACCTCTTTCTATAGATTTTGAATTGTTTCCAATGCTGTATCTATCTTATTTGACTGTTCCTGTAGCACTTTCCTGACTTCTTCCTTATTTTTGTCAACTCCATTGTATAGTGTTTTGATACATTTTATAATCATTTTTCAAAATTCCTTCTCAGGCAATTCCAAAGCCTGCCCATCTTCCAGTATGGAGTGTAGATCTACTTCCAGCTCATTTGCCTCAGTCACTTTATCTAGTTTCTGAACATGTGCAGATATGGTCATCTGCTTCTGTTTTTTGGACATATACAGGAGTTATCTATGGCTTTAATACTTAGATGGGTGTGTATTTTGTTTATTTTTTTATGCTTTCTGATTTTCTCCAGGTAGATGTTACCAGGAAATGGGCTTCCCTTTTCACTCGTCTTCTTGAGAAATTTCAAGATACCACTGTTGGTCATTTTGATGTAATTTAGGATTTAATTTTCAGCCTATTTCCTTTTTTTGTCTGCTTGTCCCACTCCACAATCCCCGTTCAGGCCTTTTTTGCTAGTTGTAAACAGTTCAGGGCTGGCTGTGGCCATTTGGTTTTAATTGGAAACTGTCTCTAACTTTCGAGGAGATCTGTGTGCATGTGCAGTAGAACTCTCTGAGGGTGGGGCTGGGGTGTCCACTAGCTCAGGCACCCCTATATTCACCTGAATGGAGGTGTGCAGACAGCAAGGGACCAATGAACAGATACCAAAAGAAAAGAATGTCCACACCTTTATCTCCGCAGTCCTGCTAGGCATCTGTGGCTGCTCTGATCTTTCCTCCACTTGGTCTTACCAAAGATGGTGGCTCCTGGAGCAGCTGAGCGTCCTGGATTAGAAAGCAATGGATTTCTTGCTTCTGCCAAAAACTCCCCCAGCTGTAAGCCTTCCAGCCTTCTAAATATTCCTTTATATGTGCTTTAGAGTTCTGGAACAATCCCCTGAGCCTGCTTGGTTGGATATTCTGTATTGTAGCTGATGGAGCTCCTTACTGTACTTCCACCCTATTTGCCATCTTGTTTGTTCTTTTCGACTTACTCATTAAAAAAAAA
>NW_006408745.1:3688654-3694511 GCF_000296735.1 Chrysochloris asiatica | reverse complement strand
AAAAAAAAAAAACCCAAGTCTTTGAAATGCATTCAGAATGTTCTTTAGAAGTGAGGATGGTAAGACCTTTTCTCATGTACTTTGGACATGTTATCAGTGGGGACTGGTTCCTGGGAAAGGACATTGTGCTTGGTAAAGTTGAAGGTCAGAGTAAAAGAGAAAAACTCCCCAAAATATGGATTAAACATGGTTGCAACAATGGACTCAAACACAATAATTGTGAGGATGGTGCAGTACCAGGCATTATTTTTCCTGTTATGCATAGGGTCTTCATGTATCAGAGTTGACTTGATAGCACCTAAAAACAGAACAGATATTTCACATAAGAAACTCTAGTGGCACAGCAAGTGGGCTACTTAACTTGGCTATGCTATTGGGCTATGCTAGCCTAAAGGTGGAGTGGTCAAACCTACCAGCTGGTATACAAGAGAAAGATGAGGCAGTTGGCTTCTATAAAATTTACAACTTCAGGTAATCTATAGATTATTTCAATTCTGTACTGTAGGGACACTATGAATCATAATGAACTCAATAGTAGAGTTGATTTTATTATATGTCACATATACTATAATATGTTTACATGTAGGAAGGAACTTCAAAAAATTCATGTAAAAAAATCCATTATCTTTTAATTCCATTCTTCCATGAACTTTTTAAGTCCCTTGTATAATCTTACATTATCCTCACAACCACACTGTAACATCTGCTCTGATATCATCTACACATTACAACTGAGGAAATTCAAGCTCAGAAAGGACAAACAACTTATCCAAGGCCACACAACCTTTAAGTTGAAAACCTAAAAGTTTTCTATTGCATGCAAGGGTGAGTTAAAAATTATCTGCACTCCAGTTATATTAAAATGCCCCTCTATGTCCATGGCTAATGAAAACATTGCATTAACACATGAAATGATTCTGTCTGATACACGAGTAACACTGCATTATGTGGCAAATCATTTACAAATCAGCCATGGCTCTGCCTATGAAATAATCTTTGACCGGCTTGGGTTCTGGAAAATTTATGCTAGATGGCTACTGAAGTAACTCTTAGAAGAACATAAGCAGAAACAGTTGGACATCTGTAAACAAAATTTGAAACCAATACTCGAAGGAAGGTAAAAGTTTTTTTTTGTTGTTGTTTTGTTTTTAAATCATTACAAGACATGGATTCATCACTATGAACCTGTGAGTAAATGGCAGAGTATGGAATGGAAGTAATCTCAATCAGTGACCAAGAAAAAGTTCAGAAATCAACAATTGGCTGGGAAATTGACACATTTATAGTTTTTTTTTTTTTTGGATTCCCACAGGTCAGTATTGGAACACTATCAGGAAACAAGATTCAACAATCAACAATGCTCATTACAATGAGATGTTAACTGAAGAGCTGAAGCCCACACTGTAGATTAAATGCAGAAGACAAGGGCATTGTGATCTTGCATGACAAAGTACGTCCACACACCTCTGCCCACACTGCTGAAACACTGCAAAAACTTCATTTTGAATAGTTAAAATCACCCTCCATATCCTCCTGATCTAGCTTCATCAAACTCCCACCAGCTTTGTCCCCTGATAGCAACCCTTCAAGAACCAAGATTCACTTCTTATAAAGAAGTGATGACAGTGCTGCATTTGTGGCTCACAGCTCGTTTTTCAAGAAGGGAATATGAAAGCTTGTTGACAGATGGGCAAAGAGTATTGAAAAGCAAGGAGATTATGTTGAAAAATGATCTTTGTCTTTTCTAAAAGTTGATTAAAATAAATTCCACAGGCAGAGTACAGATAATCTTTGACTCACCCTCAAACATATTATGTATTAATACCTCAAGTTAATATTTATTGGCCTTCATAGGATGCACATAGCTGTTGTAATATTAATCTTATATTAAAAGAACTCACATTGCATTTAAAAAATAAAATTAGAAATCATAAGTGAAACTTATAGGTACCTGCTATGTGACAAAAAATATGCAAGATACTTTCAAATAGTGCCAACTTAAATTCTTAAAATAAAATTAGTTTTAATTTATATGGGAAATATAAGTATAGCTGAAATTCTACTCTGGAGTTACTCTGAATTCCAAACATCATTTCTAATTAATACAGTCCATATTTTCTCAACAAAAGTGGGTGAGTGATACTTTTAACTTTATGCAGACATTATAGATAAAAGACATTTGGCTTTTAGTTGATGGTCTGAAACATATTTTTCTTGCTGGATTCAATTTTTCACTTACCAAATAATTATTGAGTACATATTATGTGTCAGGCATGTTCTAGGTGCTGAAGATCAAGCAGTGAACCAAATAAATATGTATCTTCATATAACTTGTAGTCTATTAAATTTTATCCCTAGAACAATAAAAACACTATATTGAAATTTATTAAAGTTATAATTATTTGATAACTTTCCTTAACAGCTAGTTTAATTAAAGATACCAGGATCATCAAAATATCAAACTGTAGGTGTAACTTATTCCACAAATTAGTAATACAATTCCTTCAAATTTTCTTTTACTCTCAAAAATTAAGTAGAAAAAATGCTAAGAGGTTGAATTAAAACAGAGACCTTACTACTTCTTTCAGTCTAACATCAACAGCATATGAACTCATGGCATGAAAAGATTAAAGGTATGTGTAAGTAAAATCATCTAGTTTCTGTGGCTACGATGTTCTAATATAATATTGTGATACTTTCTGCAAATATGTTGAACTATTATAAATTTTTCTCAGGTTTTCAAATTCACCATTTACATGTACATGCCGTTTGTCTTCATTTTCTGTTTATTTGAATGGAATTTAAAGGGTAGAAAATATGAGTAACATGGGGAAAATGCCACCACAAAATGCAAATATCATACCCATCTTGGTTAAAAGCAGACATCATAGAAATAAAAAGGGAGGGAAAAGAATAATTTTAAAGAATACTATTTAGCTACTTTTTCTTTAAAGTACATAAATGGATATGAAAATAGGGAAACTTCTGTTAGGTAGTAGTATACTTTAAAAAATTTTTTTTTGTTATTAAGACTATACAAAGCAAAACATACAGCAATTAAACTGTTTCTACATGTACAATTCAGTGACATTGATTGCATTCTTTAAGTTGTGTGATCATTCCTATGCTCCCTTTTTGTGCTGTTCCTCCCTGCATTCACAAAAGTTCACTGCCCACTAAGGTTCCTATCTAATATTCTGAATGACTGTGGTCACTCTGTAAGGAGTTCTGGTAGTGTAGTGGTTATGAGTTGGGCTGCTAACCTCAAGGTCAGCAGTTTGAAACTACCAGCCGTTCTGTAGGAGAAAGATGAGGCTTTCTGCTAAAGTTTTACAGCCTCGGAAACCCTGTACAGGGTTTCTATGAGTCAGAACCAACTCCATGGCACATAACCACCATCATCTGATTTTATATAGGTATATTTATATAGGTAGTTGTTAAAAGAGTATAATGTTCAAGGTGGACATTTTTTACTCTTTAAGCTAAAATGTTGTTTGATTTTAAAAAGACTTCCAGGGGTTTAGGAAGAGGTATGAACTTCTAAGCTTGTGGGCACTGACTTAACCCTTAGGGGCTAGAGTTGAGAGTGAAATGGCCAGGTGGTTTGAAGTTCAGGGAGGTGTGCATAACCTTCCAAATGTGTAGCTTGTACCCATTTGACCTAGCAGGATGACTAGTTGACCAGAACTCTAACCAAGGAATATAAAGATATTTGATACTAAGAACAAGTGTAAATGACTACAATTTGATGAAATCGATTTTTGTCTATGAGTGCAGTGACTCAAAATTCCAACTGGAATGGAAGGATTCTTTATATCAAGGAACAACCTTGTTTCTTCAGTGTACTGGCTTGATGGGGATGAGAAATCTAGACATTGGCTATCAAAATTGTGGGGGCTACAAAGGCACGAAATGGCTAACTTACAACTTCGGTGAGTGTGCTTAGTTGCAGAATGAGGGGATAAGGTAGAATCCACCCTGAATAATTTTCTAGATGGATCTGGTGAAAGGAGATAGGAGGTGATGGTGACAGGGTTTTATGACTCAATTGTGAATATTTGTTTTTGGGATTTATTTTGATTGTCACAACTCTAATTGTAAAAAATATGTAACTAAAGGAGGGGGTAAGTGATCTTTTATTTCAGGAACAGGTGGTTCCAGGAGCACCAAGAAGGAAGAACATGAGTGGAGTGTGAGATCCCTACCTAGAAAAACAGCAACAGCAGAGAAGGTGGCTGTGTGCCTACAGACAGGAGGCTGGCTGTTAAAATGTACCCTTTAGACATTTAAATGAATATATATATATATATATATATTCCATAAACGTGCATCCATATTTCTTTCTTGTTAATTTATGAAACATAAGATGAAAATGGGGAGCCAGAGGGAGAAAGTAGGATAAATGTTGTTGCAGGGAAAGGATTGTAATCATTGAGATGAAACAAGGTGTATAGTTTGGTGAATGTAGAGCATATGATCTTGTCTGTAAACCTTCAACCAATTCACAATAAACATTAAGGGAAAAAAAAAAGAAAAGAAAAACTTCAAGGAACATTTTTGGTTGAAGTTTTAAAGATAATCTCATGGCCACAGTTTCAGGGTTTCATCCAGCTCCCATGGCTCCAGAAAATTTGGAGTCCATGAATATTTGAAATTCTCTTCTGCATTTCCTGCTTTTGATCAGTATACTTATATGAGATCTTTGATCAAAATATTCAGTAATAGTAGCTGGGCATTATCCAGTTCTTCTGGTCTCATGGTAAAGGAGAGAGTTGTTCCTGGAGACAACTAGCTGCATATTCTGTATTGTATTTCTTTTCCTAACTCTTCTTATTCTTTTGTAGTTCCAGGTAAATAGAGATCTACTATCATGCCTAGCATGGCCAGTTGTAAGCTTTTAAGGCCCTAGTCACTATGCAATGAACTAGGAGGTTAAACAGAAGCACTAGACACACTATTAAGCCAATTAACAAGGTTATCCTATGAAACTATGATCCTAAATCTCCAAAACAAGGAGTCAAATCCCACTCAGTTTTTTGTTGTATATAATCAGTATCAAGTTACCCTTTGTTGTTTTTGTTTTAAATATATCTATCACACAACATTTGTGAATTCAACTATTTCAGGTATAAAATTTATTGAAATTCATAACAATAATGGACTGTGGAAATCTACCCTTAATCAAACTAGACTATTTTTAGTCTCTGCTGCTGTGGGCAATCAACACAGGAGGGAAACTTTGACTTAAAAACTTTTGGGATAAAGGAAGAAAAATTATTCTTTTCTTGCCAAGACTACTACATCAAAAAGAAATCTTTTGAAAATTTACCTAATAGTAGATTTATTTAAAGGAGCTCTGGTAGAACAATAATTAATCATTTAACTACTAACTGAAAGGCTGATGGTTTCAACCCACTCAGAGACTCCATGGGAGAAAATACTGGTGATCAGCTTCTATAAAAATTATAGCCTATGAGGCAGTTCTGCTCTGTAACATGGGGTATTATGTGTCAAAATTAACTCAGTACCCAACAACAGACTTGTTTACAGAACTGGAAAGAATTGCCTAATGAAATGCAATATTTTTCTATATCTGTGCATTTGTTGTTGCTTAATGTTTTGTACCAAAAAGTTGGTTTCAACTCACAGTAACCCTTTATAGGGTTTACAAGAACAGTTGGTGAATTTGAACTGCTGACCTTGCATTAGTGTGGTTGCCATCCAGTGCCACACCAGGGCTCATCAGTACATTACAAAATGGAAATAAAAACCATTCATCATACAGAATTAAAGATCATTGGTGTTGCAGTGGTATGACACTCCACAGGGGAAAGACATGGTTGTCTGCTTCCATAAA
>NW_006408745.1:3687411-3688554 GCF_000296735.1 Chrysochloris asiatica | reverse complement strand
ACTGTCTCGGAAAAATATTGAACCATGCAGAAACATCAAGAGAACATGGAAGGAATACACAGAGTTAATGTACCAAAAAGAAATGTTCAATGGTCAGCCATTTCAAGATGTAATATATGATCAAAAAACAATGGTACTGGTGGAAGAAGTCCACGCTGCATTGAGGGCATTGGCAAATAATAAGGCTCCAGGGATTGACAGAATACAAACTGAAATGTTTCAACAAACTGATATAACACTGTAGGCATTCACTCGTCTATGTCAAGAAATTTGGAAGACAGCTTCCTGGCCAACTGATTGAAAGAGATCCACAGTTGTGTCAATTCCAAAGAAAGGTAACCCAATGGAATGCAGGACTAACTGAACAATGTCATTCATATCACAATGCAAGGAAAATTTTCCTGAAGATACTTAAAAAATGGTTGCAAAATACACTGACAAGAAAATGCCAGAAATCCAAGCCAGATTCAGAAGAGGACATGGAAGTAGGGCTATCATTGCTGATGCTAGACAGATCTTAGCTGAAAGCAGAGAATACTAGAAAGATGTTTGCTTGAACTTTTACTATGCAAAGGGTTTCAGCTATGTGGATCATGAGAATCTATGGACAGCATTGTAAAGAATAATTATTCTAGAACATTTAATTATGCTCATGAGGAACTGTATGTAGACCAGAACAAAGGGAAATTAAAGTATGTGAATTTGGGAAAGGTGTACACCAAGGTTGTATTCTTTCACCATACTTATTCAATCTGTAGACTGAGCAAATAATCTCAGAAGATAGATTATGTAAAGATGACCTTGGATTAGGATTGGTGGATGATTCACTAGTAACCTGTGATATGCAGATGATATAACCTTGTTTGCAGGACATGATTTAAAATATTGGTGAAGATTAAAGATTACAACCTTCAGTATAAATTTCACTTTCATGTAAAGAAGTGAAGATTGTAAAAAAACAAAAAAACCAACCAACCTTCTTCCCACTGGACCATTAAATAACATCACAACTGGACCATTAAATAACATCATAATAAATTGAGAAAAGATTGATGTTGTCAAAGACTTCATTTTAGTTGGATCCACAATCAACACTCATGGAAGTAGCAGTCAAGAAATCAAATGATGTATTGCATTAGGCAA
>NW_006408745.1:3680807-3687311 GCF_000296735.1 Chrysochloris asiatica | reverse complement strand
TGGATGGATAGATAAAAGCTGATATTATGGATTGAATTGCAGATCCTCAAAATATATGTCAACTTAAGGAGGCCCTGACACCCAATATTATGTGGTTTTCCCCCACTTTGTGACCCGTCTCCATTTTGCAATGTGTTGTAAATACTAACCTCTATAAGCTATATTGGGGTCCTGGTGTGAAGTAGGATAAGCACTGGACTACTAACTTCAAGGTCAATGGTTTAAACCCACCAGCCAAATCCTTGGAAACCATATACAGTTGGAACCAACTCAATGGCACTTAACTTTGTGGATGTTGTTGCTGTTGTTGTGAAGTGTTGTTGAGTCATTTCTGACCCATAGAAACCTTTTGTAGGATTCCTAAGGAACAGCTGGTGAGTGTGAACTGCCAACATTGCAGTTCAAACAGCTTTGCAGTCTGGTGGATTAACCCACAGCGCCACACCAGGACATCTAACTTTGTGAATAGCAATCCAATAATAAGCACTGGGCTGCTAGCCACAAAGTTGGCAGCTCAAAACCAACCAGTTGTTCCATGGGAGAAATATGAGGCTGTCTGCTCCCATAAAAATTTATAGTATTGAAATCCTATACAGGGTTGTAATGAATTAGGATTGTTTTGATGCCAGTGAGTTTTGAGTTGTTAATAAATTACACTTGGGTGCTAACTACAAGATTGGAGGTTCAATCCCACCAGCGATTCTGCTGGAGAAGAATGATGTAGTCTGCTCCAGTAAAGATTTCTAATCTTGATAAACCCTATATAGAGTCACTCTGAGTCAGAATTGACTAGATGCCAATGGGTTTATATGTTAATGAAGCAGAATCAATGTGTGTCTTGAGTTACAGCCTTATAAGAGGGTATGACTCATGTCACACAGTTATTCATACTAAGTCATACCCTTACTTAAGTCACACCCTTGTTTGAAACACACTATTTATTTTACAAGAAATAAAAGGAGAGAGAAGATAGCTGAGAGGAAAGGGATCTCACTATCACTAAATTGTTGTGTTGTTAAGTGTCATCGAATCAGTTCTGACCCTGTATAGGGTTTCCAAGAAGTGGTTGGTGAGTTTGAACCACCAGCCATGTGGTTAACAGTCCAATGCTTATCCTACAATACCACACCAGGACTCTACTAAGTAAGAAGAACCAACAGTTGAGCATGTCCTTTGTACCTAGGATCCTACTAGACTCAAGGGAGGATTGATGTCAAGACACATAGAAATCTGTCTCCAAGGGACACTGAAACTACAGAAATATGTTTAAATGTGAAAATATTTAATGTGCCACTATTTAAATGGCTGGGTTTTTTTCATTAATCTTTGCAATTTTAGAAATCGAAGTCTGAAAACCAAAAAAATTACCAGAAATAATTTGGAGGCACTCAACTTTTAACTTTCAATTTCCATTAAAAACATGAATGTAGGAAAGTTCTAAAATTGAGCAAAATCCAATAAAATCAATACTTTTACGAAAAAATACTTTTTTGACAAGATAAGGCCTTCTAGGCCCAACTTAAGCTAAGGTGTCAGGTTCTCTTGGGAGGATAATGCAATTCACAACTGGAAAGGGTAATGATGGTGTTCTGAGGAGTCAGTTTCAACTCATAGTGACCCTGGATAGGATTTCTGAAGCTGTAAATATTTACAGGAGCAAAAAGCTTCATCTTTCTCCTGCAGAGCAGCTGGTAGTTTCGAACTGCTGACCTTAAGGTTAATAACCTGACTTGCAACCACTACGCTACCAGATCTCCTTTGGCTGGAACTAGTAGTTACCAATCAGTAACCATGCATTATATCAGTTTCATTTCACATTTTAGAAACTCTAAGATATGATTAAGTAGCCCTAGCAGCATAGTAGTTAACTCATTGGACTGCTAACCACAATGTCAGTAGTTTGAATCTACCAGCTGTTTAGTGGGAAAAAGATGAGGCTTTCTGCTCCTTGTAAAGATTTACTGCCTCAATAATTCTATAAAGAGTTGCTATGAGTCAGAACCAACTAGATGGCCCACCACCATCACCTAGATGTGATTATTATTATCTGCATTTTATGAAAGAAGAAACAGATTAAAAAAAGTAAATATTATCAGGGACTTATAAAGTAAATGGTGAAGTTAAGATTCAAACTCATACTTTTTATGACACTTCTGTACCCTTCTCTCAGTAAGTCTCCTCTTTGTTGTTCTTAGGTATTGTCAAGTCTTTCCTTTAGCAGTAGGGAATCTTCTATCATTTTAAAGAAATATTAAGAGGCAAGATTAATCTTAGTAAAAGAAGCACTTTTTTTTTTTTTTCAAATTCAATTCAATTTACTGAGTATTTATTTACCCAAAGTAACTCACTATTCTAGGTATACATACAAAGGTGCATTAGACATGGTACCCGCTCTTAAAGAATTTATAATACATTGGAAAGGCGAAGGAAAAAAAAGTGAAAATAAGTAACATTTGCTAATCACGTACCACGTGCTTTACACAATAATTGCATGTATTATTCTCAATAACCTTGTGAGGTAGATACTGTAATGTCTGCTTGACAGTTGAGAAATTAAAGGCTCAGAGGCTGTAAGTAACCACTTACAAAATAGTAAGGCTGGAATTTAAACCCACAGCAGGGTTTCAGAATCCTGTATTCATTCCACTGCACAGGTGCTCCCTATGAAAAATGTGACAATCTGTGGTAGAAGCTATAGGAAAGTAGAAGAGGAAGAGAAGAGATTATCACCCTCTTGAGAAGAAAGGCATCATGGGAGAAGTAGGTTTTACAGTCCTGAAGGCTTATGTTTGACAGAAATGAAGGACTAGTAAGGAGGCAGGAAAGTACAGTGCATGCTAGGACCCATGCAGCTGTGAAATATGAGTGGAAAGTAGATGGGGTAATATCATGATCATCATCAAATGGTAGCTCAGGAAGTCCATACTTAAAGCCCACAATTCCACAATGCCAGAAATTTTGAGGATTGTAGTGGTACAATGGTTAAAGCCCTTCGTTACTAACCAGAAAGTCAGCAGTTTGAACCCACCAGTCATTCTGTGGGAGAATGATGAGGCTGGCTACTCTACTTAAGATTTACAGTCTCAGAAACCTTATCAAGCAATTCTACTGGTTCTATGGGGTCACTATAAGTTGGAATTGACTTGACAATGTGGATTGGTGATTTAGGTAATACTGACTCACTTGCAGGTTTTTTGAGACAAGACATAGTTAAAGCTATGCTTTGGGAAGGTCACCATGGCAATAATATATAGCATGGGTGGAGAGGATATGGGAAATTTAAAGGTAAGAAATTCAGTTTTCAAGTCACCACAAATAACAGATGATAGATAATTAGCCAGAATTGAAAAGAATATTATAAAAGTGAAAGATTTCTTAAAGGTGGGACTGACTGAATTCAGCAATCAACGCATTATGAATAGGGTGAACATATTATAGGTGGTTTGTTGAAACATCTGTTTTCTGGTACAATTATTAATATCACTGTTTCATTCTCAAAAGGGTTCAATTTTTGAACATTAATCTATTAGAACAACAATTATGAGTAATAGAAAACAGAATCAAAGATGACTTTAAAATTTTAAATCTGGATTAGTAAGGATGGTGGTGGTACCTTTAGGAACACAGGAGGACAATCAAGTTTCTTGATAGGATGATGAGCTTGTATTTGAGTAAGCTGAGTTTGCTGTTGAGGTGAAGAGTTCTTGAACATAAATGAGCACTTTGCCAGTGAATCTGTGCTACATCCCATGAAGGAAAGCATCAGTGGCCTCCTGGAGCTTAAACACTGCTCTAACATGAGGCTCGATGCACCCTGCTGGTAGTACTGAAGTGCTAAGGACAGGCTTTTGGAGAAGATGGAAATGTTCTGGTCTTGGTACAAGCCCCAGTGCACCCCCATGTTAGAGATACTCTTCAGGATTATAAGGCTGGCTGGTACACAGCAATGGTTCTTCCAGCAAATACCACCACCACAATATTGTTCTCCCATGTCAGGCTACGGAGAACCTCCAGGAAGACATTCCTTCCAAAAGTGTCGATGACCACATTCACTCCGTCACTGCTCACCAGCTTCCTCAGTGCCTCCTTCAGAGTGTGCTGTCTGTAGTTCACACTGAATTGTGCCCCCTTTGCATTGCCAGCATGCACTTCTGCTCACTGCTGGCTGCAGCTATTACTTTGGCCAAGAGGCACTTTTTAAACTATTAAAAACTCACCAAACAAAATGGGAATATGGTGACTATGTATTTCAAGCACTGGACTCTGAGCCACAAGGTCAGCAGTTAAAGCCCACCAGCCACTCCATGGGGCAAAGATAAGGCTTTATGTTCCTACAAAGATTTACATCCTCAGAAACCCTATACAGGGGTTGCTGAGTCTGAAGTGACTCAAAGACGCTTAAAAACAACAAAGCAAAATTAACTTTTTCAGCAGGTATTGAGTTCACTTCCAATTTAATAGATATTATTTGTCTATGATTATGTTCTATAATCTTGGTGGAATAAATGGTAAAGAATTGAGGGTTATCATGAAACTAATTTTTTTATAAAAAGAAAGTCATGTAGAAAGTCAGCATTGTTAGTAATGCCCAGAAAGATGGGGAAAGATGAGTCTCTAACCTTATCTTAGTTGCCTAGTGCAGGGCATAATAAAATTCCACAAAGGGGTGACTAAGAAACAAAAAAATATTTTCTGGAGGCTAAAAGTACAATCAGGGTTTTGAAAAAAAATCATTCTATGCCTCCCTTCTATTCTAGTATCAGCAAGCAATCCTTCCATCTCTTTTGCACTTGTGAAAGCATATTTACTTAATGTCTGTCTTCCCAGTGTATGACTCAGTTCTCCCTTTTTATAAAACACCACTTAGAAGGGATTAGAATTAGGACCCAACCTACTTTTTTATGACATTATTTAAACTAAGAACAAAAGAAAAACTTTATATCCAAACAAGGTCACATTCACAGGCAGCAGGGGTTAAGGCGTCTACATATCTTTTTCAGACATGCAATTAAATCCATTATAGATGTCTTCATCACTGTGCAGAGACAGAAGAGTAATCAATGCCTTATAGAGCAGGACAAGCTGAAACTGGAGTTGAATTGTGAATATTATTCACATGAGCCTAGTTCCGACTTAAAGCAACCCTGTATAGGATTTGTGAGGAGCAGCTGGTGGGTTTGAACTGCTGACCTTGCACTAGCAGTCCAGTGCTTGTTCAACAGTGTCATACCAGAATAACTTCTAACACAGTGGAAGAACTGGAACATTTCAGCCATATGTTTCTTGAGAAGTTGTAGTTTCTCTAATTTGTTTCCTTTTTTAACTTTCACCTATAATTCCGAAGTCCTGGTGTGGTGCTGCAGGTTAATGCACTAGACTGCAAGGTCAACTTGAACCATAAGGTCGGCAGTTCAAGTTCACCAACTGCTCCTTGGAAACCCTATACAGGGTGGCTATGAGTTGGAACCAACTCAACGTAACTTAACAACAAAAGCAACAACAATAGTTCTAGTGGAGCGCTATGGCTCAATATGATAAATATTGGACTGCAAACCAAAACGTTGACAGTTCAAAAATACCAACCACATCACTGAGGAAAGATGAGGCTTTCTGTTCAGAAACTCTATACAGGGTCGCAATGAGTTGAAATCGATTCAATGGCGCTTAACAATAACAACATTTGTAACTTGCATGTCTATCAATAAATAATAATTATAGTTCGAATGTGGCATCAGGATTGGAGGAAGACTCATTAACAACCTGCGATATGCAGATGATACAACCTTGCTTGGTGAAAATGAAAAGGACTTAAAATATTTACTGATGAAGATCGAAGACCAAAGCCTTCAGAATGGAATGCATCTCAATGTAAAGAAAACAAAAATCTTCACCACTAGACCAAAAACAACATTTTTAACAATGGAGAAAAGACTGAAGTTGTCAAGGACTTCATTCTTCTTGTATCAGCTATCAACACTCATAGAAGCAGCAGTCAAGAAATCAAACGATGTAGTGCATTAGACAAATCTGCTGCACAAGACCTTTTTAAAGTGTTGAAAAGCAAAGATGTCAGCATGAAGACTAAGGTGCACCTGACCCAAGCCATGGTATTTTCAATAACCTCGTATGCATGCGAAAGTTGGACCGTAAATAAGGAAGACCATAGAAGAGCTGATGTTTTTGAGCTATGGTGTTGGAGGAGAATATTGAAACTGCCATGGGCTGCCAAAAGAACCAACAGATCTGTTTTGGAAGAAGTGCATCCAGAGTGCTCCTTGGAGGCCAAGATGGTCAAACTTTGGCTCTCATACTTCGGACATATTGTCAGGAGGACCAGTCACTGGAGAAGGATAACATGTTTGGTAAGGTGGAGGGTCAGAGAAAAAGAGGAAGACCCTCAGTGAGATGGACTGGCCAAGTGGCAGCATTGATGGACTCAAGCATGGCAACAGTAGTGAGGTTGGCCCAGGATCGGGCAGTGTTTCATTCTGCTGTGCATAAGGT
>NW_006408745.1:3640792-3642296 GCF_000296735.1 Chrysochloris asiatica | reverse complement strand
AGAAACAGCTGTAAACATCCATTGAAAATTGGAACATGGAATGTACGAAGTATGAATCTGGGAAAATTGGAAGTTGTCAAAAATGAAATGGAACTCATAAATATCAACATCTTAGGCCATAGTGAACTGAAATGGACTGGTATTGGCCATTCTGAATTTAACAAACAAGTGGATTACAATGCCAGGAATGACAAATTGAACAGGAGTGGTGTTGCATTCATCCTCAAAAAGAACATATCCAGATCAGTCATGAAGCACAGCGCTGTCTGTGATAGGACAATATCCTTACACCCATAGGAAAGACCAATTAAAACCACTATTATTCAAATTTGTGCACCAACCACTAAAGCCAGGGAGGATAAAATAGAAGAATTCTACCAACTTCTTCAATCTAAAATTGATCAAACATTCAATCAAGATGTATTGATCATTACTGTTAATTGGAATGCAAAAGTTGGGAGCAAAGAGGAAGGATCAGTAGTTAGAAAATATGGCCTTGGTGATAGACATTATCCTGGATAACGCATGATAGAATTCTGCAAAATCAATGATTTGTTCATTTCAAACACCTTCTTTAGATAACATAAGAGATGACTATACACATGAACCTCACCAGATGGAATACATAGAAATCAAATTGACTATGTCTGTGGAAAGAGACGATGAAAAGCTCCATATCATCAGTGAAAACAAGGCCAGGGGCAGACTGTGGAACAGACCATCAATTACTCATATGCAAATCCAATCTGAAGCTGAAGAAAATTAAAACAAGTCCACAAGAGCCAAAATATGACCTTGAATATATCCCACCTGAATTTAGAGATCATCTGAAGAACAGATTTGAGACATTAAACACTAAAGACCAAAGACCAGAAGAGTTGTGGGATGACATCAAGAACATCATACAGAAAGAAAGTGAAAAGTCATTGAGAAGACAAGAAAGAAGGAAAAGCTCAAAATGGATGTCAGAAGGGACACTGAAACTTGCTTTCCAGCATAGAGATACTAAAGCAAATGGAAGAAATGAGGAGGTCCAAGAGCTGAACAGAAAATTTGACAGATCAGATCAAGAATATAAATCCAAATATTATAATAAAATGTGCAAAGATCTGGAATCAGAAAACCAAAAAGGAAGAATACTCTAAGCATTTCTCAAGCTGGGGGAACTGAAGAAAAAATTCAAGTTCGACTTTCATTATTGAAAGATTCTCTGGGCAAATTATTGAATGATGCAGAAAGCATTAAATGAAGATGGAAGGAATAAAGAATCACTGTACCAAAAGGAAATGGTTAATGTTAAACCACTTCAAGAGGTAGCATATGATCAAGAGCCAGAATGACACTGAAGGAGAAAGTCCAAGGTGCATTGAAGGAATTGGCAAAGAACAAGGCACCAGGAATTGATGGACTAAAAATTGAAATCTTTCAAGAAAGTGAGGCAGCACAGGAGGCACTCACTCATCTCTGCCAAGAAATTTGGAAGACAACTATCTGGCTGACTGAT
>NW_006408745.1:3630377-3640692 GCF_000296735.1 Chrysochloris asiatica | reverse complement strand
AGAGCCCAAATATGACTTTGAATATATCCTACCTGAATTTAGAGATCATCTGAAGAACAGATTAGATACATTAAACACTAAAGACAGAACACCAGAAGAGTTATGGGATGACATCAAGAACATCATACAGGAATAAAGCTTAAAAGAAAAGAAGTAATTATTGATAGGTATGAATTAATTTCTATCATTATATGTTGTATTTTGTTGTGTTTCTGATTTCTTTGTTATGCATACCTTCCTGTACTGGGTTCATGTTTTTTGTGCTTTATCTTGTCAGTTTCTTCAAAGTTTTAATATTTCTTTCCCTTGATATGTTGTGAAGTATTAAGTTTCTTTGAGGTTACCCTATATTCTACTAACTGTTTCCTCCTTTTAAAAGAATATGTTTTATTTTTAAGTCTATTTGACCTCCTCACAACAGGATCTCTGTTCTTACGTTTTCCCCTTCTTTTAGATTGTATTTGTTTCTATCATAAACTGACCTCTCAGATCCTCTGATTTCATTCTTGTTGTTTTGTTCTGGTCTGGACTCTTCATCTCTTGACTGAGTTCTGAATGGTGTGGCCATGTATGTTAATTTCTGGTTGTTGTCCATTCTTTTTTGTTCTCAGCCCAAAGAATCCCCTTTAGGATGTTTTGAAGTGCTGGCTTGGTTTTTACAAAGTCCCTTAACTTCTGTCTATCCTGGGATGTTTTGATTGCACCATCATATTTAATTGACAGCTTTGCTGGGTATACAATTCTTGGTTGGAAGTTTTTTTTTTTTTTTTCATTTGTTGTTGTTGTTGTTAAGTGCTGTTGATTCAACTCCGACCCATAGTAACCCTGTATAGCATTTCTGAAGAGCAGATGGTGAGCTTGAACCGCTGACCCTGCAGTTCAAATGGCTTTGCAGTCTGGCACATTAACTCATAGTGCCACACCAGGGTCTTATATGTGTCTCCCCATTTCCTTCTTGCCTACATGGTTTCTGCTGAGAGATTGGGGCTTAATCTGATTTTATTGCCTTTGTAGGTAACACTTCTCTTTTCCCTGCTTGCTTTCAGGATTCTCTCCTTGTATTTGATTTTAGAGATCTTGATTATGGTATGTCTTGGTGATTTTCTTTTTGGGTCTGTCCTTCCTGGGGTTTGTCAACTTCTTGAATTCTTATCTTCTTGTTTTTCAGGATGTTAGGGAAGTTTTCTTATATCAGCTCTTCAACTATCTCCTCTTTGGTTTTCTGTGATTCTTCCTGTATGGGGACTCCAATCACCTATAGGTTATTTTTCTTCATGTTGTCATGAGTATTAGACTTTCTTCAGATTTTTAAAATTCTTTTTTATGTTTGCTCTTGTATCTTAGCAGTATTGAGAAATTTGTCTTCAAACTTGATGATTCTGCTTTTACCTTTTGAGTTCTTCTCCTTTGACTTTTCAGTGTATTAACCATTTATGATATTTCAGTATTAATCATCTGGACTTCTTTTTGAATGTTTTGAATTGTTTCCATTGCTATTTATATCTTAATTGATTGTTCCTGTAATACTTTTCTTGCTTCTTACTTATTTTACTTAAACTTTCTGTGGAACATTTGGATACACCTCAATATCACTGTTCTGAATTCCTTATCAGGTATTTCCAAAGCCTGCACTCCTTACAAATGGAAATTCTAGGTCTACCTACAGCTCATTTGCTTGAGTTACTCCTTGTTTCTGGACATGTGTAGAAATTTTCTGTTGCTTTTTAGGCATTGTGGTGCTATTGTATTTTCAATAATTAGATGAATGTATGTTGGTGTATTCTTAAGCTTTCTAATTGCCTCCAGGTAGATGTGATCAGGAGATGGGCTTCTGTTTTCATTTCTCTTTCTATTTCAACTCAAAGTGATTTTAGCAGATGTAGGTTATTTACAATGTTCTGGTGCACACCTGCTGGTATTGGTTCTTGCTCAGATTGTAGGATTTTTTAGGCTTCAATTGTAGCTTGGCTGTACGACCACAATTACTGTCTCTTGTTGGGTAAGACAAGTAGAAAAATAAGCCCACAAAGATATAAGGGGAACCCAAAAAATAAAAAACAGAGTGGACACTAAAGACCAAAATTGCCAAAACAAAACAAAAAACTGTTGCAAAATATAAGTAAGACTTTAGCACCCCCTTTTAGGCTTCTTGCCTACAAATCTGCTTGAGAAATTTCAAATTTTTCCCATTGCGCCTTATGATGTAACTCAAGGCTTTGTTTTTAGCCTTTTTCTTCCCTTCTTTGCTTCCTCACTTCCCCTCAAGCCCATTCAGGCATTTCTCCTAGTGAGAACCAGCCCAGGCCTAGCCAGACCCATATTGGAAGACACTCCCACTTTAAGCTATTCCTGTTGACTCTTCCCCCTTCTTCAATTCTGTACCCAGTAATCCTTGCTGTGCAGATCCATGCATATGTATAGTAGAATATTTCCTGTAGATGTCCATTTGTTTAGGTGCTAACTCCTCCCAAAGTTAAAGGGCAGACAGAGGAAAATAAAAAAAAGAAAAAGGAATGTCTGCACCTTTGTCTCTGATGGTCAGATCTCTGTGATGGGAGTGCTCTCTTCACCTTATATCTGCTCCTTCCTGCTCAAAATGCAGTGCATGGTACTTTTAATATACAATTTATATACAATCCTAAAAATATAAATAAATCTAGAGTGGCAGAAAACAGATCAGGTATTGTTCTGGGAATACAGTGAGGGTGAAGCTGGTTGTTGTTGTTGTTGTTGTTAACTGTCCCCTAGTCAGTTCTGACTCATAGCAACCCTGTATAGGGGTCCCAAGGATTTGCTAGTGGGTTTGAACTGCTGACCTTTCAGTTAGAAATCCAGTTCTTAGCCTAAAGCACCACACTTGGAAGTATGGAAGAAGGGAAGAATTATTAAGGGCATGGATAAATTTTGAGGGGTGATGGATATCTTAATTCTGGTGAGCATAGACATTAAAACTTACTCTATTTTTACTAGTAGTATATATTTTAAAACTTATTCTAATCCACATTTTAAATATGTAAACTTTGTTGTTATTTTTAAGTGCCATTGTGTCAGTTCTGACTCACAGTGATGTTACATAGGGTTTCCAAGAAGCAGCTGGTGGGTTTAACTGCCAACCTTATACTTAGTTGTTGTTGTTGTTGTTAAATGCCATTGAGTCAATTCCGACCCATAGTGACCCTGTACAGGGTTTCCGAGGAGCAGCTAGTGAGCTTGAACCACTGACCTTGCAGTTCAAACAGCTTTGCAGTCTGGCGCATTAACCCACAATGCCACACCTGGTTAGTTAGTAGTCCAGTGATTATCTAATAGTGCTACACTAAAACTCCACTTTATTACATGTTAAATACACATTAAAACTATAATATATATTTTAAAAAATCATTTTTTTAAAGAAAATATGCCCCTTTTATTCAAGGATAATAATTATATTCAGGAATCCTGGTCTGGTAATGTAGGATAAGCACTGGATTTCTAACCACAAACTTAGTGGTCCAAACCCATCAACCACTCCTTGGAAACCCTATATGGGGTTGCTATGAGTTGAAACTGACTCAATGGCACTTAAGAGCAATAATAATTATATTCAAGTAGTTTAACATTTTGTTAGCAACATTTCCTTTTAGAAGCAAAACAATTTGTTTTTTCAAAAAATTACCAAACATCTGGATATGAATATGTGTCACTCTGACAATATCTTCTGCCTATCCACAATAACTTATTTTTAGGTATAGAGCTTGTATCAGTGTTCTCAAAAACCTGGGCATAGAGACACAGAAATGAAATTCAAAAACAACAAAAACCCATATACATAAATAACCTTCATCCCTGTTCATGATGGACATCATGTTTGTTTAATGCTTAGCTTCATATTGGTTCCAAAAAATAAAATGGATTTTCATAATGAAAAATAAACTTCTTTAATATGAAATCTGAATATGCTACTCTCTGTCATTGTTTACAATGTGATGCTATGTAAATCCAATCATGTCTTATGTGGTGATGAAAATAGTCACTCTGGATAGAGCTTACCTTTTGGAATAATGGAACTGTACTCTAGAAAATAGAAATATCTTAATTAAATTCTCCCCCATGCAGTGTTCAGTAAAAGACCTTTTTTTTTTTTCTTTTTTTCAGTATTAATATTCCCTTCTCCATGTTGTCAGGAGGGAACAGTCGCTGGAGAAGGATATCATGTTTGGTAAGGTGGAGGATCAGAGAAAAAGAGGAAGACCCCCCAGCAAGATGGATTGGCAAAGTGGCAGCATAAATAGGCTCAAATGTTGAAACAACTGTGAGGTTGGACCAGAACTAGGCACTGTTTCATTCTGTTATGCATAGGGTTGCTGTGAGTCAGTACTGACTTGATGGCACCTAACAACAACAACAACCAGTAGTTTTAGGATTATAGTATATCTTTCCATTTATTTTAAAGGTGATTTAAAAAAGGTCAACCTTCTATTTGTTAATATATCTAATGTTCTTTGTCATCTAAATATATCCCTGTATCATTCAAGTTCAGTTCTGACAGGATGAAGTAATATTGCTAAAATATGTATTGAAAGGAGCCAGAGTATGTAGAGTAGTATTTAGCTGTATTTCCCTTTTGTGTTACAAGAACCTCCTTTGTTCCAGGCCTTTCACATTTTGAGATGAAACTTAGTAGGGAGTTTTATATCCTTCTAATATTTTGTTATCCCATTGAGAAGCTGTATGGTACAGGTGAAATAAATCTCTAGATTCTATCAGCAAGAAAGTGTTTTTCTTCCAGAAATTAAAACTTATATTTCATATCAATTAATAACTACTTAATAATTCCTGGGTACTTCATGGGACTCACAATTGAGTAACTTAACTCATGAGGGAGAGAATAAAAACTAAAAGTTACAAACAAAAATTTAAGGAAGGGGCTGCCTGATGGACTATGACCTTTGAAGTCACCCAGAGCCCTGCATTTGCTTTAATGTTCTACAGATACTGCTTTGAAATGTAATCATTTTGTATTGAATTTCCACAGATTAGCCAGTTATACTTAGGAATCAGACTACTTACAAACTATAACCTTCTTTATAATTGTTTTCTCATTGATACAATGGCATAATTATTATACCAACCTCTTAGGCTTATTAGGAGTATATGAGAAAAAACTTGCTATTTTTATATCAATATAATGTCTGGCATATAATAATCATGGAATAAATATTGCCTATTATTGTTGTCAAGGAGTCCTGGTGTAGTGCTAAAGATGAATGCAATGGATTGTAAGGTCAGTTTGAACTGCAAGGTTGTTGGTTCAAATTTACCAGCTACTCCTTGGAAACCGTATATGGGGTTGCTATGGGTTGGAACTGACTCAATGGCAATTAATACTGACATTATTGTTGTTTTAGTCTCATCTGAGTCATTACTTTCTGCTACTTTCAAATGTCTGTATTTTCCCTTATAGTGGTGAGTTAAAGTTTAAAATACACACCATAATTCATAGTATTTTATGTTGTTGCTCACGGTAACCCACTGACAACGTAGAACTGTCCCATATAAAACTGTTTGAGTCACTGGGTGGATGATAACCACCAGTCTTTCAGTAGCAGCCAAACGCTTGAATAGTATACCACCAATGGTCCTTGAATATAATGTTTTTATAATAATATAAACAGCAATATTATATCTATAATATTTTCATTTGAATGGATTTTGTATATTGTTGATTTAAATGTCCTTTTCATGTCTCTCCTTGTAGAATTAAGACTAACAAATGGAATTTCACTACATCCATACTTCAGAGAAAGTCTTGGTGTGGTATTGCAGGATAATGCACCAGGCTTCAAGGTCAGTTTGAATCGCAAAGTAGGTGATTCAAACTACTAGCGACTCCTCAGGAACCCTATACATGGTCACTACGAGTTGGAATGGACTGGAAGTCACTTAACAACAGCAAAATCAATACTTCAGAGAAAAACAATTTGTGTATAGGCCTTATATCATACTTGCTTAAAGTATATAATGGTAACCAGGCTATGTGGATTTGGGTACAGGCCACAGTATGTGTCATGTAAGTGTCCTTGGGCAAATAGTTTTACCCCACTGAATCTGAGTCCTAATTTATGTAAAGTATTGTTGAGTTTCAACTCTTAATAACCTAATGTACAACAGTACAAAACATTGCCAGTCCTCTGCCATCCTCACAACTGTTGTTATGTTTGAGCCTATTGTTGCTGCCACTGTGAAAAGCCATTTCATTGAGGGATTTCCTCTTTTTCACTGACTTTCCACTTTTATAAGCATGATGTCCTTCTCCAGGGACTGGTCCCTCCTTCTCCTAAAAAGCCCAAAGTACGAGAGGTAAAGTCTTGATATCCTCATTTCTAAGGAGAGTTCTGGCTGTACTTCTTCCAAGATAGATTTGCTTGTTCTTCTGGCAGTCCATGGTACTATCAGTGTTCTTAGCCAACAACATAATTTTAGTGCATCAATTCTTTGATGGTCTTCCTTATTCACTATCCAACTTTCACATGCATAGAAGGCAACTGAGAACTCCATGACTAGGATTAGTTGCATCTTAGTCCTGGAAGTGGCATCTCACTCTTTAGCACTTTAAATAGGTCTTGTGCAGCAGATTTGCCTAATGCAATTGGTTGTTAGATTTCTTGACTGCTGCTTCCATGAGCATAAATTGTGGATGCAAGCAAAAGGAAGTCATTGCAACATCAATTTTGTCTCCATTTATCTTGATATTACTTACTGGTACATTTGTGAGGATTTTTACTTTCTTTACATTGAGCTCTAATCCATAAGGAAGGCTGTATTTTTTAAATCTTCATTAGTATATGCTTCAAATCCCCTTTCTTCCAGCAAACAAGGATGTGTAATCTGCACATCTAAGGTTGTTAATGAATCTTCCCTCAAACTTGATATAATCTATATATTATATGAAGATTATATAATTTTCATATAAGCTAGCTTCTTGATTAACTGCTCAGCATACAGATTGAATAAGTATCATGAAAGAATATAAACCTAAGAAAACCTTTACTTATTTTGAACCATTATTCCATTTTAATGACTACTTCTTGTCTATATACAGATTCCTTATGAGTACAATTAAGTGTTCTTGAATTCCCATTCTTTGCAATGGTTTGCATAGGTTTTATGATTCACACAGTTAAATGTCTTAGCATAGTAAATAAAGAACAAGTAAACATCTCTATGGTAGTCTCTGCTTTCAGTCAAGATTCATCAGACATCAGAAATGATATCCCTTGTTCCATACATCTACCTTGAATTTCTGGCTGTTCCCTATCAATGTATTGTGGCAACCATTTTTAAATTATCTTCAGCAAAAAATTACTTTTATGTGACTTCATTGTGATGTAATTCTGCTCATAAGGAAGCTGTGCATAGAACAAGAGGCAGTCACTAGAACAGAACAAGTTAATACTGAATAGTTTAAAATCAGGAAATGTGTTACCAGAGTAGTATCTTTCATAACTCAAGAAACTGGATTATATACAGAAGAACATGGCATTAGGATTGGAGGAAAACTCATTAACAACCTAAGATATGCACAGATGATATAACCTTGATTGCTGGAATTGAAGAGCATTTTAAAAATACTTGCTGATGAAGATAAAAAACAACAGCCGTCCATATGGATTGCACCTCAATGTAAAAAAACAAACAAACAACAAAATGCTCACATGGATAAATAAATAACATCATGATAAATGGAGAAAAGGTAGAAGTAGTGAAAGATGTCATTTTGCTTGGGTCCACAACCAACACTACTGGAAACAGCAGTCAAGAAATCAAACAACACATTGCATTAGGCAAATCTGCTGCCTAAGACCTCTTTAAAATGTTCAATAACAAAAAAGTCAGTTGGATGACTAACGTATGCCTGACTCAAACCATGGTATTTTCAATCATCTCATATGCATATGAAAGTTGAGCAATGAATAAAGAAGACTGAAGATTCAGCACATTTTAATTATGGTGTTGGAAAAGAATATTAAAAGTAAAATGGACTTCCAGAAGAATAATCAAATCTGTATTGGAGGAAGTATAGCCAGAATACTCCTTTAAAGGCAGGATGGCAGCAATTTGTCCCTTATACTTTGCATATGTTATAAGGAGAGATCAATCATTGGAGTAGGGAATCATGCTTGCTAAAATGGAGGGTAAGCAAAAAAAGAGGACCAACCCCAAGGAAATGGACTGACAGACACAGTGGCAGCAGCAGTGCACTCAAATGTAGGAATAATTGTGAGGATGGCACAGGACCAGGCAGTGCTTTGTTCTGTTGTATGTAGGGTCGCTTTCTGTAGGAGCAGGCTCAACAGCACCTAACAACTTAAATATGTTAGTGTGGTAAATTCTATCCATCTGTTTTTGTGTGATTATTATGTTACATTCCATTTACAAAACCTTTCTTTAAGCAAAAATAAGTTACATTTGTTAGCACTACTCACTAGTAAAGATAGGCCATTCATATTGAATAAAACCCTGGTGAATATGCACCTTGAAGTTGTGCCGTACACATTTGATCCATTTTTTCCCAGAAGTCATTTTTTTACATTAATTCCTTTAGAATATATGTTGTGACATGGAGACAAAAGGTGGGCAACTTTTCTACCTATAGTGTTTGTATAATTCAACTCTTTCACTTGTCTATACTTTGGAATATATTAAGTTCTTCAGTATATTTGGATTTGCTTTTGAACTGTTTTATGTTACTCTTTTAACAGCATAACTTGTTGAAAATTATTGCTAACTTTGTTATATTGTTTAATACCTGATTGAACAAATTTATCTTTATTCCTCTTATTTTGAAAGTGTTTTTTTATATTCCTGAGAAAGAAGTTCTTGAAAAATATTGCAAAATATAATCTCAAGAGAATGGAACTTCCTTTGACATTTGCAGGAAAACTCTTTGGTTGTATTGCCAAACAAAAAAATGTCTCCAATATTTATTCATACATTTTATCCCAAGGAAAATATTTTCCCCACAAGTTTCTAAATTTCAGTTTTTTTCACTTAGACTTAGACCAATTTCAGTTTTTTTCAACTAGACTTAATTGTGTGGTGGAAAGAGCGCTGGAATAATCAGCAGGAAACCTCAACTTGAATCTGACTTCTATTCTTTCAAGGTATCTAACCTTAGACAGGTTGCTTATTGTCTTAGAGTCTGAATTTCCTCATGGGTAAAATGAGACTGAAACTTCCTTTCTACCTATAACACCAATTGCTGTGAGGAATGAGATAATAAGTTTGAAATCTTTTTTAAAACAGCAAAGTATTATAGGCAACAAATTAATGTTTAGTTAAAGTTATTCTTTATACTGGAACACAAGATGTATTTACTATTGTTTACATCCATATCACTACATTCTCTAGAGCAGAAATTAATACAAGACAGATATGTCTTGGATATTATCCAAGAAGATATAGTTTTACTAGAGAAGCCAAAAAGATCTCATTATAAGTTAGTTCCATGACATGGACTCCAAGGATGATATTAGACAGTTCCAATTTATATACCTTCTAGTGTTTCATCTAAGATGGTGGATTGGGTATACATGCAGTGAGGAGCTCTGTCACCAACAACACAGAATACTGGACCAAGCAGGCTCACAGGACGCTGCTACAACTCTGAACCACATATAAAGGAATATTTAGAAGATTAGAAGGCTTACAGCTTGGGGAATTTGTAGTTTTCTAATTCAAGACACTCAGCTACTCCAGGAGCCACCATTGTGGGAGAGACCAAGTGGGGAAAGGATCAGAACAGCCACGAATGCCTGACAGAACCACGGAGATACAGGTGTGGACATTCTTTTTGTGGTATCTGTTCATTGTTTTCTCACACACCTCAATTCTGGTGACTGGAGGGGACGACTGAGCAAGCAGAAACCCCACCACCACCACTGGAGGGTTCTACTATGCATGTGCACATATCTTCTCAAGATTTAAAGTGACAGTATCCACTTAAAACCAAAGGGCCTCCACTCATCTGTCAGTTTGTCTTACTATGGTGGCTTGTGAGCTACTGTTATTCTGAAAGCTATGCCATCGGTATTTTAAATATCAACAGGGTTACACATGCTGGACAGGTTTCAGATGAGCTTCCAGACAATGACAAACTAGGAAGAAAGAGTGATGAACTACTTCCAAATATTTAGTCACTGAAAACCTTATGAATAGCAGAGAAACACTGTCAGATATAATGCCAGGAAATGAGCTCCCCAGGTTGGAAGGCACTCAAAAGGTGACAGGGAGAGAGCTGCCACCTCAAAGTAGATTTGACTGTGATAACGTGAAT
>NW_006408745.1:3619046-3628556 GCF_000296735.1 Chrysochloris asiatica | reverse complement strand
GATCATGACAAGCTATGGACAACATTGCGAAGTATGCGTGTTCCAGAACACTTAATTGTGCTCATGAGGAATCTGTACCTGGATCAAGAGCCAGTTGTTGGAACAGAATATGAGAATACTGAATTTTTTAAAATTAAGAAAGGTGTGCGACAAGGTTGTATTCTTTCACCATATTTATTCAAACTGTATGCTGAGAAAATAATACGAGAAGCTGATTTATATGAAGAAAAACATGGTATCAGGATTGGAGGAAGACTCATTAACAACCTGCAATATGCAGATGATACAACCTTCGTTGCTGAAAGTGAAGAGGACTTGAAACATTTACTGGTGAAGATCAAAGAGCACAGCCTTCTGTATGGATTGCATCTCAGTGTAAAGGAAACAAAAATCCTCACTACTGGACCAGTAAACTACATTCTTATCAATAGAGAAAAGGTTGAAGTTGTCAAGGACTTCATTCTTCTTGGATCAACTATCAACACTCATGGAAGCAGCTGTCAAGAGATCAAACGACGTATTGCATTAGGCATACCTGCTGCACAAGACCTTTTTAAAGCGTTGAAGAACAAAGATGTCAGCTTGAGAACTCAGGTGCACCTGATCCAAGCCATGGTATTTTCAATAACCCCATATGCATGTGAAAGCTGGAGAGTGAATAAGGAAGACTGTAGAAGAATTGAGGACTTTGAGTTATGGTGTTGGAGGAGAATGTTGAAAGTGTCAATGGCTGCCAAAAGAACCAATAGATCTGTTTTGGAAGAAGTGCAGTCAGAGTGCTCCTTGGAGGACAAGATGGCCAAACTTTGCCTCTCATACTTTGGACATAATGTCAGGAGGGTCCAATTGCTGGAGAAACATATCATGTTTGATAAGGTGGAGGGTCAGAGAAAAAGAGGAAGACCTCCAATGAGATTGATTGGCCTAGAGTCAGCATTGATGAACTCAAGTGTGGCAACAGTTGTGAGATTGGCCCAGTATCGGACAGTGTTTCGTTCTGCAGTGCATAAGGTAGCTATGAGTTGGTAACAACTCAATGGCACCTAACAACGACAACAAGTGTTTGAATTGTGTGATTTGAGACATAGGAATGGGAGGAGATAACAACCTGACCTTACATGAACCAAAGTTAACATTTGGAGATCGATACTGAGAGGAAATTCTACAAAAATTTACAAGCCAGATTTAAGTTGTAAAAAACAAGAAGCCTTTGGAATAGGGGTTAAGACTCCAAATAATTTAGAGTTGTCAAATTTATACATGTCAAAATCCAGTTTTGAAAGGAGATTGACTGAAAAGTGGAACACAATGTGATATATTCAGTCTCATTTGTTGTAGAGTTACATTTTTTCCCTTGCAGAACAAAAACATTCCTTAGAGACACTGTATAGCACACTATGTCTTCCAAAATTATATGTATAAATTGTGATTGATATGTTTTCACACTAAAACTTCCATTATGTGTGTACAATCTATGCTGTTGTTGTTGAAAGAATTACCATAAGCATCAACAGGAGTGCATTTACCTACAAAATGATGCCCAATACTGCAAATATGTTTATGAAAAAAAAGTGCCTTCTTTAAACAGTCTCCATATGCAATCTTCTATTGCTTCTTTTTAAATAAGAAATGTTTTTCAAATTATGAGGGGAAGTGGTAAAGGAGCTACTATTTTATGGGCTCCTATCATGAAGTCCTGGTGTGGCACTGTGGGTTAATGTGCCAGACTGTAAAGCCACTGCAAGATCAGCTGTTCAAGCTCACCAGCTGCTCCTCAGAAACCTTATACAGGATTGCTTATGGTTGGAAGAGACTTGACGACACTTTACAACATATGTACCATATACACACAAGCAGTTCCTGATATAGGCAGTGTAGGAAAACTGCCGGACTGCTTACCACAAAGTCAGTGGTTCAAATCCAGCAGCTGTTCCTTAGAAACCCTATACAGGGTCTCTATGTGTTTGAACTGACTTAACTGCACTTAAGAACAGTACATGTCACCTACATGCAAGCAGTTTGTTACAATCATAGCATTAAATGCTTCTGCTCAAATAGCTTTTCATGTTTATTTATAAATTTACTACTAATAATTTTATAAATCAAAGTCAGGAGTCTATGGTATGTGAGTTGTTGTTACTAGGTGCTGTTGAGTTGGTTCTGACTCATAGTGATGTGATGAACAGCTAAATGAAACTGCCCAGTCCTGTGACATCCTAACAATCATTGCGATGTTTGAACCCATTCCTGCTGCCACTGTGCCAATCCATCTCATTGGGACTCTTCCTCTTTTTGGCTAATCCTCCACTTTACCAAGCATGATGTCCTTCTCCAGGGACTGGTCCCTCCTGATATTATGTTCAAAGTATGAAAGATGAAGCCATCTTCGCCTCTAAGTATATTCTGCCTGTACTTCTTCCAACACAGATTTGTTTATTCTTCTGGCAGTCTATGCTTTTAATATTCGTCTCCAACACCATAACGCTAATGCATCAATTTGTCTATGTTCTGCCTTATTCATTGTCCAACGTTCGTAGGCACATGTGACTCTGTTGTTAGATGTTATAGATTAATTTCGCATAGCAACCTTATGTACAGCAGAACTAAACACTTCCCAGTCCTTCACTAATCAATTCTATGGTCTTCCTTACTCACTGTGTAACTTTCACATGCATATAAGGCTGTTGAAAATACCAAAGCTTTGTTGTTGTTGTTGTTTTTGCTGTTGTTTTTAAATGCCATTGAGTCAGTTCCAATCCATAGCGACCCTGTATAGGGTTTCCAAGGAGTGACGGGTGAGCTTGGTCCACCAACTTTGCAGTTCAAACCAACTTTGAAGTCCAGCGCTTTAACCCAGTGCCACACCAAGGCTTTAGAGGCATCAAAAGTGAGTTTAAAACAGTTTTGATCTTATCCACTGTGAAAATTACTGTGTCTCCCTGAGTTTAAACTTGATTTTCTATTTCTTTGAAATGGAGGGAGTTCCTGGATTAACAGGCTTTGCTGCTAACAAAGCTTGGGATTTTAGTTCTAGATGCTTTGGAAAATGAATCTGGTGATCTACTTCCTAAAAAATCAGCCACTGAAAACCCTATGGAGCACAGGTCGGTCTACGCTAACACATATGGGGTCACTGTGAGTTGGAACTGGCTTTATGACAACATTTTTAAAATGAGGATAATAATAAATAACAAATACTAATAACATTGTTTTTGCTATTAAATGCCATAGAGTCAGGTTCATCCCATAGTGACCTTTTGTACAGGGTTTCCAAGGAACAGCTGGGGATTTTGCATTACCCACCTTTCTTTTAAGAGTACAGTGCTTATCCTACAGCACCACACCAGAACTCCAATAATAATAATAATAGAACAATTATATTGATATAAAATAGCAATAATATATTGTTATTGTTGTTGTTAAGTGCTGTTAGTTGGTTCTGACTCATAGTGACTCTCTACAGGGTTTCTGAGGAGTGGCTGATGGATTTGAACCTCTGACCTTACAGTTCAAAAGGATCTTGTAGTCCCATGCATTATCCTGCAGTGCCACACTAAGAATAATAATAGTTGTATAGATGAAGCTACTTGTCAATGACCCTACTCCAACTCATGACAATCTTCTGTATAACAGAAGGAACTGATATGTAGTCCTATGTTATCCTTTTGATAAGTTGGTATGCTTGAGGTTGTTGTCCTGACTGTTGTGTCATTCCTTCTCACTGAGGAGTTCCCGTGTCATCACTGTCTTTACTAGTTGTGACGTTCTTTTCAAATGATTGGTTTTCCTGATAATATGAGGACCTACAATATACTAAACAATCTGCCTGCCACTACTTCACACCCCAACACTTACATTTTTGTTTCTAAGATCTGGATTCTTTTTCCCCAGATCCCTCAGCTCTAGCCACATTTACTGTTTCACCAAGACAAGCAGGTTTCTCATTTGCATCTTCTTTTTTTCTGTGCTGGAATTCTCTTGCTTAGATATCTCTAAACCACCTGCCACCCACCCTGATCATGTAATTAGGAAATTTGCTCAAATATAACCTTACTCTGATTACCCACCACTCGTCTGTCAATTTGTTGTATTGTGGTAGCTTGCATGTTATTGTGATGATGAAAGCTATGCCACTGGTATTTTAAATACCAGCAGGGTCACCCATGGTGGACAGGTTTAAGCTGATCTTCCAGACTAAGATAGATTGCTGTAGTTATTGTTGAAGTGCCAAGTCAGTTCTGACCCAAAGCAACCCTCTACAGGGTTTCCAAGAAGTAGCTCATGAACTTGAACCACTGACCTTGTGGTTCAAATCAACCTTGCAGTCCAGTGCATTAACCTGCAGCAAGAAAGAAATGCAAAATACTTCTGAATGTCTAGCCACTGAAAACCTTATGAATAACACCAGAGTATTGTCATATATAGTATTGGAAGAAGAAAATATTATAAATAGCACCAGGTTATTGACAGATACAATGCCAGAAGATGAGCCATTCAGAATGCAAAGCCTGAAAAGTACAACTCAGGAAGACATGCCTCCTCAAAAAGAGTTGACCATAATAATGTGAATGGAATAAAGCTTTGGAACCTTCATTAACTGATGAGGCACAACTCAAAATAAGGAGAAACAGTTGCAACTGTCCATTATAATCAAAACATGGAATGTCTGAAATATGAATCTGGAAAAAATGTAAATTTTCAAAAATTAAATGGAGCACAAAAAGATTGATATCCTAGGCATTAGCAAATTAAAATGGACTGGTTTTGGCCATTTTGAATTTGACAGTCATATTGTTTACTAGCAGAGAATGACAAATTGAAAAGCAGTGGAGTCACATTCATCATCAAAAAGAAAATCTTCCATGAAGTACAACACTGTCTGTGATAAGATAATATCCATACTCTTACAAGGAAAACCAGTTAAAACTATAGTATTCAAATTTACACAAAAAACACTAAAATTAGTCATGATGAAATTGAAGAATTCTACCAATTTCTTCAGTATGAAATTGATGAAATGTGCAATCAAGATGTATTGATAGTTAATGGTGATTGGAATGCAAAGGTTGGAAACAAAGAGAAAGGATCAGTAGTCAGAAAATATGGCCTTGGTTATAGAAACAATGCTGGAGATCACATGATAAAATTTTGCAACACAGATGACTTCTTCATTGCAAACACCTTTTTAAAACAACATAAAAGAAGACTCTACACATGGACCTCACCAGATGGAATACACAGAAATCAAATTGACTATATCTGTGGGAAGAGACTGTGGAAAAGCTCCATATTATCAGCCAAAGCCAGCATAGGAGCAGACTGTGGGAACATCCCATCAATTGTTCAGTTGCAAATTTGTTCAAATGCAAGTTCAGGCTGATGCTGAAAAAAATTAAAACTAATCTACATGGGCCAAAATATGACAGTGAGTATATCCCATCTGAGTTTAGAGATATCTCAAAAACAAATTTGATACATAAGACACTTATGACCAAAGACCAGAAGAGTTGTGGTCTTTGGTCCTATAAGAAGAAAGCAAAAGGTAATTAAAGACAAGAAAGATGGAAAAGACCAAAATGAATGTTAGTAGAGATTCTGAAACTTGCGCTCCACCATCTTGTTGAATAACATCTAGTCAGTTCAAACTCATAGCGACACTGTACAGGGTTTCTGAGGAACAACTGGTGAGCTTGAGCTGCCGACCTTGCAGTTCAAACCTAATTTGCCGTCTAGTGAATTAACCCACAGTGCCATACCAGGACTAGAGATACTAAAACAAATGAAAGAAATGAAAGAGTCCAAGAGCTGAACAGAAAATTTCAAAGTGTAGCTCAAGAAGACAAAGTCAAGTATTATAATGAAATGTGCAAAGACCTGGAGTTAGAAAACCAAAACAGAATAATACACTCAGCATTTGTGAAGCTGAAAGAACTGAAGAAAAAAATTGAAGCCTCGATTTACAATATTGAAAGTTTCTATGAAGTTACTACAAGACTTGGCAGTGTTTTGTTCTGTTGTGCATAAGTATGCTGTACATTGGAACTAACTCAATGGCACCTAATAAAACAACAACAAATGAACAAAATATTGAATGATGCAGAATGCATCTAAAGAAGATGGAAAGAAACACAGTCACTGTAAAAAAGAAATGGTTAATGTTCAACCATTTCAAGAAGTAGCATGTATGATCATGAGCCAACAGTACCGAAGTAAGAACTCAAAGGCTCATTGATGCCATTGACCAAGAAAAAGCTCTTGGAATTGCTGGAATACAAATTGTAGACTTTCACCAGATTAATGCAGCACTGGGAGGAACTCACTCATATATGCCAAGAAATTTGACAGCTACCTGGCCAACTGATTTGAAGAGAGCCATATTTGTGCCAACTCCAAAGAGAGGAGACCAGATAGAATGTGAAAGTCATGGGACAATATCATTAATATCACATGAAAATAAAAGTTAGCTAAGATAATTTAAAAGGGATAAAACAGTACATTGACAGGGAACAGACTGGGGTTCAAGCTAGATCTAGATATGGATGTTGAACTAAGGATGTCACTGTTGATATCAAATGGATCATGGCTGAAAGCAGAAAAAATCAGAAAGATGTTTACTTCATTGACTATGCAAACACTTTCAACTGAGTGGATCATGACAAACTGTCGATAAAATTATAAAGAATCGGTGTTCCAGAAAATTTAATTGTGCTCACAAAGAACTTGTATGTAAACCTAGAGACAGTCATTTGAAAAAGACAAGGGGTGTAAACTCAAGAAAGATGTGTACAAGGGTTGTATTTTTCATCATACTTATTCGATATCTGTGCTGACCACTCATCTGTCAGTTTGTTGTACAGTGGTGGATTGAGAGTTGTTGTGATTCTGAAAACTATGCCACCAGCATTTTAAATACCAGCAGGGTCACTCATAGTGGACAGGTTTCAGATGAGTTTCCAGATAATGACAGATTAGCAAAAAGGAGTCATGAACTACTTCCGAATATTTAGTCACTGAAAACCGTATGAATACCAGAGAAACACTGTCAGCTATAATGCCAGGAAATGAGCCCCTTACTTTGGAAGGTACTCAAAATGCAACAGGGAAAAGCTGCCTCCTCAAAGTAGAGCTGACAGTGATGATGCGAATGGAGTAAGCCAGTGGGAAAAAAGCCCCAGGGGACCTTCATTTGCTGATGGGGCACAACTCAAAATGAAGAGAAACAGCTGTAAACATCCATTGAAAATTGTAACATGGAATGTATGAACTATGAATCAGGAAAAATGGAAGTTCTCAAAAATGAAATGGAATACATAAACATCGATATCTTAGGCATTAGTGAGCTGAAATGGACTGGTATTGGCCATTTTGAATCTTATGACCACATAGTTTACTATGCTGGAAGTGAAACATTGAAGAAGAATGGTGTTGCATTCATTGTCAAAGAGAACATATCCAGATCAGTCATAAGGTACACTGTCTGTGATAGGATAATATCCATGTGCCTACAGGGAAGGCCAGTTAATACCACTATTATTCAAATTTATGCACCAACCACTAAAGCCAGTGAGGATGAAATAGAAGAATTCTGCTAACTACTTAAATCTGAAATTGATCAAACATGCAATCAAGATGTATTAATCATTAATGGTGATTGGAATGCAAAGGTTGGGAGCAAAGAGGAAGGATCAGTAGTTAGAAAATATGGCCTTGGAGATAAAAATGAGGATGGAGAACACATGATAGAATTCTGCAAAACCAATGATTTGTTCATTTAAAATACCTTCTTTAGACAGCATAAGAGACAACTATACATATGGACATCACCAGATGGAATATATAGAAATCAAATTGACTATATCTGCAGAAAGAGATGATGGAAAAGCTCCATATCATCAGTGAAAACAAGTCCAGGGGCAGTTTGTGGAACAGACCATAAATTGCTCATATGCAAATTCAAACTGAAGCTGAAGAAAATGTAAACAAGTCCATTAAAGCCATAATAGGACCTTGAACATATCCCACCTGAATTTAGAGATCATCTGAAGAACAGATTTGATACATGAAACACTAAAGACCGAAGACAAGAAGAGTTGTGTGATGATATCAAGAATATCATACATGAAGAAAGCAAAATGTCATTAAGAAGGCAAGAAAGAAGAAAAAGTTCAAAATCAATGTCAAAAGAGACACTGAAAATTGTTCTGCACTATAGAGATACTAAAGCAAATGGAAAAAATGGAGAGGTCCAAGAGCTGAACAGAAAATTTCAAAGGTCAGCTCGAGAAGATAAAGACAAATATTACAACAAAATGTGCAAAGATCTAGTGTCAGAAAAACAAAAGGGAAGAACACGTTCAGAATTTCTCTAGCTGGGGGAACTGAAGACAAACTTCAAGTCTCAACTTTCATTATTGAAAGATTCTCTGGGCTAATTATTGAATGATGTAGAAAACATCAAGAGAAGATGGAAGGGAGGGACTTCCAGCGCTTCCCTGACCAGGCAGCTCAGGTAGGGCAGTCTCGGGGAAAAGGGGCGGAATCATACATAAGAAACCTCTGTCTAGCAGACAGACAGCCTTTGAACAAACATAAGATCTTATATTCCAACATTTTTTAAGAGATGAAATTGCAAAGGAATTACAGGCATTTTGAGCTTTTGCTTGTCTGCACACGGCTTTAGCTTCTACGCCCGCACCAGCGAGTGCCTCTGCCTCCTGTACACCTTGGAAGGCAGGGCTAGAGCAACCCCACTTAGAATGCTGCGTTTCCAGAGAAAAGGAAGCATAAACTAACAAAGCCGAACAAATAGAGAGGGATATCGGCATGGATATCAGGAAATTCAGGGTACCCATGGTACAGAGAGACTGAGAGAGGCATTTTTTACATCATCAAATACGGACACTAACTCCCTACAGCCATTACCCCCAGCCCTCTACTGCCCCGGCCCAGACCATCCCTCTGTCAAGCCACCGAGGCTCAGGAACGCCTAAGGCACAGGCCCGCCCACTGAGGTCAAGGCCTGCCCTGAGGCCCAACCAACCCACAGACTGGTCACAAAAGCCCAGGCCCAACCAAGGCCCAAATCGCCTAGTCGCCTGGCAGCCCAGGCAGTCCACAGCCCGGTTGCCGCTGAGGTCCAGGGCCCCCAAGGTCCAACCCGCCGCGTAGCCCAGTCGCCAAGGCCCAGTGCCCCTGAGACCCAACCCGTCCTCAGCCCGGTCCCCAAGGCACAGGCCCCCCGAGGCCCAATCCACCCAACACGCCCACTGAGGCCCAAGCCTCCAGATGCCCAGCTGCTGACGCCCAGGACCCCAGAGGCCCAAACCATACGCGCTAGGCTCAACACACCCGCCCCAGGCCCAAACAGCCCGCCGCTGAAGCCCGGGCCCAACTGAGGCCCAAAAAAGTTACTCTGAGTTAAGCAATAAGGAGAGTGAAAAGGGAAGACCACATCCTGACCACATATTCCTGGAGGTAATCAGAAAACATAAAAAATTACCAAAACACATA